>NC_143519.1:31588910-32190019 GCF_031878675.1 Megascapheus bottae
TAATATTTAAATACTTTAAAAGTCAAGATCCTGACTTAGTGTAGCATTGCTGAGGATAAAATGCAGGTTCACAAAGAACTACATGTGTGTATAAGTGCCATGACTAAAAAAATAATCATAACAGTCCTTCATTTTCTCTAATTTTAAATATATTTTTTCAGGTTTTGGGGGGAGCGACTCTTTCTTAAAAACATATGGGAGCTCCAGTGGCATAATTGGTTAGTTTGCGGTACTTATAAAACATATTTTTGGACCCAAATCTTCCTCAATAAATCTTCATATTCTGTAAGATAGTAATACTAACATATATTAAGAAATTATTTCTAGGACCAACCAACCTTTGCAAACATCCATGCATTGCATTTGCCATTATTCACCATGTAGCTTTTAAGTTCATTGTATTTTTTTCTACACCGTTTTCTCTGTCTAAATGGTTTTTATTTAAACATAACCAGATAATGTGTATTTATATAAAATCTTTTCTAAAATTTCCATTTCCACAGAAACTTAATTAGCCACTTCTTTTTAAATATACTTCCTTTTCTTCTGTGGTGCTGAGTAAAATTTACATACCTCTTTACAGTAAGTTCCACTCATTGTGATTTATACTGACATTTTTAATTCTTCTTCTAAACTCATGACAATAACTATCATAAGATTTTTGATTTGTTCATCTTTATACTACTGAGTCATATTGAACTGTTTCACAGATGGTAGGTTCTTGATTGTTGGATTGAATTAAATAGTGTATAGTTCATATAACTAACCCCTATTCAATTACCATTCATACATTTGTTTATGGAATCTGTCATTCAACAAACATTTATGGTATCATGAATACAAGCATATGCTAAGCTTAGCATTTAGCAAATTAATTAGACTAATTCACCAAGTAATTTAAGGCCAATATTACATGATAAGAGACATTAAATCCTGTAGGACTAATTTAATTATCATCAAAGGGAAGATTACATTGAAAATATGGTGGTCTTGCTTTATTTTATTTTATTTTTTGTCTTTTTTTCATATATTTTTATTGTAATTAATAGAAGGATTACATGATATTTGCCAGATGGAAGGTGCATTAATTCACATACATTGATACCCTTTCACATGTCTTAGTCCCCATTTCCCTCCTCCTACCCAAGTTGGTTTTCTTATTGCCAGTCCTGGGCTTGAGCTCTGTACCTGAGCACTGTCCTTGGACTTTCTCAAGGTTAGAGCTCTACCACTTGAGCCTCAGCACCATTTCTGGCTTTTTTTCTATGTATGTGGTACCGAGGAATCGAACCGGGTCTTCATGCATGCTAGGCAAGCACTCTACCTATAGGCCAAACTCCCGGCCCTGATCTTGCTTTATTTTAAAGATAGTATTACATTTGTTTGACAAAAGTTCAAATTAAAAATGAAGCATTAAAAGAATAAATGGCATGAGAATGCTGTAATTGGAAATTTATCTTAATCTTTCCAGGAAAGGATATAAACTGATAGAAAAAAACATAAAGTACATGAAGTTTATGGGTAGAGTGTAAGGCTTATTTAACTTAAAAATATACACAAAAAGAAACAAATATTATAAGAGAATGAGGCCACATTGAATAAAAAAACAGTGTGTGTGTGTGTGTGTGTGTGTGTGTGTGTGTGTATCACAGGGCTTGAATTAAGTGCCTGTCTCCTATCTCTAGGCTTCTTTTGCAAAAGGTGAACAATTTAATACTTGAACCACATCTCTACGTTTAGCTTTTTTGGTGATTCACTGGAGATAAGAGACTTATGAGTAGATCTGCCAAGTCTGGCTTTCAACCAAAATCCTCAGATCTCATCCAGAATAGCCAGGATTATATGCATAAGCCATCATTTGAAGCAGAATCTTGAAGGGATCAGAGAAATGTTAGCATAAGCACTATAGAAATGACCATCTTTTTATAATACAAAAACATAGACATTCAGAGATACATCAGAATATTAGGATTCAGATCCTTTTAGAACTGCAGGAATAAGTGTAGAAACTGCAACTCTCTTTTCACAAAATGTAAGTAACATGATCTCACAATGCATATTCTTTTTCTTTTCCTCCCTAAGGATCAGAACCTACTCAACAGAGAGTTTGTGATTAACCAATATCTTCCATCCCAACAGAGTTTATGACACATTTCTGGCAACTATTATCTGTAATCCCAAACACCAACTGTACCTTTATGTTTACTTCTTGGCAGAGAGTAAACATTCCTTTTTGTCTTCATAAACATATATTCAAGTTGTGATACACAAGCCTTCGTGCAGGTATCAATCTTGGCTTTTTTTTCCCCCTCATTTCTAGCACTTACTGTTTTAAGTCTCACAACCAATACTTGCTTCTCATTTCATTTTACTATTTTCTATTTAATTTTCATTGGTTTTGTTTTCATTCAGCTTACCTTTATGCATTTTTAAGTAAGTAGACATCACACAATTTTACTCAAATATTATATACTTACTAAAATATAATATACCATGCAGAAAATGTATTAGAAGGCTGGCCAAAGAAGAAAAGACATAACAATGATTTAGATAAAATTCTAAAGATTACTACAGAAAAATACTGTTTGTTCTTCCTCTTATATCTATCTTCACACTTCTAGACTTTACTCTCTGAATTATTAGCTTGTTTTTAGATTTCTCAGATTAACTCAAGCTCCATGCTGGTCATCCTGTGTCTTCTCTTGTACCTGTGAGAGGAAGGAAATGCAATAAACAATTGTTGAATGAATGGCTGCTGGGATAATTTAAAAAATTCTATCAATTGAACATATTTTATGAATCTGCATGATGAATATATTTTGATTTAAAATTTTAGGCATTTTTTACACATGTAACATATGCACAGTTCAGAAAAGTCGCCTCTCATCTTTTGGGGATTGTGTTATAGTCATTGAGCAGATAGGAAAAAGAAGACCAAGCTGCTTATATACTAATAAAACTTTTAACATTAAATTTTGAAGCTTATTAAACAAAGTTTCTATGAACAGAAACCACATTATTTTTTAATTCTCTATAAGCACATAAAGAAAATAGATTTTTTTTGCAGTTGCCTTGATCTGAAGAGTCAGAGACAACACCCAGACCCAGAGTTTAAGTCTCACGACCAAAAAAAAAAAAAAAAAAAAAGAAAAGAAAAAGGTGTGTGTGTGTGTGTGTGTGTGTGTGTGTGTGGAGAGAGAGAGACAGAGAGACAGAGACAGAGATGAATAAAATAGTACTCAAACAAATGATTAGTGATAAAAATTCTAATTAAAATAGGATATCCTAGGAGGAAATACATATGTGTGTGCTTATACACACACACACACGCACACATATGTTTATATGTATATATGTATACATATACCATATTTTATGAATCCCAGTGATAAAATTTTTTATTTGAAATTTCAGGCATGTAACACTATATGATACTCATATATGTATATATAAGCAAATAAGCAGGAAAAAAGTTTATGTTGTATGATTTTCAAGTGAGTAAAATAAAAAAAATCAGGAGATTTTTCTGGCAGCAGTGACTCTGAGTAAAGTTATCTTGTAGCTTGTTTGATTAGTTCTTATTATATATTATGTAATTTTACTAAAGCAATCAGTATTTCTGACATTTAAAAAGCCATTAGGAAATTGAAATTGGAAAATACTTTCTTATTTTAATATTTATCCCTGATTTCCTATCATCTACATTAGACCATAAATCATCTTTTTAACACATATAAGGGAGTAATTCTTTCTGTCTGAGACTTTATCACATCACAGTCCTGGATTAATGAGTTTCTTTGAAAATATCTTTCTTGGTTTATGTGTCCTGGATACTATAAATGCTTTAGAATAAACCCATGGAGTATTCTTAAGCTGATATATTGCACTCGACCATACAATTTGCAAACTTGGCAAGTTAAGCTTCAAAATACAAATGAAATTAAACTCTTACTGTATTGCATTGCCAGTTAAAAAGAGAATGGTGACAGAAATAAATGTTACACATTTTAAGATAAATAACAAAGAAGGATTTACAGAAGATATTTTTCAAAATCTATTACAATTTTTTGCTTCCAGTTTCAGACTGAATAGATGACACATATAAAATACTTCATAAAATTATCCTATATTTTATAATATGCATCTATTGAGCTATTTAAAAAATCTATATAATCTCAATAATGTTGCATATATTATTATTGATTTTCCAGTTCATTTATAGAAATATGTATTTTTACTTTTAGCATAGACATGCTTATTTCTAATAAATTTTAAATCAGAAAAATGTACGGCATTCCACCCTCTCATCTTCATATATCTTGTTTCTTGACATAGGCTAAGACTGGAATAGGATTAATAAATTTAAACATAGTCCTTTTAAATTTGAAATCATTATTATTTCAGAAATATTGGAGGAAGAGTTGGGTGTAAAACTTTACAAGTTGTGTTTACTCAAGAATGCTGGAAGGCACTAAAAGTGATGTTCTTGGCTGTTGTTGTTTTGTTTAAGTATTATATATGTCCATATTGACCTACCCTGCTGGTCTCAGTAGCAATGGAAGCCAGAGTATCTAAGCAGTGGGGTGGACACTGTCATTTCCATGGGCATCGAGAACAAATGATATCCAATATCCACTGGCACATGCAGACTTATTAAAGAACCTTGATTGAAAAGGTAAACAATTGAGTTTAAAATTTTCAATGACAGGAGGCTAGAAAATGAAAAGACATACAATTTAAAGAATTGATTGAGGTTTGTTAAGGATATAAGTTGAAATTCATGCAGTATTCCTTGAGGTATTTGACATCAAATTAATTAAGACAATAACATCTAGAAATGTTGAAGAAGAACATTTTTCACTTTCATAAGTCTTAATTATAATTCTCACTTGACATTTTAAGAGGTGAAAGTAAAATTGAGGTCATTTCTTTCTAGAACTGCAACTGTGTCTCTAAATTGCATTACTGTATTATTTTTCATTAATCTACAAAGAAGCCATATGTAAATAAGTTTACTGGTGTTTATAAAACTCTTTTGTTATTGTTGTTACTCTATATTTCTTGGGAAAGAAAAAAATCAAAACAGGGACCAGGAGTTTGGCCTAGTGATAGAGTGCTTGCCTAGCATACACAAAGGCCTGGGTATTATTCCTTGGTACCACATACATAGAAAACTGGAAGTGGTGCTGAGTGTATTCCAATACTAAAATGAATCTTCATGATATTTCAGCATATGTTTTCTGGAGCATTTTTTTCTTATTCAGAAGAGTTATATTCACGTTCATAATCACAACAGAGCATAGATGAACCATTTTATTTATGTTGATGAGCTGATTCAACTTTATCAGTATTTGGTCTCACGCCAAATATGTCTATAAAATTTGGAAGCTGTGTTTAAGAGATACAAGTGAACATTGCATGGTTGGGACCTATTTTTAACTTTAGAAGATGCTTAGTTTCTACCCAGCAGGGAAAATTACTACAGCATTATAGCAAACCCCTACTGCTAATCTCCAGGCACTCTTTATCCAGGATTACAGTTTACCAGTCAGAAAAATGTTTAAATACCTAGGAGGATGGCATAATCTCCTCAGTGCCATCCCAGGAAAGAATTTCCAGAGACCTATGGCCTCTACTTAGTAACTGGATCCCTCTGGAAAATTTATTTATATGTACAAATGGTTTCACTTAAGGAAAGCCAATTTCATTAGAGGTTGCCATTTTTAATAGAAAAAGCATAGGGGAATCGTATAATAATTATTTTTTCTATTTTAGTTTCTCTATAATTCTTAATACAAAAGAACATTTGTTAAATAGTGAAGTACTGAAATAATTTTAGAAGCATGCAAAGCAATAATGAACATTATCTCATCCTAAATTATGCTGTAATATTTATTTATGTATGTATTTATTTGTGGTCATGGGGCTTAGACTTTGGGACAGGGCGCTGTCTCTGAGCTCTTCAGCCAAAGGCTAATGCTCTACCATTTGAGCCATAGCTCCACTTCTGGTTTTCCAGTGATTAATTGAAGAAAGGAGTCTCACGTTCTTTTTGTGCCTGGGCTGGCTTTGAACCATGATCCTCAGATCACAGCCTCTTGAGAAGCTAGGATTACAGACGTGAGCCACCAATACCCAGCTTGTTAATTTTTTATTCTTAAATATGGTTTAATACTCTTCTTCATTTCTGTACACCAAGATTTTGCTCCTTACGATCTCTCTGCAGAGGTTAGAGAATACAAAGCTATGGTTTTCACCCCCTCTTACTTTTATGTTTATATGTGTAAATGTAATACATATCAGTATATATTGATACACTCATCAATATATAATGCAATATATATCACTGAAGAGAACACATTGATTAAAGAAATACAAAAATTTGGCATCATTTCCAAACTTAAATAATAAAAATAAAAACTACAAAAGGAGCTGCATGTCCTAAATCTACCATGTGAAACAAGCATATTCAAAAATGTACATTTACATCCAATTTTTCTGGTCTTGCCATATCACATTAGACCCATTTACAATGGCAAAATCCTAAGGTACTGCTGTGAAGAGAGCATGTTGCTCACTCTAGGGTATTCTGCAAACAAACTGCGGAACCCCAAACAGATGCCGGTTCCAGTGAAGCTTCCCATGTTGGTGCACACCAAAAAACAAAAATAACAACAAAAAAGCAACCCCCGAACACCTCTTCTCACAGGGTAGGGGTTGAGACATTAAGCTGTGTGACGGACAATTGTTTGGACCTCAAAGTACAGTGTGAGAATTAGAAGCATTACACTGAAGACATACTCCCTTCATTCAAGTGAAATAGGATGATTGGAACGATAGTCGGGTCTGTAACCTGGGAACAGGAGCTGGTTCAGACCAATAAAACTGCAAGTGACTGCTTCAAGTCCGTGAAGAACAGCAGTCAGGCACTAAAGTGTTAAAAGTACCCAATTTGGAAACCAGATATCCCCTGCTTCCCTAGTTGGTGTGCAATGACAACAATTGACTTTAAAAACCTTTGGTCCTTTAAAGTCCCTTCGATGTACTTCTTTCCATTGCTAATACTGGGCACATCCTATACGTTTATTTGTTTTTTATTTTTTTTTCCGTTGTTGTTACCATCTTAGAGTACACCATGATCTTTCATGTTAGCTGAGTTCAAGTGTGACCTATAGCCCAATTTAGGAAGCATAAACTTCATAGTTTCGGGCCAACTTTAGGATCCAACCTGGTTTAATCCATGGTGCCAGAAGCCATATCCCATCCTTTCCCAGCCCTAACCTTTCCACCCCCTACCCATAGTTTCTCATCTGAGATGTGCTCATTAAGTCCCACAGTTGAAACAGTTGTTCCAATCCCACAAAGGGATTATAATTTAATGCGCGGTCATACATGTCATCTGTCATTCCTGTGAAAAATCTTGTGGTTCATTTAAAAAAATGTCAGCACATTCACATAAACTCATGCCATCCAAGACAAGGAAACACCACCTCCCTTTACCAAGAACAGACCCAAGCAAAATAAGATAACCTTTAAATATTAAATTGCAGGTTTTATTTCTCCCAATCCCAGCAATCGCACAGAAGCCCCATCACACCCATGCCCACGTGGTTTCTAGTAGGCTAAGATTATGGGGACCTTTGTCAAACCAAGTGATACAAAAGGCTCCCAAAAGTCAGGCACAAATGTGCCTGTCAAACAGAGGGTAGTACCAGCTTGTTATTTTTTATAAGACATGCTAAAATACAAAGTGCAATCAGTATTAGTTGTCAATGAAATTATACAAAGATCAAAATTGACATCAAAGATGAAGTATATATTTAATTTTCACCTGTAATTCTGATCTTAGCTGGACTCAGGTGAGATTCTGTTTTCTTACAAAGCCTAAACAGAAGACTGCTGCTTTGAATGTGTGTGTGTGTGTGTGTGTGTGTGTGTGTGTGTGTATTTACAGAAGAAAATATCCATTCCTTATATCCAGTTAATAAATTAGAATATTTTTTATTTCTATCCCTTCATTTCATATATCTTTGAATGACATTTTTAACTAGGCATTCATTTTCATATAGTCAATAAGTTTTCTTACAGACATAATGACATATCTTTTTAATGATCTTCCTTTGTTATACTTGTCTCTACATAAACTCCATTATTAACTGCTTTAATGAATGCTACTATTTCCAGAATGGTTTGAAGTTAGTAAAGTGTCTTTTCAGCATGTGCTTCAAAATTCTTTGTAGTATATTGTTTCAAGACTATCATATCAATCTATTCCTTGTCTTACAAATTAAGTGATTATGTCAGTTTGTCTATAGTCTAAATCACACACTACAGTGTGGGCTGGCTCCTAGAAAATTTTATTAGTACTAGCTTGAATAATTTATTAACTCACATGCTTCCATGTAAATTATCATGAGTTTTGGGTAAGAAATGTCAAACTTGTATAATTTCTTCTCATCTGTCCTATAGAGAGGTTCAAACATATTCTAATTAGTGACTTGCTCATGAACTTAATTAACATGGTCCAAAATAGCTACTATACTAAACCAACTTTCATCTGCATTTAAGAAAAAAGAAGCATTTTTTATTCAGGAAATATGACCTCAGATTCCTTCAGTTTTGGTAAGAGAAGGTTACCATTCCTGAAGCAATGACTCTTTCAAGATGGGCTTGGCAACTGGAATCAATAAATAGATAATTTAAAATGCATGCAATGAACTGGCATTTAAAACAAAACAACAACAAAAAGTAACTATTAAACTGAATGTGGTGGCTCATGCTGGTAATCCTAGCTACTCAGGGGGCTGAGATCTGACGATCAAGGTTCAAAGCCTGCCCAAGCGCTAAATAGTCTGTGACACTCTTATCTCCAATTAATCACCAGAAAACCAGAAGTGGCACTGTAGCTCCAGAGGTAGGGCAATAGCCTTGAGCTGAAGCGCTCAGAGACAGCGCCCAGGCCCAGACTTTTATACATGTTATGAGACCTTGATTCTTTATACATTGATTATTCATGAACTTGCAGGTGACCTGATGTAGAAGTGGAAGGTGATGACTGTACTGTCCAAACATGTAGAATATAGCATGTACCAATCAATATGCTCTTATGAAGACCTTTCCTGAAATCTGAGTAGATCTATGTGATTGAACTATCCGATGGGACATGGTTGCAGTATAGAAAGAAATTAGATCAAGCTTACCTATAAAAATCTCATTCATGTCTTCTTTATCTGAAGATACTACCTCCTGGAACCAAACACTCTATTATGTGGAAATTGATGAATTAATGACATAATCCTCCCTTCCTCTTCTCTTCATTCCTTCTTTCCACCTTTTGTATTCTCCCTTCCTCTCTTTTGCTCTCTCCCTCCTTAGCTCATTTCGTCCTTCTTTCTTTTCATTATTTTATTTTTTAATTAAAGCTCCTTACATAGCTATAGCCAATCAACAGGAACAAGCATCAATCATATGAGGAGGAGCCAACGTAGTGCAAACTAAGCTCCAGACCCATATTCATTCTTGAGACAACAGTAAAGAATACTGTCAGCTGAAACTTGCTAGAAAGTTACTCTGTAGTGTCCATATCTGTCCATGAACTATATCTTGCTTAACATATCTGTAAATGAACCAAAAAAAATATTTTCTTCAGATAAGAGTTTTGTTCTTTACTACTATTGTTATTTTATCATCATCATCATCATTATTTAGTTTTAGGGTTATTATGAGACCTAACTGTAAAATATCTATCAGATATTTAACAATTTTAAATGACCCATGAAATAATATTTTACAAATAGGCATTGAAATTTTATAAAAGAAAGTTGAATTTTATCTTGTGTGATTGTTGTTCTTAATGTTCTATGTTCCCTTATCTTTTTTGCCCTTATGGTCAGTCTCGTTATTACTGTATCAGATTTCTTTACCTGGTATATTGTATATATGTTCATTTTTTTTATTTGAAATAGGGAAGGAAAGGAGAGAAAATAAGATGATTGGGAGGGAGTAGGGGGTGATAAACAAACATGAGAAATAATGAATCCAATATAACTGCAATGACCTAATGATCCAATGACCCAATATAACTGCAACCCCTCTATACATTTTCCCGACATAAAATAAATAAACAAATGAATAAAAACAAAAAAAGAAATTTGAATTTTGGGGAAAAAGTTAAAAATGCCATTCCTTAAATAAGATAGTTTGAAAAAAAATCATCAATTATGATTCTGGCTGTGTGGATACTTTTGTGTCTAGAAACAGATTTTAAAGACCAGTTGAGCTTAATGAAAAATATGTAAAGAAAATATGAAATATTTTGAAAAATAGCATGTGTCTTAAAACAACATATTTTATATGTATATATCAAGGAATTTGATGAATTCTGTAATGATTGAACAATAGATTGCACTTTTTATTAATTGGATGACAAAGTTGGATATGTCAGAGTTGTCAATAAAGAAGTAGCATTGTAGTTTTTATAAATATTTTACATTTATTTACAATTCTTACATTTCACTAGCACTTATTACTTAAATTCCACCTTTATTTAAATGTCTTTCTTTCTCTTTTTTTATTTTGCCAGTCCTGGAGCTTGAACTAAGGGCCTGGACACTGTCCTTGGGCTTTCTCAAGACCAGCACTTTACCACTTGAGACATACTATCACTTCTGGCTTTTTCTCAGGGAATCGATCCAAGAGCTGCATGCATGCAAGGCAAGCAAGCACTCTACCACTAGGCTCTTGATTCTTTAACTTTTTTATATCTACCTAACCCATCTATTCTAGCTTTCAGGTAATTATAGGCATAACTAACACAGTTCATTAGATCTACCTGTGCACCGCAAGTTATTTACTTAACATCAACTGTTTCTGCAGTTGATACCTATTATGTCCTACATAAAAATAAAGTATTGTAAGGATATAGCCATTATATATGATGACATTATTCAGCAACTGTCAAGGTAATAGATCTTTGATGATTCTGATATTCTTATGTTTTCTGCTTCTCTACCCATTTTAGTTTTCTTTTCAATAGCTTTGAAAAACTTCTAGAGAATTTCTTACTTAAGCTGACCTAGCTTTTATAAATGTACAATATTTAAAGTTAAGTGTTTGCTACACTAACTCCTCTGCTTTAATCTAAAGTAAACCTCTTATATATTGAAAATGTCTATAGATCATAGTGAAGAGATGTTAAAAACACTTCAATGTTTTAAAACTTTTGCATAGATTTTCTAACAGCAGCCTTTTGTTGATGTTTAGTCATCTGGTTTACAAAAGTTGAAAAAGAAAATTGACATTTTAGACTTGGTATAATTATGTCCAGGAAGCATAAAACAATTTTACAGAAGGTTGTAAATGGCAAAGACATTTTACCAGTTTAATCAATCTATAAAATAAATACATTTTTACTTCCTACTCTTGATCATCACATTATAATTTTAGCTATTAGTGTACTACTTGAAAATGCCAACAGGAGGATTTACAATTTCTTATTGGAAGTAAAATTGTAATCAAAGTAAGTTTCATTATTCTATGTTTATGATAGTACTGTAGCTATTATAATGGTCTTCTGGTTCATGTATAATAGCAATTCTTCTCAAAAGCATTGATTGAAGTCAAGTAGAAAACAAAGAGAGGAAGAATGAAGTCAAGAGTTAAATGTATATACCCCCAAAATTAAGAAAAGTGGAGGAGGGATGTGTAGGGGAGGAATGGTTTTAAATCTCGAAAAGGATAAAATTGGTCAGGACATACTCATAAATGGCTTTGTTAAATGTCAAAAACTGAGATTCAAGGATCACAGAAACCATCCTGGACAGAAAACTTTGAGGCTTATCTTCAATTAACCACTTCAAAGTGGTAGAGTTCTACCCTTGAGAATAGAAGCTCAAAGATGGCACCAAATCCCTGAGTTAAAGCCCCACAATTGACAAGGATATTAAAAAATATTTTGTTGTCAAACTCAACAATATTAGCATTAGTTCTACATTTTTGTCAATACTACTGGTCATCTAATTAAATGATTGATTGTGCTACTTCATTTAAGCCATAAAATGATCTTGCAAAAATTCACTTATCTATTTTTAATTGCAGTTATTCAGAAATTTTAATACATGGTTAAAAATTAGTAAGTGACTAACCTTAAAATAGGTACATATTTTTGAATTTTCAGGCTGTGCTTTTTCTCCAAATTACTACTTTTCCCAGAAAGGCTTATATTACAGTTTTTTTCATTGTATTATTAAGCCACATTTATATCATTGTTTTTGTATTTGGTCTATATAGGTAGAGCTATTTGTGCCCCTGGAAAGATAGATTTCTATACTCTTTTTAGTCTACTATAAATTTTGTTTTGCATGTTTTTATGGAATTTTTCAGATACTCAAAAGTATAAAAATCGTATAGTTGATTTCATGTTTCATGTTTTACTATTCACTTCTATAATTGTAATAGTCATCAACTCACAAGTAAACTTACTTCAAGTCTATATTTATTTGATGATCTCATTTTCTAACATATTTGTATTCAACATTAAAAATGGTCTTCTTTATGTAGCTTATCCACACATAACTTGATTAAATAAGCAGAGCTCAAATATTCTTATATATATATATTAATTTTAAAACACTATTATTCATTTCTACCCCCATTTTCCAGTCTTAAAACTTGAAGATTCATGCCATTTATTTGTGTTTATTCTATCTCAGTGGGCAGACATTGTTACTTTATGACAAAGCATCGTGAAACTTAGAAGGTATATTTTTGATTGATTCCAACTAGCTTTGTACACTGCTCATACATTTCTCTGGAGGTTAGCTTATCAAAGCCGGGATCAGTTAGTTTCATTCTACTCTTCTTCCAGTCTCAGTCCCTCTGCCAGTAACTGGTAGGTGAGTTTAAGAGGTTATTACTTCAATGATAGAGTCAGAAGAGAGAAGACTAAGTCACATTTGTGCTTTTTCAAACCACAGATTTGAACAGTTCTGTTAGGTTTTCATTCCCCACATGAAAGTACCTAGTCAAATAGAAACAAAGAGGTGAGATTTCTGCTACACTCCATGTGAAGAGGATACTGCAGTGATAGATTACAAGTCGAAAGCTAAACAAATAAAATAAAACAAAATGGATGCAAAATACAGTTTTCCATAGATGGTTCTCTGTAACTGTTCAGTACATACAAACAGCTCTTTTGTCTTCTGATATCAGTACACCTAATATTATTGAATAATTAAAAATATTGACGTTAGTGATGCATCAATAATTTAGGATTTATAATAACAGAAATTAAAAGTTATTAAGTGGATGAGAGTAGGACCTAGTGGTAGAGTGCTTGTCCTGCATTCACGAATACTTTGAGTTGATTTCTCAGTACTACATACACAGAGAAAGCCAGAAATGGTGTTGTGGCTCAAATAACAGAGCACTAGACTTGAGAAAGCCCAAACACAGTGTCTAACCCTTGAGTTCAAGCCCAAGGACTGGCAAAAAAAAACAACAAGAAAAGTTAAAATATATAATGATTTGTCAATTTAATTTTATTAAAATATTTTAAACATGTAATAATTTTGATTTTTATTTTAAAATGTAATAATTTTATTATTTTTAATATTTTAAATGTGCACATTATTTTGAAATGGTTAAAGTATTAAATATTTTCAAATAATATCACCATTTTAAAATTTCTAAATGATGTAAAAATAATTATTTTGAAATAAATTATTTAATGTAATGATTATTAAATTTTTAAAAATAATTATTTAATAAATACAAAAATAATTGAGCAGGGTGCCAGTAGCTCTCATGTGCGTAAACCCAGTTATTCAGGAGGCTAAGATTTGAGGGCTATTGTAAGCCAGAATTTTCAGAGAAGTCTGTGAGATACTTATGTCCAATTAATCACAGAAACAGCTGGCAGTGGAGCATTGGCTCAAGTTTTATAAGATGATTTTGTTTTCTTATTTCTTTGTTTCATTTCTTTTGGTTTGTGTGTGGAGGGGAGGGGTCTGTCCTGTGGCCTGAACTCAGTCAGGACCTGAGCACTTACCTGAACTTTTCTGCACAAGGCAGAAAGTGCTCTATCACCTGGGCTACAGTCCTATTTCTCCCTGCTCTATTCATGGAGAAAAGAGTATTAGGAACTTCCCTGATTAGGCTGTCTTTTGAACTTCCATCCTCAGATGGAAGGATAGGTAGGATTGCAGGTTTGAGCCACAGCTCCTGGCCTGTTCCAGGGGCTTGAACTCTAGGACCAGAGCTTTGTTCCATTTTTGCTCAAGACTATTGCTCTACCATATAAGCTATAGCCACATATCTGGCTTTCTGTTGGTTAATTGGATATCAAAGTTTCATTGGTTTTCTCTTGCTGTCTAATTGGAACCACAATCTTCAGCCTCAGCTCTCATTCTGCTAAATAGCTAGGATTACAGATATAAGCATGGTCTTTTTATTGCCTGGGGTGGCTTTGAACCACCATCCTCAGATCTCAGCCTCCTAAGTAACTAGGATTACAGACATGAGTCATGGTGACCAGACAGGCTGTGATTATCTTATCCTATATTTTCCTAATTCCATCATTTCAGCTGTACAATTTATATGCTCATTCACATATTTTTCATTTCTTTTCTTATTCATATATTTTATAATCTCAGTACTGTACTTCTGTATAGTAAAATATGTTAATGATCACATTATGTTATTCTTAAGACACACTCCTTTTGCCTTGTACATTTAGAGGTTTTTTTTCATTTCTTGTGTGTAAACTAGTGAAATTGTTATAGGTAGACCTTCTCTCTGTTTATTGAGCTGCACGGTCAGCCAATAATGCATTGGTTATCTTTGAGAAGGGGGAGAGGATTCTTGCCAATTTTCTCAGCTGTCCTGGAACCTAATCCAACTATTTAGCTTGTCATCATCATCAAAGTCAATCCTTTGCTATTAATACTTGTTTATTGTGTATGTATTTCTGGAAATGGCCCAAAAATGAGAAAGAAATTATGATAGGTGAAGTTAGTCAGGGACAGAGAGATAAAGAATACATGCTTTCCCTTAAACATGGAAGCTAGATTTAACTTAAAGACTTATAGCAAAATACATTGATTGGGTGATATACAACTGTATACAAATGTAATAACTGAAATATAAAATATTCAAAGGAGAACTTGAATAGTGTAATTCCTTAGAAAGGCAAAGTCAAAATTCAGCAAAGTAAAACACAAGCTCCTTAAAATGGTGTGGTGTGATCAAAAGAAATCCGGGGAGGATGAATCAAAAGTATATCCTTCAAAATTAAGAAAAATGTGGGAAAAGGTGGGTAGTGAAGGGATGAATAAGAATCTAAAGTGAATCATGTAGAGTAAGACAAGTTAAGACCAAAGGAACAAAAGGCACATTGTATCCTTAATATGTGGCTATTATATCTAAAGTGTACAAGAGCAAGGACTCAAAAGCTGTATACCCAATGCTATGGACATGGTACTGGAAATATAAACACAACTACATAGACATAAAAACTTAGACTCCATAGACAATGTTTTATTACATAGATTATTATGTATCTATGACATACAAACCCTCAGCCTAATTTTGATTATGTTCTAAAATCTAAGTGCCAGTGATTGTATATAGAGACTCCCTTCTTGAATACTTGTTAGTTAAACAGGTCATTTGAAATATGATGTAAAAATCAGTTAATAAATTCTTTAATAAAAAAGAAACTTGAAAGGGTAACATTGCTCACGAAATACTTATAAACAGCTTTGTTACATGGCTTTGTTACACACGTTAAAGCATTAAATCAGTTCAAAGCTTTGGTGAACTCTCCAAAGTAAGGTGAGCAGAGATGTCACCTTTACATATTTTAAGTACTATGAATGAAGACATTTTTTTTTCTTTGTTGCTGTTGTTGGTGCTGGTCTGTGGCTTGAACTCTGAGCCTGGATGTTGTCCCTGAATTATTCATCTCGAGACTGGTGCTCTACCCCTTGAGCCACAGTGTTCACTTCTGGATTTCTATGGTAAATTGAAGATAACAATCACACAGGCATTGGTGCCTGGGCTGGCTTTGAACTGCAATCCTCAAATCTCAGCCTCCTGAGTAGCTAGGATTACAGGTGTGAGCAAGACATCCATTCTTTTTTTTTTTTTTTTTTGTCAGTCCTGGGCTTGAGCTCAGGGCCTGAGCACTGTCGTTGGACTTTCTCAAGGCTAGAGCTCTACCAATTGAGCCTCAGCACCACTTCCGGCTTTTTTCTATGTATGTGGTTCCGAGGAATCGAACCCAGGTCTTCATGCATGCTAGGCAAGCACTTTAACCACTAGGCCAAACTCCTGGCCCCAAGACATCCATTCTTAATGCCAAGTATTTAGGTGTTTGTTTTGTTTAGTTGTTCCAATTTATTACTAATAGCTACACACTGAAACTTAGTGAACTCTTTCTATACCAATATAAAGACAAGAGTCACATTCTTTACTTTTGTCATTGAGATTTATAGAGAAAGAATATTTTTATTTGAGGAATTTGATTTTATACATCATTTTGATTCCATAAACAATGTCATATCTTATTCTCATTTTATCTTTTTAATTGTTTTAAAACTAGTATAAAGTTTTAACTGTATTTACTTTAAAAATTGGTGTGCTATTGAAATAATATTAAATTAGTCATATTAATAGGAAAATTTTGGTGACAATTATTTCACCTTTCTCTGTAAACATTCCCTCCATCTAGTCCAAAAACATTAAAATTGAAATTTGCTACACATTTCTTATCCTCTGACTTATAGAATTGTTTTATATGTTCATTTGTTATGAGTTTATTCTCCTTTTGTATAGTTTATAAAGAATAATCATATTGCTTATTGATTCATAATTGCATTTAATTAATCTTGTCTAGATACTGTGCATGTTAGAAATGAAAAACTAAAGAAAAACACATTCAAACTTTTGAGAACTCTACTAAAATTTAATTTTGTACATAATATTTCTACTTGTTATTTCTCCTACATACTTATCTTGAAATATTGATATATGATTTGAATGGGTTTGTAGATTAGTAAATGTTGGCTGAATGACCCTTACTCTTTGCAGACTAAACATTATTTTCTATTGTCCTTGTCCTATATTTGAATAAAGTGCTTGAATTATGCAATGAAACAATAATAATAGAACACACATTGCAAATTACTACTGGGTAAAAGTAGCACTCAAAGAAAGCAGTGGACGGCTGAGGACAGTTTAGCCAAGGGTGATAATCTTGACTTCATCAACTACGTTTAAACAATACGGCACTTTGCACATGTCACAGCACAAATTAGTGAAGTCTAAATTTCAGCTCAAGGTTTCATGTGTCATTTAATAGCATATATTTGCTAACTGTAGCCAAAAAGCAGGCTTCCATCAGGGACTCTGAAACTCCTCATTTACATAAGAATGGGAAGTTAATTGTCTTACAGATATTCTGGTCTCCCCAAGGAGTTCATTAAGCATGCTGAACATGCTGAGATTATAACTTAACTGTCACTTGTGAGAAATAGGGAAAATTCAACTTCAGATACAACACCGTCGGCAATAACAAGCATAATTTAGTGCCTACATGGCTCTGAATCAGAGATGGGCTTCTGCTGAAATTTACAATCTCTCTGATTTCATATTCATTGCTAAAAATACTATGCAATATATTGGACTTATGTGAATCACAGGCCTTTCCACTTGCCTGGTTCCTGTCCCATTGTTGAGTACAGGACCCCAGGGTTCAGTTACTTAAAATATTAGAGGAAGAAAGGAAGTCAACTGCTGTGACCTATCTGCATTAGGAAAGGTTGTAAGAATAATCATGAAGCAGAAAAATTGGGAGAAAAACAGAAGCTACAAATATAAAATTTTCTGTTATGTTAAAAAGTGATATAAACAAATATACATATTTATGTTAAGATAACAATATTAATTATGTGGAGGAGAATTTGATTTCATAAGCATTGTAGGATTAATAGTTAAGACACTAGACTTGATCTAAGATTGTTAAGTTAAATCATAAATCAAATTCTAGGATTCAAATCCTATGGCAAAGTATCCTACTTATGAAAATTTTTATCCAGCTATATATAGAATTGGATCGTAATCAAAATAACTTCATATTTTCTTGAAACTGTTTAATAATTTAAGCTAATTTAACAACTATAACAATGAAACATAATATATTTCTTTACATTGTGCTTCATTCCATTTTCCCTTTAATACAACCAACCAGTGTAGTTGACATTAAATGAGTCATTAAATGACTGAGTATTGCCTGAAAAATCTGAGATTATGTTAATATCATGAGAACAAACAGGATAGTCACAAACTAGCTCCGCCAAAGGATGACTGGAGAAGACAACTAAGATAGGAGTATAATATAATAGAAAGAAAAATAAATCAGGGGAATATGATGGATGAAGCCATTATATTTAATTTAATGCATGCATGAGAGTTTCTTTTCATGGAAAAAAAAAAACTAAGACAATCTGCTTAGTCTTATTTTGCCTCACACTTTTGTAGTTTTAAAGTCATGATCTCCTGCTACATTGCCTTTGGACCTAGGACAAGGCAGTGTATCATGGCACTCAAAGTGGAGAAGGTTTATCCCCTTATGGATACCAGAGAGCAAACAGGCCCAGAAAGAGCATAGTTTGAGTATACCCTTCAGGGACAGACAACCCAGTATCTTAACTCCCTTCTTGGCCCCAAAACATCCATGCTCAATCACTTCTCAATAGTGCCACAGACATATATCCTTTCAAGATACATTTGCAATCTGATTATAGGCTAGGAACAAGCAGCTCATGCCTGTAATTATTGCTACTTGGAAGAATGTGATTGAAAAGGTCATAGTTTGAGACCAACCAGAGAAAAGCGTTTGTGAGAACCCATCTCAATCAATAACTACATAGCAGTGGTGCACCTATCACCCAAGTTATGAAAGAGGATGGCTTCAGGCCAGCCTTGGTTCAGAGAACCATCTCAATAGGAAAAAATGATGTGGGGATATATGTCTGTTATCCTAACTACAGTGTGAAGGAGAAATAGCAGAGTAGATATCTGGCTTGCCTGGGCAGAAGGCTAAACCCTATTTCAAACATACATGTAAGCTTAAGGCATGGATGAATTGTTAAAGTATCACCTAATGAATGCAAAGCCCTGAGTAGAAATATCATTTCTAAGAAAAAAATTAAATTAATCCCAAATCATAACAAGATGCATGTTATGTTTCTCAATGTAATCATCTAGGCCTGTGCACACATCTGACAAAGATGTATAAATACCCACTCTAGATTTTAATTCAATATTTATCCTTTTTATATGAGTAAATAAATATGGGTCATTTACTGTAAATTTCTTTAATTAATAATGAGATTGAGCACTTCTTCATACTTATTGATTGCATTTGCTTCTTCTGTGATTATGATCTTTCTTATTTTTATCTACTTCTTCTGGTTTATTAGTGATTCGCTTTTAAACTTGGATAAGCATGCATGTACTATAGATTTTTAAAACAGACAATGTAACAATTACTTCTATTCATAACAGCTCTATTTTATATATTGTATGCATAGCAAATGTCTCAGTCACTGTATATCAGGTTGTGTTCCAAATGAATGGTATTTAAATATTGTTAATATATTAATGTCTTTATGGCTTTTGTGCATGACTAAAGGGATATTTTAAAAATAGATGTGTGCTGTTCTTCATATGAAATATTTAACATTCTTTTCATGTATTTGATTGCTTTAGTCAATGTTATGGTTCATTTTAGACTTTTTTATTAATGTCTTTGTTATGATGTTCTGAGTTGTTTTCAGTTTAACACATTAATGTTACATTACATTTTGTAAAACAAACCATCTGAATATGTATATGAAGTTAGGAGAAATAAGAAAGTTTTCAGGCATTAAGGAAGCTAATTGTGGAACTGTAATATGGTGCAGTCATGTACAATAAATTTGAGGTGCATGAAGACCTTCTGTGTAAAAAAAAGCAAAATGATTTATAAATAAATCTCTGCTTATAGAGAAAAATGCAAATGTGAAAGAATTAACACAAAATGTACTTTGGACAAATAAATTTAAATTATCTCCTTTTTAACTCATTATATATTTTCTTAACTTGGAAATGCCTTTCATCTTCCTAGCCATTGGTTTTATCATTAGGCAAAAAGTGAAAAGTGAAGATGAGAATGTTCTATTTTATTTTATTTATTTATTTTTTTGGTCTTGGGGCTTGAACTCTGCCCTGGGCCTGGGAGCTGTCCCTGAGTTGTTCACTTCAAGGCTACTGCCCTGCCCCTGGAGCCAGAGTGCACTTCCAGTTTTCGGGTAGTTAATTGGGGAGAAGAGTCTCAAAGTCTTTAGTGCCTGGGCTGGTTTAAAACAGTCATCTTCTGAT
This sequence comes from Megascapheus bottae, assembly GCF_031878675.1. Taxonomy (NCBI): domain Eukaryota; kingdom Metazoa; phylum Chordata; class Mammalia; order Rodentia; family Geomyidae; genus Megascapheus; species Megascapheus bottae. Next base: position 31,609,332 of record NC_143519.1, read on the forward strand.
CTCAGCCTCCTAAGTAGCTAGGATTACAGGTGTTAGCCACCATGCCGAGCTAAAATGGTGACATTCTTAAATTACTCTGCATAAATAAAAAAATATTTCCTATACACTTTCTAAGACATTTAGTCTAAGTAAGAGATTTGGAAGCCTTCTTGTAGCCTTTCGTATTCTCTTTAATTGCTAACACCAAGTATTAGACCCCAGAAAAGGAAAAATATAAACAAACATCTACCTTTATTTTTATGAAAACCAACATTGTAGACTATGAGTTTGACCTACTGGTAGAGTGCTTGCCTAGCATGCATGAAGACCCTGGTTTAATTCCTCCATACCACATACATAAGAAAGTGGTGCTATGTCTCTAGCCTTGAGAAAAACCCAAGGTCAGTGCTCAGGCCCTGAGATCAAGCTCCAGAAGTGGTAAAACAAAAGCAAAAAGAACTACAAAAAACCCACATTGTTTAAGTAATAGATGCTCATGGAAACCAAACAAGAAGTGGAATTGAATAACTGGTATATTTATACATATTTGTCTGATTTTCTTTATATCTCTGATTCATGGAATTGTGCTTATTCATATGGATGATTACATAGTATTTGGATTATTATGGTGATTACTGTTGTGTGAAATGAAGTTGGCAGGTTTAACATAGTGTTAATTTCCATTGTCCTTACAGAGTGTGACATATTGCAATTAATAACAGTAAAGCAACTGAAACTAGGTGGAAAAGTCACAGGAATATTTATTTTCTTAGAACCCACATTCTTGTTTTCTTGTTTTAAAAGTGAAATAAAACTAAAATGCCTATAGGCTTTTCCCCTAGGAAATATGAATGATTAGTTAATAACAACTCTTTTGATATAAGTCTTCAATATATATGTGTAGACATAGGTATGCGCATTTACTTATCCATTCTGTTAATATTATTATTTTTTGACAGTCCTGGGCTTGAACTTAGGGCTTCGATCCTGGCCTTTACTTTTCTTAAGGCTAGGGCTCTACTACTTGAGCCACAGCACCACTGATGCCTTTTCCTGTGCATATTGGGCCAAGGAATCAAGCCCAAGACTTCATGTGTGCCACAAGAGCACTCTACTGCTAGGCCACACTCCCTGCTCATTGTATTCACTTATTATAACAAAAATAATATGTAATCAACAAACCACTTTTGGGAGCTTTCAAATTTAGATGACTAACTTTATAATTTCTATCATGTATAATTCTCAAATTACAAGTACAAAATCTTCTCACAATTGTTTAGATAACGAAATAAATCATGTTAGAATGTAGATGTGAATAATTTACTTATCCCACTGCCATAATTATACATGGTTCTGTGATTTATTTATTATTTTTATTTTTTTTCCCTAAAAGCAATTGATTTTGCTTTCCATATTATATTTTTAATGTAATGGAGATAAATAGCCAGATGTTCTTTTTAAGAGAGACAACAAATGGTCAGGCAGTTACGCAAATGAGAGAGAAAGAAAAAGAAAGACTGGACTTAAGTAATTGTGTAGGATGAACCCAATGCTTCATTTCCAGTACCATCTTTTAATTGCTCATTTCCACAGCCTATGAAGTAAAACAGCTGAATTTGCCCCACTGTGCTACCAATTAAATTATGTAAGGAAAAAACATACTGATTATGTATTAATGATAAATACTCTTTGCATGCTAGTAAATGCATGCTGAGAACTGTAATTGTAACATTTAGTTTCTTTATGGAGCTTTGTCATATTCTTCTGTTGGGAACATTTTCACTCCTTCCTTATTCAAATATTCACCACAAGGAACTTCACTTTTCAACAATAAGTAATGTTTTACTAGATGTATCAGTATTCAATTTTTATTTCTCAGAATATCTGAGAAATCTGATTATAATTCAACAATATTTATATCTAAAACCATTTTATAACAGCTAACACCTCAAATTAATCTCACTAATCTTTGTTAAAATAAACATATTTAATTTCAACACACACTTATGCATACAATTTCACACATATGCACACACACTCATAAATATACAGTAGCATAAACCTGCATACTCATACACATGTACTTTACCTTGCAGAGGTTGCATATTAACAAGCTCTGGGACTCACAGACAAAACTATTAGAAAGTATCTGACAATTTGATTTATTTATTTATGAAAAGAAGGGCAAACTGTTATTTAAATTCTGATATACTCAGTAGTTTTACTTGTAAAAGCAGTCTGTTGTAATATCCAAAGGTCTTCAGATTTATAAGAACATTGATAGAAATGTATAATGAAACCAAAGCCTGCTTCTTGCTCAAGAGCAACATTCTGACTGTGAGGACTTTGTGACAGAATTCCCAGTAGGCAATATGGATAACAAAAGATGAAGGAGTGGTTGAAATTTTAATCAAATACAATTATTCCAGCATTTGCTAGTTAGTAAAGAATATCTAACAATGGATCATTTTTATACTGTGTATGAGTATGCCAAGTTGAAATCTAGAGGCCTTCTACTTGACATAATTATACATACTCAATAATACATTGAAAATTGTTCCACATAATTAGGTCCTCTTATTACTCCTCCACAATCAAGAGTAGATCTGTAAACCACTACTGAAAGCCTTTTGGCAACTTGTAATTTAAAAATAACAATAAAATGGTATTGATATCTGATTGGCTTAGGCCTCTAAGGGCAACAACACAAGTCATATTAAAATATTTTCTGGAAAATCAAAAAAGAATGTCAGCATGCTAAGAGATAAATGCCAGATCTCCCTCAGACCAAACAGAGATTCAAGGTTTAAGGACACATTTTGCAGCAAGCATCCCACTCCACTGGAACTTTAAGCAGATAAAGATTTCCTCCCACAAAGACCTAACTCCTTGGACAGCCAAAAGAAATGAAAAACAGCTTGTGGACTCCTGCTGTGCAGCATCAGCAATAAGGCTGTCAAACCACCCTTGGGCTCCTGCTACCTCAAGAAAAATAGTGAGCCCCAACCAAACTCAACCTAACACCGTCAATCTGATCCTGCCACATTTGGGTCCCACTCAGTCCCATGCCTCTTCCCCACTAAGGCCACAGGACTACCCAGTGCAGTTACCAGCCCTTTTGCACCACAGCCCTTCCTGCCTGAGAAAAATAATTAGAAATTAACAATGGCACAAAGGAATGATGGAGACTTTAAAAACCCAAAAAAGGAAGTTAAAGCAGATCTAAGGAAGTGGAAAAACCTCACATGCTCCTAGATGGAAATGATGAATATCATGAAAGTGGAAAATCCTGCCAAAGGATATCTACAAATTCAATGCCATACCTATCCACCTCCCAACATAATCTTTAATGAAGTAGATGAAGCAATCCCAAAATTCACATGGAATAATAAAAGGTCTCCTATAGCAAAGACAATCCTTAGCAGAAAGAACAGTTCTGGAGGAATATTAAACCAAACTTCAAACTCTAGTATAGAGCTATAGTAATTGAAACATCTTGGTACTGGCACAAGAACAAGCCGAAGGACTAATGGAATAGAACCAAAGACCCAGAAATTAACCCATAGACCATTGGCCACTGAATCTTCGATAAGGATAACAAAAATATCGAATGGAAGAGACAGTCTCTGCAACAAATGGGGCTGGCAAATGGGTTAAACATCTGTAGGAAACTCAAGTTGGATCCTTATTTGTCACTCAACACTAGAATCAACTCCAAAATGGGACTCCAATGGGACTTCATTTAACTGCAGAGCATGTGTATATCAAATGACAAAGCCCAGAGAGTGGGAGACCTTCAACTAGCCATACAACAGACAATGACCTCATATCTAAAGTATACCCACAGCTTAAAAATTGAGTCTCTCAAAAACAAATCTTCAAAGAAACAAATATCCTATAAAAAGGTGGATTAAAGACTTAAAAGAGAGACTACCCTGAAGAGGAAGTAAGAATGAACATTATACACATGAAAAATGCTCAATAGCTCTGGCCATAAAAGAAATGCAAATAAAAAACATTGAGATTACACCTCATCCTAGTTAGAATACCAATTATCAAAAAATCAATAACAGGGTCTGGGAGTTTGGCCTCATGGTAGAGTGCTTGCCTAACATGCATGAAGACCCAGTTTCTATTCCTGGGTACCACATACACAGAAAAAGCTATAAGTGATGCTGTGGCTCAAGCAGTAGAGTACAAGCCTTGAGCAAAAAATGTCCAAGGCAGCTCCCATACCCTGAGTTCAAGCCGGAAGACTGGCAAAAAAAAATAACAACAGATCCTGGTGGGGATGTGGCCAGAAAGGTTTACTACTACACTGATGGTGGGAGTGAAAATTTGTTCAACCACTCTGGAAAGCAGTATGAAGATTCCTCAAAAGACTAAACATAGAAAGCCACTGTGACCCACCAATCCCACTTCTGGGAATTTACCCAAATATCCAGAAATAAGGCCGCGCAAAACCTAACAGCACAACAATGCACATTAAAGAATTATTTACCATAGGTATGATATGGAACCATAAACAGACCATGAAGATGTATGATACATACACAGTGGAATTCCATGCTGCCCTCAGAAAGAAAGACAGTGCCCCATTAGAAAGGAAATGGAAAGATTTGGAAAAATCAAATTAAGTGCAGAAAACCACATCCAAAGGAGCATAGGCTTCATTCACAATAGTTAGTATGCATCTAGGATTTTCCTAGCACAGGAGCACAATAACTCATATGCTATGTACATAGGGGTATAAAAGATAAAGCTAAGTTAATTGGAGTCTCAGGTCCTTTTGTGCCTGGGCTGGCTTTGAAATTTTATCCTCAGATCTCAGCCTCCTGAGAAGGCTAGGGTTACAGGCATCAGGCACCGCAGCAGCTCATTTCTTTTTTTATATAAATGCCAAAATTCACAGGCATTTGAAAAATGTCATTAAGATACTGAGTTCAGGAAATTTGGTTTCCAAAATTCCATTCAGTTTTTTTTGTAAATGAAGTTCAAAACTATTTTACTCTCTTAATCCTGAGTTGCGTATGTTTTTAAAATTTTTCCCCCTTGGAAATCTCATCTTTATAACTGACTTTGAGGTTTATAAAGATATGATTATTGTAAGTTTATTATAGTGACCATCTGTTGTCAGCTAGCTTTTCATATAGAAGAAGGTTATAAACCTCAATCCTTTAATTTTATCCAGTGAAACAATGAAAACAGAAATTAAACTATAGGTTAATGTGATTAATATCATTTCTTTTAATCAATCAATGTCAGAAAAACTACTTTAAATTTAATGTCATTACAATGCTACAAATCATTACTAAAGAGTAAAGAAGAAAGCATGCTACTATCTAAACAAAATTAGAACATAGAGCAAGTGTGTCTTTCAATGATGTTATCAGTTTTACATAGTTAGTAAAACGGATAGAGTTTTTGACTCTTATCTCAAATCATTAATCTCCAACTTTTAGACATCAACAGTGAGTTGCAATGCCTGATACTGGTGATGAATTACCTATATTTAAAAAATTGATTTGCATATTCATAATGCAATTTAAGTACTAATGTTTTTGACCACTAGGGAACTCTTGATATAATTATGCTAATTTCCAATATGTTCTTCAATGTTCTCTCCATACGAGTGACTACATGCAAGCTAATATTGTACTTTTAGAATGAATTACAAAAAATTACAATAATTTGTTCCACAGAAAAATTAGAAAATGTTCAAATAAGCAAATGTTGAGATAATTGACAGATGGTAACAATGAATTAGCAAAGTTCCTCCTTATAATATAATTGTATATTTTTCAAATTCATTCTAAAGCTTCTGTGAAAATATGTGTTTGCCACATCTCTATGAAAAAAACAGGCTGAATTTGCTACTTAGTTTCAAAGCATTTTTGATACATAGGCAATCTGACTGTGTCACAACAAACTTACTATTGATTATTATATGGGGATAGACTAGAGATTTTTGTATAAAATATCATTTAGAATTATTATAACTAAAATTAGAGTGGATAATTCCATAAGGTTTACAATTGATATATGTTTGCTTAATGTAGAAATGTAGAGAGATAAATGAATAAAGTAAAATACACATACATATAGCCACTAGTATTAGAGAATATTCATATATGCATGATTTTCCTAATACAGCCACTTAATGTTCTAGATGATATTTAAATTTACAACTGTATGAATTAAAATTGTAATTTTTAAAACTTTCACAAGTATCATGCATATGTGCTCTTACTGAAAATACAATTTATACCAGGGACACGAATTTGACAGCAATCTTGGGTAAGTTGCTTAAAATTGCAATTTCACGACTTTTTTTCAATTATTTTTTCTACCCCCAAAAGAATTTAAATATTACCAGTTGCTCAAATAAAACAAAACAAAATAATTAGAATATGTGCCAAATGCATATCTTTAAATGCTTTAAAATTATCCTCACATTGTTATGTGTTTTTGTTTCCAAAGAACTGACAAACTTCAAACACTATGAGGAAATGTTATCCATCAAGAAGGAGAATTGTCTTTTTTGCAATATTATCTGTATTTATATTCAATACTGCAATATTTTATGAAAAATCCACATTTATATCCATTTATAATAGATTTGATGCAATTCAAACTCAGATTTCTATGAATATGTTTAGAACTGCAGAATTACTTCCTCATTTTATGTAGGATATCTGTATCTTAAGATGCTTATACAAGGTTTGAGGTCAACTATGTGCTGTTACGAAGCAAAAGAATGATTACTGATATTTGTCTAAAATAGAGCAAGAGAAATCTAACAAGCAAGAAAGGGTAGGGAACTGAGAGAGAAAGAAATTGCAGAGACAGAGTTAGAGAGGGAGAAGTCCAGGAAAAAAAGTTTATCTTTGTGATTGTTTTTCTTAATGTACTATGTGAAGCTATTTCTTGATTCTTCTTGTCCCCATAATGTTTACCTCATGTTGTTATTGTACATGACTTTGATACCTCGTATATTGTATATATGTTTATTTGTGTATTTGAAAATGGGAAGTTAAGGTAAAAACAAGATGATTCAGACAGGGTGGGAAGAAAGAAAGTGGGAATAAAACATGGAAAAGGGTGACAATGTTCAAGAAGTAATGTACCCACTACTTGATGAATGCAACTTAAACCCCTCTGTATCCTAACAATAACAAAATAAATAAATAAATAAAAAGAAATAAAACAGCCATAAGATATATGGAAAAAATAGAAAAAAAGAGAAGGAAGGGACGGAATAAGAAGGTAAAGGGAGCAGAGGAAAAGGGAGAAGAGAAGATTGTCTTCATTTTTACCCTATTCTTGGAAGTAATTCCACCTTTGAAAGTCTATCGGCCTACATAGACTTCATTTTATGTCTCTAGATTGAACTAGAGAAAGATCCTTTTAGGCTACCAGTTCTGTAATTCTATGAAATGAATATTCAAGAGTAATAGAGCAAGGAGAGATTCAATGTAATCCATGCTGCTCTGAAGTTAGTCAAGTGAGTAAGTCTTGCATGGGTATCAGGGAAAGCATTCAGACAAAGCCTATTTAACATGCACAATGCACAGGCTGTCTCTACTCAGGGAGCTCACGGGAGACAATCAGAGGTAAGAATTCAGATGCAACATTTTTGGGTGTAGCTTTGAATAACTAGTGAATGCATCTTAGTAAAATATCAATATATGAGCACCTCTGCCAGTCATCTTTGAAACTGAACCTTCAATCTGAAAGTTATATTATCATTTTACTTTAAAAGGAAGAACATATTTCTCCAAATACAGTTCATTCCAGGTGCCCTTTTTAAAGGTCAATTCAACTTCTCATCAACAGTGATGAAGGGTTTTTGGATTGACATGATATCTTCAATTTCTTCTGGTCTTTTTGACAGAGTGAGATGGAGAGGCTTAAAAACTAGAATTTGTCATTTATTTGAATTATATTTTGTTGTTTACATTTTCCAAGTGTTTTCTTTTCTTACTAACACACAAACAGCAAGGAAAGATAATGAAGTTCTCATCAATGCAATAAGTATTTATTTTTCAAAGCAGTTACTGTGGCCTTGTTAAAATGATTTTCTATTGCCGTCAGACTTTGCTTTGGTTCCTTTATCTTGCACATATGTTTTCCTGTTACTATGTTTGCTATTCATTACGTGTTACATTAAGATCATCAAAGTAGTTGGTGCTTTATGACTCATGATTACTATTGCTTGCTTGCTTATTATTAAATTAAAATTTATTAGTTTTTTTAAGCCTGGTAACATGCTATCAATGAATGAAGCTTATGTTCTTAAGTGAAGTTCAAGCATAAACATATTGATTTTTATACACAACCAAAAATTATTTAGGAAGGGACAATGTCTTCCTGAAGTTCATTTGCAGTTGTTTATTTAATTAGTAAATATATCTCTCTCCTATTTTTAAATTTGTATCTCAATTCCTCAATTTACCTTATTTATTCTTATCTTAAATGCAAATGACTTTTATTGTATTTTGTTTATAGGCAATTGAAAATTAATCAAAAACCTTGTTAATTGATTTTCCTATATTTGAATATAAAAGTTGTAAGATACTAACAATGAGAAAATCATTATTTTTCTCTAACTTTAACTCATATTTCTCAAACATAAGTGCATGGTAGCACTTATTAATTAGCAATAAGAATGGACAAATTTGATTGGAAGTTGAATGAATAAAACAAGAAAAGGAAAACAATTGGAAGAAAGGAAAGCCTAGAATAGATTGACTTTGAGATTTTTTAGTAGGTCATCTAAAACATAGGTGAACATAAGGGACCTGTGCCTTCATCAGATTCACCTAGGTTATTGACATTATGTAAAAATTTCCAAACACATTAGAATATGAATTTTACTTTTTTATTTACACAAATCACAGTCCTATGATAGATGACTACTATATCTTTGCTTTTAAAATCAATCACCTGCCTTTCTACAACACAGAACTCAATAGAGATACCTCAGTTTTGCTCTATGATCAACATATTTCTAACCTAACATCTGTAATATTATTAGAATATTCATCATAGCCAAGATATGTAAGCTGCCCAGGTAGCTTTGAATGGACAGATGGATCAAGAAAATGTTTTAAAAAATCATATTAAGGACAATGTACTATGTTATCTTTCATCTCTTTTGCTGTCCCTTGGTTATCTCATATTGTTACAGTATTTCACTTTGTTATCTGATATGTTGGATAAATGCCTATTTGGTTATTTGAAATTGGATAGGGAAGGGGGGAAACAAGATGAGGGGTGGGGGTTGGGAGGAGGGAAATGGGGACCAAGACATGAGAAAGGGTATCAATGTTTGTGAAGTAATGCAACTTCTATCTGGTAAATATAATGAAACGCTTCTATTAATTACAATAAAAATATATGAAAAAATCATATTAAGTGAAATAAGCCAGATGCAAAGGAGCATAGTCTCCAAGGTTTCCCTCATTTGTAATCATTAACATGCATCTAGGATCTTACTACCAGAGGAACACAGTAGCTCAAAGGCTATGTGCATATGGCCATATAGAAAGAAGCTATTTGAAATAAATTCTAGGATAAGGAAACATGAGATTCATCCCTGTGGTTGTTGTTTTTAATTACTATGTGAAGTTATTTCTTTATTCATTTTTTCTCTTTTCCCTTTTCTTTTGCCCCTTATAGTTTATCCTCTATTGTTGCTGTATCTGACAGTGGTACTTGTTATATGTACATATATATATATATATTTGTTTATTTGAATCAAGGAAGGGGGAAAACAATATGAGACAAAGGACAAAGGATGAGCCAGTGTAACAGTGATGTTCACAAGACACCAGAATGAACTTTCCAACTTGGGAAGGGTTGGAGGAAGGTAAGTAGTAGAAAAACATGGAAGGGCTGACAATGTTCAACGAGTAATGTAGTCACTATTCAACAAATATAACTACGTATCATGCTGATGATAAAATTTTTTTAAAAAAATGTTGTATATTTACAAAAATGGGAATTTACTTATCCATCAGAAAAAAATAATACTGTACCATTTGTTCAGAAATGGAAAAACTTAGAAAGGATTATACTAAGTCAAGTAAGGAGACGCAGAGAAACAAAGGTTGCAGGTTTTCATCACTTGTAAGCAGAATGTGACTATAAATCATTAAATAAATGCATTGGGTTTTATGCAAGTGATTAAAATGAATTAATGGAAGTATAACAGGCTCTATGGAATAGTCAAATGGCATAATCATTTAGAAAGGGTAGGTCAAAGCCCCACAAAATCAACACTAGGAAATGGATATATTCAAGGTGGGAATGGTAGATTAAAGAAGGGGAAAGTGGGCGAACACAATTAAGAAGTCCTTCTACATACCATAAAATTCAGAAAAGTAAGGGAAGGATAGGTCAAGAGGAGTGAGAATATTGCCAAATGTGCATAATTGTATTCATAAACTGCTTTGATAAGTCACACTTTCATAGTAAAACTACTAAAGACTCTACTATCTATCTATCTATCTATCTATCTATCTATCTATCTATCTATCTAATAGTTTGCCTTTTTCTTTATATTTGACGCATGGACTGTGCTGAATAATCAGTCTGTAGTTAATAATAAATGAAGGAATGAGTGTCACTGTAGAGATAGATCTACTCAGTGTACAAACTTGATCTTGGAGAAAATATCACATTTTCAGTGAGAATGGTTATAAATTTGTTGAGACATAAAACACACAAATTATGAATATGTAAAAACTTGGGAATCTAATGGCATTTGCTGGGAAGTGAATGAAGCTAGAGTGAATTAGGTTGAGTGAGATAAGTCAAGACCAAAGGAACAAAGGCTCATGGTATTCTTAATATGAGGATATTACATCCAAATAGTACAAGAGTGATGACTTAATATTCGGGTACCCAATGTTAGGGACATGGTCGTGGAGATATAAACATAACTAGATAGACATAAACATCTATGATGGGCTATATACTCTATAGACATGATGCTTTATTATGTAGATTAATGCTTAATTTTAATTATTTTTTAAAACCTAAGTGCCAGCAATTGTGTACAGAGATTCCCTTCTTAAATACTTGCTTGTTAAACATGACAATTGAAATATGATGTAAAAATCAATGATAATAAATGCTTTAATAAAAAAGAAAAGAAAAAAAGTGGGAATCTAACTTTTCCTCTAATTCTCTAATAATTTTTAAATAAACATGGAAATAATCATTTTATCTTATAGTAAGCTAATATTTATTTTGATGTTGCTTTTAAAGTTGTATAGGTAAATGGAATAACTGAGTTACAATTTTATACTCAGAAATACTTTCTCCTTTCAAAATTACAATTCGTTTTTGGTATATATCTGTATTTTTATTAGTCATACCTAAAAATTTAATTTTTCTCTGCAACATAAATTGTATTTTCTTTACTTGACAGAAAATAGAACTCAATGTACTTTTTGTTTCTTGTCGGGATGAACCTTTTTACCCTTTTTACATTTCAGGAAGACATTGTCTATTTCTCTTTGGCTACCATACACTTTCTGAGTTCTGTTCAGATGCAAGAATAGTCTGTGTGCATGGTGGGGCTGGGGGGGAGGAAATTCCAGTAATGTGTTAGCAGAAAACTTATCCAGATGGCAGTCACTCTATTAACAGCAGGGAAGCAAACTTAAATAGCCAGCTTTCATCCAACCTAGCACAAAGATACTCTAAGAGAATATCTAAGTTGAGTCATCAATTAAATCCACTCTGAGGGACTATTAAGGTATAATATATTGTGAATTCTGCTAAACTGCGACTCCAAAACAAAATTGGCTTCATTTATCTTCTGTCTATAGCGCCCCCTGTTGGTAATATCATGCTGTTTATCCACAGTAGACAGTCATACTCAAACCCAGTGGCAAGCAAATAACTCATCATCTGCAAGGTCAAGTCATATTCATTTTTCTCTCCAGATGCTTGTGGATTCCAGGTTCTTATACCATCTTTCACAATTGAAATACATCAGTAATAAATAAGTTCAGGGGGAGTATCACCTCATTTAGAAGTCAAGTGAATTTTCTATCAGCATCTCTTATAGTTCAGATCAGTTCTTAAGATTAATCTTCATGAAACATGTGTGCAATTCATATTTCAGAATTTTAATCGTTAGCTGTGCCTTAAGTATTATATTATGATCATTTTATTCAGAAGCCACTGAAGTTGATTAATTCTCCAGGAAACTTTGAGGAAAGTTAGTAGGATGAATTATAATGCTCTTGAATGAATTGCATTTACTAGGCAAATTTGAAAACTGAAATTAAAACAGGTGAATTTATAAAAATGGTACTGGGAGGGATGGGAGTTTGGCTGAGTGGTAGAGTGCTTGCCTAGTATGCCTGAAGACCTGGGTTCGATTCCTCAGTATCACATATATAGAAAAAAGCCAGAAATGGTGCTGAGGCTCAAGTGGTAGAGCTCTAGACTTGAGAAAGTCCAAGGACAGTGCTCAGGCCCTGAGCTCAAGCCCAGGACTGGCAAAAAAATGGTACTGGGAATTGGTAGAGTTTTATGCAATATATGATATTAATGTTTATTCTTTATCTTCTTGGTATTCTAGATACCTAACAGTTTAAAGAAAATACATTGGCAACACTCGAGCCCAAATATGAGTATTACCCACATTTCACTAGAAAAAGATAATTAAAAAGAAATTTTGTTCTTTACTAATATCTGTCAAAGAACTTTGAAAATATCTAATTCATAAACACAGCTACCTGCCAAATAGTGGATTTTTTCTCTTCCTCAATTTTCTCATAAATCATACATAAAGAGTCTCTCAGTCACCAAACTGTTCCCTAGAATATTTCTCTGTTCTTAAGCATATTCTACCAATTTTTCTGTAAATTTTATTTTTGTGAAATGGATAGTTTTCCATCTTTCTCATGCATTTCAGAAATTACTCATTCTGAATAAGCTTTTCTCCTGAGATGGAATATTCTCTATGATGAGCCAAAATATACAAATTTAAATGTACAGTATAACATTTTCATCTCTTTGCAAGTGTATACATCATCCAAATCCCATTTTATTATTTAAGCACAATAGTCTTCAAATTTAAAACATTTTTTTGTATTGAGAAACAGGTGGTAAATGCTATAAAGTGATTACATTGTTTTGATTCTATAAATTTTGTTTTCCTGAATCCTAATGATGATCAGTTACTTTAATTAAAATTAAATTAAAATGCTATATTAAAATGCAAGATTCAATAAGTATAGAGTGAGTTGTAGGATGCCGTGTGATGGTTTGATGCATGCCTACATTGCATAATATTCAATTCAGTTTAAGCATAAACTTATCTTCAAATATTTACCACTTACTTATAATGAATTTAGCTTTTTAAGTATCAACTTTCTCTTTTATAGTTTTTTTTTTTCTTCCAGAGCCGGGGACCGAACCCAGGGCCTTGAGCTTGCCAGGCAAGGGCTGTTCTGCTGAGCCAAGCCCCTAACCCCAGTATCAACTTTCTCTATCCTTATATTTTTCTTATTTTTGAAAGCTGTGCTACCCATAAGTTTCCTCTCACCCCAGATAGCGATTTTCTCCAAGATATCAATTCTCTGTGTTTATTTTTTGCTAAAAATGAGACGATGAAGAGAGGTTTTTAAGAGGGATATTCAGAGATGCAGTTTTTGTAGAAAACATGTAGCATCTATATACTACTTAAGAAAGACCCAGGGTTTCTAAATACTACAGTCACAAAACATTTGTTCATTTTGAGTCTTTGATTTCATTACATGAGTCAACATCTCTTTGAATGAAAAATCCCCTTTATGGCTTAGCATCCATCAGCTCTTGTGCTACTAAGTAAGAGACTTGATGCTTCACTTTTGAAATATTAACAGAGCTCTTCACTAAAGAACAAGTGCAATTCTCTACTTTCCAAGAGCTTTTAGGAAAAGGCTTCTAATGTGCTACTACTATGTTTTGCTATTTCCTGGAATCAGACTGTGTGATAGGAAAACTATGTATAGATACTTCAGTCACTAAAAATGGATATTTCAGGAACTGAGATGAACTATGTGCTCAAAAAATTTATATACACATTTAATGGATGTCACTCCATCATGAATGTTTAGGTACTTAATGACCCAGAATCTTTCAACTCCTTAAGACAGAATAACTAATGAATGTTTTCATACTCCATTAATTCAGGTGACTCAGGTACCTTTCAGTAAATTAATACTTAAATGCACTAGATTTTATATGCTTATATTGATGTGAATTTGATGAAAAAAAAAAACATCCATTTGCCTCTTCTCTTATAATTGTGACCCTGTCTGATGTCCATGCTACTGATTTTCTTAAAGGCAAAGAGATATCATTTGACTTGCCATAAACAGAACTGCATCAAAATTCTTGAAATAAGTAGATACTGATCGCAATAAGATTTACCTTTTACTAAAGCAAGTTAGATGAAAGAAGCCCATATTAAATTACTTAAAAATCTTTATTATGTCCTCCTTTATGGCTTCCCCTTTTTTACATATCACCTTGTTCATGGTTTCCTCTTGTTTAGCTGTGGCTTCCTCCCTTATCTCTTTCTTTATGTTTTCACACTTTTCATTAATGATGTTTATCAATTGCATTTGTGTAGCACTTGGAAGGCTCTCCTCTAGATTTGCCACTGACTGCTCCATTGCCTGTTTATGTTGGGTGGGAGATGCTATTCCTTGATTTGACATTTTTCTTGAGTTTCTTGTTCTGCCCATTTGAAAATGGGGGCAAGATTAATACTAAACAAGAGTATAATTTTTCAGATATAACCAACCTAGACCTTTTAGTTGGCTGACAATAGATATTAGCTCTTTTAGATTGGTAATATCACTCTCTCTTTCTTTTTGAACACTTACATACAAATCTAATAAAATCACAGATGACCAATTTATGACCAAAAAAAGTCCCTCAATCAAATCTCTATTGTATTTAAGTCCCTCTGGACCTAGAGTATAATTGAACACCTAGATACACAGCATTGCTCAACAACCATCAAATGTAGATCCATGGTTTATAAGAGTTGAAGGATGAACAGAGGACCAGAGATAGAAAAATGATATGAAAAATGACAAGAGAGGTAGGAAAAGAATAATAAAGGACTGTAAGAATATTATAGTAATGAAGAAAGGGTATCGTGTAAGGATAACTGACCTAAGGTGATAGACAGGTAGAGTATTTGTGTAGAAAGTTTAGATGAACTTAGATAAAACTTATGAAAATAAGAAGAGTAATAAGAATATATAGAGAAAAGAGAGAGGTTGATATAGGAGATTTCAATGATACCAATTTAAGAAAGAAAAAAAAGAAAAAAGAAACAAAACAGCAACAAAAGAAAAGAAAACAGAACACACACACACAAAATGAAAACGAAAACAAAAACAAAAACAAAAAACAAACAAACAAAAAAGGAGGGGGGAGATTCCTCACTGTTCTGAGTTCTTACCTAAGAGATACTAGGGTTGAGACCCCGGGGTTTAAAAAGCAGGTGACTGTATCAATATGGATATCGTTTTTGTTCAAACTGTATCCAGAGCTGTCACTGTGTTTCTAGGAAGGACCACAGTGACAGCAGGATTGTGGGAAAAGAGAGAAGAAAAAAAGAAAAAAAAAGAAAAAGAAAAAGGAATGAATTATAACATTAGAAAAAAAGGTGTAGGTTAAAATGCAAAGAGAAAAAGAAGAACATTTAAAAATTCAAATGAGGCCAGGAGTTTGGCCTAGTGGTAGAGTGCTTGCCTAGCATGCACGAAGACCCGGGTTTGATTCCTCGGTACCACATACATAGATAAAAAGCCAGAAATGGTGCAGAGGCTCAAGTGGTAGAGCTCTAGCCTTGAGAAAGTGCAAGGAGACAGTGCTCAGGCCCTGAGCTCAAGTCCATGACTGGCAAAAAAAAAAAAGCAAATGAAATAGGGTAAAAAAAAGATAAAAAGTGGGTATTCTTCAGTGTTTTTTTTTGTTTTTTTTTGTTTTTGATGGAGGAAGAGGTTAGGAAACTTGTGTCTCCACTAAATTCGGGATCTAAACACTTCACAAAGTCTTTTTCGCTACAGAGTGGGAGAAGATCTTCACCAACCATACAACAGACAAAGGCCTCATATCTAAAATATATCAACAGCTCAAAAAATTGAATCAATCCAAAACTAATCTCCATAGTAACAACCATCCCATTAAAAGATGGGCCAAAGACTTAAAGAGAGTCTTCTCTGAAGAAGAAACAAAAATGGCCTATAGACTCATGAAGAAATGCTCAACATCTCTGGTCATAAAAGAAATGCAAATCAAAACAACTCTAAGATTCCACCTCACTCCAGTTAGAATGGCCAGGATCAAGAAAACTAAAAACAACAGATGCTGGAGGGGATGTGGCCAGGAGGGATCATGACTACACTGTTGGTGGGAGTGCAAACTTGTTCAACCACTATGGAAAGCAGTATGGCAGTTCCTCAAAAGACTAAACATAGAGCTCCCCTATGACCCAGGAATTCCACTACTTGGCATTTACCCAATCATCCAGAAACAAAGACATACTAAATCCACCAGCACAACAATGTTCATTGCAGCACTATTTACCATAGCAAAGATATGGAACCAACCTAGATGTCCCTCAGTTGATGAGTGGATCAACAAGATGTGGTATTTGTACACAATGGAATTCTATGCTGCTGTCAGAAAGAATGACATTGCCCCATTTGTTAGGAAATGGAAAGACTTAGAAAAGATCATATGAAGTGAAGTAAGCCAGACTCAAAGGAACTTAGGCTCAATGGTTTTCCTCATTTGTCATAATCAGTAGAAACCTTGGGCTCTCCTAGGAGAGATTTGCAATAGAGCAAAACCTTGATACAAAAGGCCATATAGGGGCTGGGATTTTGGCCTAGTTGTAGAGTGCTTGCCTAGCATGCACGAAGACCTGGGTTCAATTCCTCGGTACCACATACATAGAAAAAAGCCGGAAGTGGTGCTGAGTCTCAAGTGGTAGAGCTTCTGTAGCCTTGAGAATGTCCAAGGACAGTGGTCAGGCCCTGAGCTCCAGCCCAGGACTGGCAAAAAAAAAAAAGGGCCATATAGTAGGACGCTAAATGAAAGGATCTCTAGGATATAGAAACATAAGCCATGTAATGAATGATTGTCATTCTTAAGGTACTATGTTATCTCTCATCTCTTTTGCTGTCCCTTGGTTATCTCACATTGTTACAGAATCTCACTTTGTTACCTGATATATCTGATATATTTGTATTTGGTTATTTGAAATTGGATAGGGAAGGGGGGAAAACAAGATGAGGGGTAAAGGTGGGGGGGGAGGGAAATGGGGACCAAGACATGTGAAAGGGTATCAATCTATGGGAATTAACGCACCATCTATCTGGCAAATATCATGTAACCCTTCTACTAATTACAATAAAAATATAAGAAAAAAATAAATAAATTACTTAAAGAAGCAGGTTTTCAGGGTGTATTATCTAATTCACCTTGCCAAGAAACACAGACATAGGTGGAGCGTGAATACAAAATACAAAATAATTATATTATTGTCACATATATATATATTCTTTTCTGCTGTTTTTTTCTTCTTTAATATATTTTATTAAAGAATTTATTAGCATTGATTTTTACATCATACTTCAAATGATGTGTTTAACAAACAACTATTCAAGAAGGGAATCTCTATATACAATCACTGGAACTTAGATTTTAGAACATAATCAAAATTAGACTGAGGGTTTGTATGTAATGGATACATTTTAATCTATGTAATAAAGCATTATGTCTATAGAGTCATAATATATTGTGTTTATATTTCCAATACCATGTCCATACCATTGGGTACACAATGGTATTGTATTGTTTGGAACTAATAGACACTTATTAAGGATACCATGTGCTTTTTGTTCCTTTGGTCTTGACCTGTCTCACTCAGCATGATTTGTCCTAGATTCATCTACTTCCCTGTGAATGCCATTGTTTTATTGTGTCTGTTGGCCATGTAGAATTCCATATTGTAACCAAGACATGAGAAAGGGTATCAATGTTTGTGAATTAATGCACCTTCTATCTGGTGAATATAATGTAACCCTTCTAGTAATTACAATAAAATATATGAAAAAAAGAATTCCATATTGTAATTACTAGAAGGGTTACATTGTATTTGCCAGATAAAAGGTGCATTACTTCACAAACTTGCTACCCCTTCTCATGATTTTGTCCCCATTTTCCTCCCCCTACCCCTGCCCCTCATGTTCTTTTCCCCCTTTCCCTCTCCTATTTCAAATAAACAAATAAACTTATATACAATACAAGGTAAGATACTGTAACAATATGATATAAACAAGGGACAACAAAAGAGATGAGAAATAACATAGTACATTAACAACAATTATCACATTATATGGCTTTTGTTTCCATATCCTGGAGGTCCTTTCATTTAGCCTCATCCTTTATGACCTTATAAATATTCTTATATATATTTTTATTGACTCATGTAAGTAACTATCTAAAGGGTAATGTGGAAAATTTTAGAACATGTATATATTGCCACATGTCCAAATCAAAATAAAATATTTATCACCTCATATGTTTGTTTTTTTTATTTTAATAAAATAATAAAATATTTAAAATCCCTAAAATTCTTTCTTTTTCCTTGTTAGAAATAGTTGCTGTAACATAGATAGCAATTGCTTATTTCTCCTAAATATAATGTGGACTGTTGATTAACCATTTTTCTTTTTTTTGTTTGTCATGTTTATTTCTTTTTTTTTTTCAATTGTATTTTATTTTGGGGATGATGTATAGAAAGGTTTCTCAGGAGCATTACTTCTTGAACGTTGATACCCCTTCCTTTATTTTTCTGCTAGTTTTTTTCTCTTCCTACTTACTCCCAATCATTTTGTTTATCTTTGTTTTTTCCTTCCCTATTTCCAATAGAGAAACAAACGTATATACAATATACCAGATGCCACAGTTACATACAGTAACATGAGTAAATCATAAAAAGAGAGAGAGATAAAGTAAGAGAGAGAGAGAAAAAAATCACTTTATACAGTAGGTTAAGAGCCCCAATCATAAAGATAAACCTCTTGTTTCCTCCCTTAGACCAGTACCGTCTCAAAGTTTGTCATTACTACTCTCAATCTCATTCTAAAAAAAGTGTTTCTTTCCCATGTACTGACCTTCATCTCACATAGTACTTTCATTCTTTAGACATCTACAACATGTTTCTTATAATGGCTATTGCTTGTGGTTCATCCCACTCCTCTCCAAGATAAATGCATTCCTGTTATTATCACCAAAGAGTTTCGTGCATGAAGTAAGCAGTCATTATGGTAAAAATGCATCAGTTTTTCACTGATTAATCTAGAGTCATATGTCTGGGAGCAGGTATGAGAAAAATTCTATCCAAATTACCTGCTAGTAAAGGTAGGTTATCTCCTATCATTTGAAAATAGGAAGAAGAAACAAGAAGACCTAAAAATATACAGTATTATTGATATGCAGCCATCAGACATATAGGAAAGGGAATTGATGATGTATCATTATTTAGATTTTCACTTGAATATTTTTTAATGAAATTAATGTCCACAAGGACAGAGTATAATCTTATGGAACTAAGGTTTAGTGTCTAAAATCCTACATTTCAAACAAAAATATCAATTGCTTTATTTAGAAATATAATATTAAATATTTACTTAATGAAGAAATGGGATTTTTATAAGTATTTCCTAATTCAAGAAGCTATAAAGAAGTTGATAGTAGCAAAGATAACCCTGGCTGACAATTTGAAAAGGAGGTAAAGTTAATGTTTCTGATGTTGTATTTTGTCTTTAGTAGACTTGACCTATATTTAGTTTGGTGAGGTAACATTTATTCCATCTATATGCCTTTAATACCTCAGAAGCCATGTACATATGGCTATGCAGAATAAGACTAAGTTAAATGAACTCCAAGTATAGAAAGAAGAGGTTTATCATTGGGATTGTTGTTTTTAATGTACCATGTGAAGTTAGTTCTGTTCTCTTTTTTCCCCCTTATGGTGTATCTCATTTTGTTACTGTAGCTGACTTTGATATTTATTATATTGTACATACATTTTGTTTATTTGAAATAAGGAAGGGAAGAGGAAAAACAAGATGATTGAGAGGGGGTGAAGGAAGGATAGTGGGAGAAAAAGGAAGGGGAATCGATGTTCAAGAAGTAATGTA
This sequence comes from Megascapheus bottae, assembly GCF_031878675.1. Lineage (NCBI taxonomy): Eukaryota > Metazoa > Chordata > Mammalia > Rodentia > Geomyidae > Megascapheus > Megascapheus bottae. Next base: position 31,629,551 of record NC_143519.1, read on the forward strand.
CCCACTACCTGATCAATGTTACTAACCCCTCTGCACACTACTCCAATAATAAGATATAGTGGAAAATAAAAGAAATGTTTCTTCCTTAAATTGCACCTTTATTTTGAACACCTTAATTCTTCAGTAAAACATATAATAAGCATGAGTTGAAATAAGAAAATAAAGGAATCAGCAAATTATGTTTAATTATCAATATAATAAAAAATCAATGCAAAGCATTGTACATTAGCACAGATACTTTATTGTATACTTCAAATGGAAGAAATAAGTTTCATTTTTTTTGTTTTAAAAGCTTTGTTTGACTACATCCTATCCTTTATTCCCTCACATTTCATTTTCTGTAGACCCTGAGACTTGTATTTTGTATGCGTAAATATGTACTCTTTCTTCCACAATAATTTCTCCAAAGTCATACAGTTTTTCCAAATATAGAGAAAAAAAATCTTGCCATGGGAGAGGTGTTAAACCCTTTAAAACTTTTTTGAAACACATTTGGGTAAGAGTGAATAGCTGTTTCTACTTTGTGCACCTACAAAATTCCAGAAGACAGTTACATTCTGAGCATGACACAGCTATCAAAAAGCCTAGCTTTTATAGCAAAGAATCATCTAATACTTGTGAAAGAGCTCCTGAGTGCAACAGGGACTGAACACTTTCTTTCCTACATTTAGTGGTGCAATTGTAGCAGATGCTTGTTGTCTCCATTACATCCTATTGGCCCACTCCTAACTTCATCCACAGATGTGGAGGAGAGCTTTTGCAGCCAATAGGAATATTTAACACTCATAAAATGAGATTCTGGTTTGCTGCCTCAGGTCTCCACTGTTAAGACCAAAATGTTGCTTAGTTTGTGCAAGTCGAAATGAGAACTATGTGAAATTTAACACTAGAAATGATGCTTAAATATGTAGGAGAGAACAAAGTGCAGTGGTCCAACCTTCCTTCTTTAAATGATTTGATTAGGAAACCTCTCCTCTCTATAGTTCAGAGGCTCCCGTGCAGAGAACATCTTATCACATCCTGTATTAACATTTCCTCTATCATTTTGTGACTCTTCTATCTCAAGTTCCATACTTAATTTTTCCCACAAAATATATTTATACAACACAACCCTTTTATTATGTTGAGTTTTGGGAATTCAAATATTCAAATATATGGAGTATTCATAACAAGCCATAATTTCTATTACTGTAACTTTTCTTTCAGACAGTATTTTACCCCATATTTCCAATCAGCCTGCAAAAACTTGGACTGGATCTATAGTTAAAGTCAAACAAAAACATCTGTTAAACAAAAAAATAAAAATAAAAAGCCAAGAGAGTTGCATGTCCCTGAGATCATGCCCTGGTACTAAGATAGACACGAGTATATTCTAGCACCCCGCCCCACCACTGCAGCATACTTCTTTGTATTATTCAAATTGCATTGTTTCCTAAATAACTAACTTATACATATGAAATCAAGTGAGTATATCACTAGTAAATATGACACTAAAACATTATTAAATACCTTGTATCATTAAAAAATAGGATAGGTTATATTAAAATAAAATGCCTAGAACAAAGTAAGTGGCTTTTATCCTTGTTATTAAATTCAGCAGTATTGACTGATAGATATTTACATTGTGTGGTTATGTCTTTCATGAGCCTACTTCTATTGTTTCTTAGTGGAAAACCTGACAAATATGAATAATTTTATAAATAGATTTTATAGTATATGAATAATTTTACTTGTCTGTAGTGTTTTAAGATATTTTAAAATCTACACAATAGTGGAGAACTGTTCATATAGATGATGTAGGAAAATAACTGTGATGTAAACATGATAATAATATATTTCTAAATATAAACAAGTGTAAAGTTTGTTATGGCTCTAAGTAATAAGGGAAAATAATAAGCAGAATTGGCAAATAAAATTGTAAGTGGCCAATAAGTTAGGAAAATTGACAAGAATGTATCTAAAGACAGGTATTAATAAACATAAACCATATCCTAAGATTCAATAATAGCAATATATGAAAGAAAAGGCCCAATATGAAAAAGGGAGAAAAAAATGGAAAACTATTAGGACAAAAGAAGAAAACAAAGCCTGATAAAAGGGGACACAGTTTGGCAAAATATATAAATTAAGAAGATTGAAACTGTTAAGAAAAAAAGCAGAAGTTAAACACAAGAAAATATAGAGACCTTATCTCTGGAAGGAAAGGAAGAAAGAAAAAGAGAGATAAGAACACAAGAAAGAACAAGATGAAAGTCATCAATCTCACAAGAAATGTGACTCTTGTCAGTTACAGGGACTAAAGATGTTTCATTTCAGACAGCAGGAAATGAAAGCTTGCTAGGTAAAAACCAAATAACGCTCCCAACAGTGTAAGTAAAAAAAAAAAAAAGGACCATTTTGATAATAAAAAGGAAAGTGAAATAAAATGTTTGATTTATATTTAAGCTGAGTCATTTAATGTTTAAAGATCATATTGTATTTTCAGCAAACATTATCAATATGTTAAAAATAAAATTTCACACAGCTTATGACAAAGCAATAAACTAACTTTGCTGTAATATTAAATACCATTTGAGATAATGGGAAGTTTAGCGTGAGCTGTAAATGAATATTGTTTTTCTGCCTATTAGTTTACAATGTGAACTTTTGACATCTATTCTCTACTGTGTTTTCTTAGAATGTGGTCATGTAGTGATGCTAAGAATTCCATATTTAAGAGGGAAGATAAAATTTAAAGTACATTTTATTAATTTATGGTGCTATGAATTAATATAAATATGCATTCCTAGATTATATCTCTTAATTATACTAATTTAGAAATAAATTAGCTATGGCTTTGATCCTTTAAAACAGTGTGGTATAACAAAATAAAAGTACAAGCAAGAGATAAAGAGTCAGGAGAATTGGAGAAAATGATAAATATTTCTAATGACATGTACACAGGGTAGGATCCTGTGAGTCAAAGTTGGGGACAGAATGAAACAGAATGAAAGTTCCAGGCAAGAATGGAAGAAGGCGAGTCCCTGAAGGATGAAAAGGATAACTGATAGAAAAATCTAATTCTATTTACATTTTGTTGAAGGTCTGAGGGCAATGATTAATGAGTCTAAAAGAATTCTTGTACCTTCTTTCCTGTCTATGGTTGGTATATTTACCTGAGTTTTTACATAATTAGTTTGAAAAAGAAAAGCATGAAAAATTAATTATTCTTTTCACAAAAGGAGATAAAACTAATTAGGAAGAAAGATTTAAGATGTTTCCTATAATTATCATATGTATCTGACCCTCCAAGAGAAATAAAAAAGATCAGCATGAAATAAACCACACGTTTGTGTGCACACACATACACGTACAACACATAGAGAGATAAACATTTCTTGATACTAGAACAGAAATATTCTCAGATAATCCATATAAAATATTATTATAAAACATTTATAAAACTATAAGTATCAATTCTTCTTTCAAGCTTAAAACAATAATTCCAGTTTACAGAAGCAATGCCTATGTGCCAAGCCTTTCTTTTTCTTTCTTTCTCTTTCATTTCCTTAACTTCTATCTTTCTCATTTTTCTTCAACTCACTACTCTCCTGGGTTTCATTTTATTTATTTATTTATTTATTTATTTATTTATTTATTTATCTAATTTATTGTTGTTTCAGAAGTGATATATAGTGAGAGTATCATTACATAGCTCAGGAAATAAGTGCATTTCCTTTTGCATTGTACCATCTGTTCCCACATTCTCTCCCATTCCCTTCTTCCCATTTCCAAATGAGTTGCATAGTTCATTTCCACCAGTGTCCAGTGCAGCCAATTCACTGCACTGCTGCCCTTTCCCTTTCCTTGCCCCTTTTCTCTGATTCTGTGCCCTCCCCTCACATTCCCATTGATGTGGGTGTGAATTATCCACAGAAGGGACAGAATACAGAGTCATGAGAAAAAGGGAAATCAAATTGAAGAGTGTCTTTTGCTTCCATATATTTGGAGTTAGTTTCAGTATGCATATTATTTTATATACATATGAAGAGGCACTTCTGTACTGTACCTTTGTGATTCTTGCCTAAGGCAAAATTCTTTTAGTCTCACTGTAAGTGAATATCTAACATTCTGTGTAATTTGCCTTATCCCAGTGTGTTCTGGATCTAATTTCCATATATCATGGAGAACAAGGCCATTTGTCATTTGTCTCTGTGGTCTTGGCTTACCTGACTTAACATGATTTGTTCTACTTCCATCCATTTCCCTGTAAATGACATTATTTTATTTTTTCTAATGGCTGCATAAAATCCCATTGTCTATAGATAAGGTATTTGTTGGGTCCACTCATCTATTGTGGGACTTCTGGATTTCTTCCCTATCTCAGCTATTGTGAATAGTGTGGATCATTGCTGCTCAAGGTAGACATTAAGGAATGCTATGGCTGGATTGGAAGGAAGGTCTATGTTTAGTGGTTTTCTTTTTTTTTTTTTTTTTTTTTTTTTGAGGAACTGCTAGACTGCTTTCCAGAGTGGTTAAGCCTTTCTTTTTCTTTATTTTTCTCTTTGACATCTCCTGTCTTTCTCTTCTGATTTTCTTGACCCAAGTACTTCCTCTTCATATTGTTTGAGGTTTGTGTGATTTATTACTTTGCAATCTTTTAAGTCCTCATGTTGGTTAGCAAAGCAGGCTTAATATTTCTCTAGGTTTAATAGTAATTACCAATAAATTAATTGTGACATATGACCCTCACTAAAAATCTAAGTTAGATATTAAATATCATATATAGCTACTACATGTATATCCCCTTAGGAAAAATGTTTTCTTACTGAATTGCCTACTTTAAAGAAATGGTAACAGACTACAAGCTTATACATTTTTACTTCCACTTAAGGACAGTAAGATAGATCAGGTGAATTAGGAGCCTCAGTCTATAAACTGGCCAGTGATTGACTAAATAATCCATCAGATAAAGAAATACATACCCAAAAAGAGGCATCACTGTACATAATTATAATAGCATTTCTTGCAGTGTTTTTTCCAAAGGGTCGTGGACTGAGCCCAGCGATAGATCCAGTGACTTGGTCATAAGAGCTATGCTTCATAATAAACTTAATAAACTATTGAGTTTATGACCTTATGGGGAGCTGATGAAAACTAAGAAATGTCTTGTTTAGTGAAATATGCCACAAAGACATGGCTTTGAGAGTTGATTCTGCTCCCTGATATTTTTATTTCTCTTTTTCTGATTCCTGTCTCACCCTAAAGTGATCTGCTTTTCTCCATCTCATGCTTTCTCCCAAAATATTCAACATAGCATCAGATTACAGCAATGGAGTCAAGAGACTACAAGTTGATCCATCTATAACTTGTAGTCAAATTAATATTCGAAAAAGAACTTGATCAATTGTAAATGAGTAAATTGTAAATGAGATTACAGACACTGACGTCAATCTCACACATACCTCTGTAACATGTAAATTCTACACAAATCAGAAGGCAAAATGGTTCCCATTCAAGGCAGAAAATTATATCTGTGAGTTTATGTGTATTTTAGAGTTCTATTGCCTACCATGTACAAAACTGTAGGGGTACTGCAGCAATACTCACAAAGCTGTTCTATTTTCTTTCAACCTACAAACCTAATTAACTAATATAATATATCCTAAGAATGGATATTACTAATTTATTTATATGTAGTTGATTTTTTTGCTGTGATACCAAATATTCACTGAAGAACATACAGCTTGTATTTTGAATAGGATGAGACTAAGAGAAATGAACTCCAGGATATGGAAACAAGAGGTTTATTTTTCTGGTTGTTTTAATGTACTATGTGAAGCTATTTCTTCTCTCTTTTTTCTCCCCTGGTGGTTTATCCCCTGTGGTTACTGTATCTGATTTCAGTACATGGTACATTGTATATATGTTTATTTTCTTATTTGAAATAGGGTAGGGAAGGGGAAAAACCAAGTTTGAGAGGGTGTGTGGGGATAGAAAGTGGTAGATAAGCATAAAAAGGTGTATCAATATTTAGATTTTGTTGTTAGGGTTATGTATAGAAATCTAATTTAAAAATATATAAAATTTATCCAGAATATTGATGTATATATTTAACATATGTTTGGTTGCAAACATTTATCAGACTTCCTTATTTGAAGTGTATTTTAATTTGTGGTAAGAAGAAATATACAACTACAGCGATACTTTAATCTCAACAGGAGTTATAACATTCGTGAATTCACTGACTTTCCACTTTAGCTCTACTGTAGTTAGGTTCCTCAGAATAAAAGAAAAGATATAATTTCTATTTTAGTAAAACACTTTCAACTCTCACAACTGTAGGTCACACTTACCCACTTTTCTAGACCAGGTACCAATGATGGTTGATTCCAATTTCCTTTCCATCGCATTCTTAGAATTTTACCACTGAATGTAGCTAGGAAAACCATGATCACATTGAATTTATTTACTTTAACTTAACATGTCCTTACATTGAAAAAGCTTGGATTGATTTGTTTTCCAGGTTATAAACTATTAAATTCTGCTTATACTTGTACTCTTTGAGGATGACCTTTATTCAAATTTTAATGAAAAATTGCAAACAATCTAGAAATAACTTTGATAACTGAAAATTGCTTTTTCTACTATTTAGATGGAACTTTCATATACATATATATATATATATATATATATATTCAAGTAAAACTCACACAGAAATGAACACCTATTTTCTGTGGATAATTCATTGAAATAAAATACAGAATTCTGATTTTTTTCTTTTTCTTTTCTTTTCTTTTTTTTTTTTTTTTTTTTGCCAGTCCTGGGGCTTGAACTCAAGGCCTGAGCACTGTACCTGCACACGTTTTTGTTCAAGACTAGTGCTCTGCCACTTTCGCCACAGCAACACTTCAGCTTTTTCTGAGTATGTGGTACTGAGGAATAGAATCCAGGGCTTTGTGCATGCTAGGTGAGTAGTCTACCACTAGGCTACTCTCCCAAATTCTGAATTGTTTTAAGTGTGATTTTTGTTTTCTATGTAACCAGTACATGATATATACTTTACATAATCATATTTGAGAATGTTTGGTTTGTGCACTTTGATCTCATTTCTTTCTCCTATTTCATTCTCTTTTGGTTCCAATCAAATGAGCATCCATATCTATTTACTTTGTCAAATCAGACCATGACAAAGTTTCTTGTAATAGTGACACTTTTCTGTATTTACTTACAGGAATAATTGATCACTACCTCCTGCATTAATACTTCACAGAATTTTGGAGACATATGTGCCCTTGAATTTCATCTTTCTTAATTAGCATTCACTTGTTGCCATAATTTTGGATTTTTCTCATTCCTCAAGTATTTTCTAAAGGAAATTGTTTTTGATAATTTCTTCTATTCTAAGAGATTCACATTATTTTTATATTCTTACAAACTTTTTTTATCTCACAAGATTGAGCAATGGACTTTTAAATTGATGGCCTCTGATTTTTTAAAAAATCATTCATTCCTCATTTTCTTATAAAAGATGTCATGCAATTTGTATATTTCTTACAAACTTTTGATACTATGAATATTAAATACTGTTTAAAGTTAAGTATGACTATTTAAAACAGTTAATGGATTTTTTTTTGACCAGTGCCAAAGCTTGAACTCAGGGCCTAAGTACTATCCTTGGGTTTTCTCAAGGCTAGAGCTCTACCACTTGAGCCATAGCACCATATCCTGATTTTTCTATGTATGTGCTGCTGAAAAATCAAACCTGGGTCTTTGTGCATGCTAGACCCGCACTCCACAGCTAGGCCAAACTCCCAGGATTACTGGATTTTTTTTTATGTATACATACAAATTAAAAGACCTGAAATTAAATTCTTAGCCTCTGTCCCTTTTAAAAGAGACTTTTTTCATAATTCTTTTATCTAAGACCCTGACAAGTCAATTTTTCAGTTGCATTGAAAAAATAACAAACTTGGAGTTAGATATGGGATATCAGATACTCTCAGAGATCATATTTATTTTAACAAAATTTCTCAACTTTATTCTCAGAGTATATTAAGACTCTCCCAAATTTGTAGACTATAGTCACTACATCCTAATTAAAGCCATACCCATCACTTCCAAGTTTTTCAGCAATTTCTTATATTTATTTATTTTTATTTTTATAAGTTAATAAATTAATTATTTTTTGTGGGTCATAGGGCTTGAATTCGGGGCCTGGGCGATGTCCCTGATCTCTTCAGCTGAAGGCTACTGCCCTACTCTTGATCCACAGCCTCACTTCCTGTTTTCTAGTGGTTAATTGGAAATAATAAGTCTCAGGGACTTTCATGCCTGGCCTGTCTTTGAACTGTGATCCTCAGATCTAAGCCTCCTGAGAAGTTAGGATTATGGTGAGAGAAACTAAGCCCAGCTTCATGTATTTATTTTGATCACAGAGCTCTACCCATGAAAATTAAGTGCTTTATCATTGAGCTTTTCAGTTCTTCCCTTTATTATACTAAATTTAAACTAGGAGACCAAGTTAACAGATGAAACAATTCAGATCATGTTACTTCTTAGATTTGACTTCCCTAAAGTCTCCCAGCCACTAAAATTAAACACTTTTTTACTATCATTGTGATTATGTTCTATCACTGGGATTTTGAATTTTGTCATTATTTGATTATATACCAGCTTGAAAAAAGGTCACAATTATTATTAAGGAATTTTGAAGAATTAATTTAAGACATGCTCCTGATCAAATATGTGTTACAATGAAACATTCCATAAAATAAAAAGAAATACTTTCCTTCTCTATGTTTATTGTGTAATGACTTATTTGTTTTGTAATATCTAAAAATAACAATATGTAAACAACTATAAAAATATTAGTATTTTCCCTCTATTTGCTACTACTTGGGCTTGAGATTTTTGCTCAAGTATAGCCCTCTAACTTTGAACCACTATTTCATATACAACTTTTTGGTTATTAACTGAAGATGAGTCTCATGAACTTTCCTGTCTAGTCTGGATTTGAATTTGATCCTCATAGCCCACCTTCCTGAGTAGCTAAGGTTACAAGACTGAGACACCTGTGTCCCTGGCTTCAGGCTATGTTGATTTTGGACGTGGAATACCCCCAAGTGGTCTAGGATCTTCTAAGGTCTTAAAATACACAGTAACTAGGATGAGATTCTTAGCATTTTTTTTGACAGTCCTGGGCTTGACCTCAGGGCCTGAGCACTGTCCTTGGGCTTTCTCAAGGCCAGACTCTATCACTTGAGCCTCAGCACCACTTCTGGCTTTTTTCTATGTATGTGGTACCGAGGAATTGAACCCAGGTCTTCGTGCATGCTAGGCACGGACTCTACCACTAAGCCAAACTCTCAGCCCCATAGTTATTTTTTAAATTGAAGAGTTATATGTTGAGAAAAAGATTTAACACATCAAATCAGAATAACTTTCTGTACACAGATTAAATTTCTTTTGGACTAATTGAGGGGAGATGTGAGGGAGGACAATAGGAGGAGGTACAGAAGAAGACTAAGGCCCAGAGTTCAAACTACATGATTGAAAATAAGAAAAAATATATTGTGTCATATTTTCAACAATTTGTATTACTTAAAGATAATTGTCATCATACTCTTAGAAATGTTATTTATGTTTTGTTTTTAGTAAGTTGAATGTAGTCTACTTTCTTGTTTCTAAAAATTGGTGATGTTAGTTATATTAGTAGGAAGAACAATAATACAATAAGGAAAGACACAAGGGAAAAGGGAAATAGGCTATAAACACAATGTATTTTCAACTGGTGGAAACATGGATAAAACTGGTGGATTACAAACAGATTTATTTTCCTATTTTTCACAGTGTAAGGCAAAATTAAATGAAATAAGGATAATATTCACACAGCATTTAAACATATCAATATTATGGATTGAGAATCAGGGAAGAGAATTTTGAAAGTTTTAGTTTCTTCTTTCCTTGAGGACATTAGAAAAAAGATCCTATTTTCACAAAGGGATTAAGGTGTGTAGGCCTGATAGCAAGCAAAAGAAGGTAAAATCCAAGGTGACTTCCATTCCTATTTTTGTATTCCAAAGGATAATGCATTTGTTCTTGAAATAAGTTTTGGAATCTAGACAAAAGAAAGTGATAGGAATGAGCTAACTGGAGACAGAGGAACATTTTGATGGTTCTGGTGAAGCAGAGAGGAAAAGCAGGTTGTTATGTGTGAATAAGCAGAAGAAAGAGGAATTGGGCTGCTTTATCCTTTCACAAGTGGACATGCCACTTCTCTAGAGAAATCTTATTGAGTCCCTAAAATGAGTGCAAATCAAAATAATGTAAAGAGGGCAAGTGAAGCACAGCAAATCAAAATCTATCACAAAGAATTATACTTGGAGCTGTGCTTGCTTTGGTGTTGGATTAGATTACACGGAACTAGGGTGTTTCCCACCAAAGCTCCTGCATCCATCTATCAACTAAGCTCTTTCTTTTAGTTTTTGATATTAAAATAAATAAAATGATCAATCCTGAGTACAGAGTTTAATATTTCTCTTTTGGAAGCAGATTATGATAGGACAAGACAAGAAAGGTATGTGTGTGTGTGTGTGTGTGTGTGTGTGTGAGAGAGAGAGAGAGAGAGAGAGAGAGAGAGAGAGAGAGAGAGAGAGAGAGAGAGAGAGAGAGAGAAGACAAAAGACAAAAGACAGGAAAGAAAGAAATAAGAGGAAAATGATTACCCAGAAAATTAATCTTCAAAATAAAATAATAGCCACTTGTGCACAAAGGGAAATACCTAGGAAGATCTTAGGAGATTTAATATCTACATACACTCTAAATCAAATGATACAAAAAGTTTCCTTTGAATAGTTGCACAGCTAAAAAGTTAATTACAATAATGTGCTCTGGCTTTTAGTCCATCCAGCAAATTTTTCCATAATGACTCTTTCACAGCCTCACAAGGGATAACAGAGAAGTATTTGTGGCAAACTTGTGTTGACGAGGACAAATTCTGATGTGAATTTAGCTAATGGGCTTTCATCTTATGATAGATATGAAATCTGGGAGGTCAGCAATACCATCGTAGTTGAAGGAGAACGTAAGGACAGACTATTTATCTCTTTTCAGAACTCACAAATAGAAGACATTCTGCTACAATCATGATAAAATGTCAGCAGAAAGCTCAAAGGAGTCTCCAGTTCTTTCCCTACCTTCTTATTAAATTGACATACATATTGGTCTGTTTTTAATCATTGAGAGTTTAATATATTTTCATTTCTGAAAATACTAATATATATGTGTATATATATAAATATATATATGTTTATCAGGATGGAGACATATTTTAAGTAAATCACAGGTATACATATTTACATGTGTACATATGCGTCATATATATGAATATATATTTCCAATATTTCAATACCTCATATTTACTCTTCATAGTTAAAATTGTAGTGCGGGGGGGAGCTGAGAGTAGAGGTCTATTGGTAGAGGGCTTGCCTAGATTGCACAAAGCCCTGGTTTGGATTCTTTGGTACCACATACATAGAAAAAGCCCAGAGTGGTGCTGTGGCTCAAGTGGCAGAGTGCAAGCTTTGAAAAAGCTGCAGGACAGTGCCCCGGCTCTGAATTAAGGCCTCAGGATAGACAGAGAAAAATGTAATGACATTTATTAGTCCACTTCATATAAACTATCACTTTCATTGTGGCACAGTACAATCAACAGCTGGAGATTGACAGAATATTATAATTTAGTAAACTGAGACATGCTAATTTAGTTTTATTTTACATTGATTTTTAGAATGTTAGAGCATTATTGAATGGAGTTTAGGAAGATATTTTATTTTGTTAAAGTGCCACTTCAGAAAAATCATTAATGGGGCCTGAAGTTTGGCCTAGTGGTAAGAGTGCGTGCACTTCGCATGCACGAAGACCGAGGTTCGATTCCTTGGTACAACATATATAGAAAAAGGATGTAAGTGGTGCTGTGGCTCCAGTGGCAGAGCACTAGCCTTGAGAAAGTCCAAGGACAGTGCTCAGGCTCCGAGTTCAAGGTGCAGGATTGGAAAAACAAAAAGAAAAATCATTAATGGCTAACTTTATTTATATAGGACAATGGTACACACTGATTTTAACTTCTAACCCTGTGCCAATTTTGCTTCTATGAGACAATAAACTTGTATGCATAGATATAGTTTTAAAACTGAGATAATTTGTTATTTAATAAGCATGTTAGGTAATTGAGGCTACGTTAAAGAATCTATCTTTAGAAATCATGGTTAAAATATACCATCCATATTCAATGAATTCACAAAAACATTGACAATAATGTCAGTGATATGGCCATTTTCCAGTGTTCTGTATTGCAGGATTGGATATTCTTTGGCATTATATAATATTAGTCTAATGGAATCGAGATAGTAGTAAAATGAGCATGTTTCATCCATCATGAAACACTGTTTAGAATTATCTAAGAATGATAAAAGAGATATAAAATCAAATCAAGTTTTCACAATATAATCTGTAAAGCACATAAAACTATACCTGTGGATGAAGGCAAAGTGTATCTTAGATAGCATTTACGGTAGAGCATCAAAATTTGTATAGTCAATAATGTGGAATAGGATTTGGATAACAACTGTCAGATGTATGCTCTTCAATAATTAAGGTCTTTCTCATTACCATAACAAGGGATTGTACTAATGTAGAGGCCACTACTAAATCAATAAAATATGGTGTCTGACATTTCTAATATCCCTCTTACATCAGACTCTTAGTTTTGCTGGGACCTATTTTTTTGGTCTGCTATCTATAACAAGAATTCAGAAATTACCTGATATATCAGATATACTTGTATTTGGTTATTTGAAATTGGATAGGGAAGGGGGAAAAACAAGATGAGAGGTGGGGGTGAGGGGGAGGGAAATGAGGACCAAGACATGTGAAAGGGTATCAATGTATGGGAATTAATGCACAATCTATCTGGCAAATATCATGTAACCCTTCTATTAATTACAATAAAAATATATGAAAAAAGAAGTCAGAAATGTAAAATGTCATTGCTGTTTGTCATTGTTGTTAATGGAATTATTATTCTACTTCCCCATTATCTGCTCAAGATCATTCTTATCCTTCACCCTTTCAGTTTTTCCACACCCAACTGAGCTTTTTGCTTTGGAAAGTTTGTATTCTTTATGGTCCAATATTAAAGCTTGGTACCCATGGGTAGGTGTATTTTATTGTGTTGTGGACATAGAAGACATGAGGCTTTAGAAGGCAGTGTATAGCTCACTTGTGATTCACAAACCAAAGGGTTATTGGTGCCTCTTGGCCAGCCCTCTGTGTCAGATGTAAGCCTTTTATCTTCTGCATGCATTTGCCATATTGTGCTAATGTCCATTGTCCCCAGAAGAAATCAAAGTAAAGAAATCCTAACTGATATCAGACATCAGTTGTCCAAAGCAATAAACTATCTAATTGTTTAGTTTTATATTTGTTACCTGAGGCACTCTGTTACAATAATTCATAGCTGAATAATAAACAAACCAATGGTTTCTTCTTATTTTTTACTCGCCTTTCACATCTCTAAGGCATTTTACAACATTTCAGAATTACAGAATTACTGAATTGTCACATGCATTACCCTATAGTTTCCCACAGTCCTAACAGGAAGAATGCACATACATTATATAAAATCATTTACCTGTATCATTTTGAATTTCCTACTTCACAAAATCTGTTTCCTAATACTGAGAAGTTACCTATATGAGCTTACATTCTCATGTCAGGAACTGCTTTGAAGAAGCTTCTCACATTGTATATTATGTTGAATTTTTATTGTAAAAATTTACTAAAATATAAACATGGCAATCTATTGATGTTTTTAGTAGAATCAATGAAGGATTAATGATGACATTGAATTAGAGGTGCCTTTACTGTAAAGTGGCTTGCAAAGTTTTTTTCTGGCTGATAGTTCATCAGATGGATTCAATGTTTTGCCTTGAGATTTTTATAGCTCTTCGTCCTTGCCATTGTCACTGACTCAAATTTTTCCATATTAAAATATTTCTGCAATTCTATGGTAATTTAATCACAAGCTATCCAGCATAATGTTTAAAATAAATGGCTTTTACTGAAAGAGAGATTAGTCTCTTATATTGGCTTTTATCTTTTCACTATGAATATTATATTTAAATGACAATTATATAGTAGATAATATATATCTTTAGCTCAGATATATCAGAATTATTTAACTATTTGTCACATACAAAAACGATTTTTCCATATGTATATAATGGCTATGATCAGAATTTTAACAATAAAATTATGTGGAATAAGTTTAAATAGTAAGGATATGCATTTTCACTCAAGAAGGCAATTAATATTCTCATGATATATTAAAACCCTATTAAGGAAAAATAATCATTTTCCTGTAGTAAGTAATTCAAAGCCAATATTTGCCTTTTTATTATCTAAAATGAAATAACTTAGCATGCTTTCCATCATTCTAAATCTATGATGATAATTACTTCATATTTTAATTGGCAAGGTGTTTGGAGATAAAGAGGAGGTAAAGAAAATTTGTCACATTCATCTGTTTCATTGTGAATATGTTTAACCTTGTCTCTCCTCAAATAAACTGAGAAATTAAGATAGAAAGACACTTTATAATAATTGTGGAGCATTATTAGAGAAAATTTTAAATACCTTTTTTTTCTAGTCCTGGGGTTAAGATGGAAAAAAATTTAGAACGATTAGAAATAATTAAAAGCAAAAGTTTCATTTTTCTATGGGTTATCACTGTTAAAATCAAAATGATCATTTTATTCACAAATGGTCTCTGATTCATTTCTATAAGCATATACCATTTTCAAAGGAAAATTTTATATATAAATCTTATGATTATTTTATTTGATAAAATTATATGTTTAATATCATGTGACACGTTGGGACCAAAAGTTTAAGAACAAACATGGCCACTGCCAACATGAATATGTATTTTAGATACAGTTATGAATTAATTATAAACCAACATTCCTGACAATAGTGTTACTAAAATGCTAAATATTATTGACAAAATTTACTTTTAATTGAGCTGCATGGCTTTAAGTTCTATCATGGTATCAAGTAAACTCTACCCTCTTATCAATTTCCCCATTTTATGTGATTATGAGTCTCTTTTGTAATCTTGGGGAAAATTTAGAGTGTGTCTTCAGATATATTCAGTCATAGTCTGAAAGCTGGGTAGAACTACGAGAAAAAGTGGGTTATTTATGTTAGGTAAATGACAGGCAGTGTTGCTGTGGTGGAAAAAAATATATTCCAAGATTAATAAAGGAATGAAGAGTTCCCTCAGTTTTGTAACAGAAATCACTGGAACCCTGCTGAGTTACCACAGATCAGGGATGGCAAGTTTTATGTTAAAAAATGGCCCACTTTGAGTGTAAAAATGGATTTTCTACCTTTAATATTTAGAATAATTAAGTTTATCCCCTTACTGACTAATAATATCTGACAAATGAGTATTGATGCATTGTAATGGTTGAACATACAGCTTATAAAACAGACTGTGAGACAAATGGAAAGCCAAAATGTTTTCTCTCAGACACAGTGAGTTTCTGTTGGACAAATAAACAATAGTAGAGCTGTGGCATCTTACCACAGAGAGGTTAACTTTTCTGTCTCTTTACCTTGCTTTAGCAATCTGCTGCTGCTCTCTCCCTTGTTATTTTAATTTGAGTTCTCATAGAATGGAGCAGCATTCATCTAAACCATACACAAGCTGGCAGAAGGCATGTTGGCTCTTAAACCTTTTGTTCCAAAGTGCCATATGTTATTTTCTCACACATTTTATTGAGCATGTCACAAAGTCAATTCTGATATTAATGGGGCAGGGAAGTTTTTGGGGAAGAAGCAGTACACGAAAGCAAATTGGAAAAGACCACACAGTGAGGACCTTAGTCTTTATTATGTAGCTGTGGAAACCAGTGAACAAACTGTAGAAGAAATGAATTTAAAGGTCAACACACATATACACATAACAACTACCATGTAACTATGTAATTGAAATACAAACATCAGTATCTCTTTACTCAACAAGCTACAGTAAAAATATTGTTGTGCTTTCTGGGATATGGAATTTAAATGATTTAGTAAGAACATAACATGCTGATATTTTACTGGATATTATAAAGCCTGACAGTCTCCAAAACACTTTTATTTCTACAAATATATATGTATATATATGTATATGTTTATATATGTGAAGAATTACCATAAAAGACTTATACACCTACTTACAAAGATGCAACACAGAACAATAGAAAAGAACCTACATTGAATTCTTCTCTAAGAAGGCTATATAGATGTGTATTATAATTAATTTCATATCATTTTAACACAATACCCACCCAGATACAAGATACCTGAAGGGAGCATCTAGTATTTACAAATAAGAACATAATTGTGAAAGTGTTAATTTGACTAAAATTTGAGTTTCATGTTTAAATATAAAATAAATAAGATAAAAACATCCAGACATGATAGTGCCCTTCATAAAAAACATCAGTAGTAACATAGTGGTCTTCATGATGTAGGTTTAACGATCCTAGTAAAAAAAAATTTTGAAAACTGAAAAGTTTCAAAAATCAAAACTTTTTTCAGGTAGAAAATACCCATTACATTACATGAGAAATTATCATCAGAATCGATATGGTCTAAATACAATGAACAAAAGGATACATACATGACATGTATGTAAACTCAAATGAATTATGGGTTTAGCCTTGGATTCCATCCCATATACCTAGCCATATATATATAGTGATTTTCCCCAAATCTCCAAATTTGTACTTAATGAAATGCTTTTAATTCCCAAGCATATTGAACAAGTGCTTCAAAATCTGAATAAATATATACAATACATGAAATCTAAATTTATAATCTAGAAGGTTTTGAAAATCAAATGTCCTATGTTTTTCATGATGCTCATCTAGAAATCAATTTACAGATTATCATGAAACATCAGGAAAAATGTTTTTGAGCATCATATCATGAGTGTAATGTCCATGTAAAATTACACAGTGAAACTATCACCCCCTCATATCAAATGTTCAGCATACAGCTTTTAGAGAAAACAAAAAGCCTTGTCCTTAGGAAATTTATGCTAAAGAAAGCATGACATTTTCAATAAATTATATATTTGTGTTAAGAGGCTAAAATTAAGTTATCTAAAAATACATTGTAAACACTCCAACAGACAAATGTTATGATAACATAAAGATACTTTTGATAGGTGGCCGAATTACTAAGATGAAATCTATGTTCAAATTTTCAAGAGATTTAAAGGAGTTTCTTGGACCATTCAGATCAGGAGTATCTCTATTTGAGGCCAGGTGAGACAAAATTTTAGGGAGACTTCAAGTCAATCAATAAGTAGTCATTGAACCCATTAGTTGAAATCTAGGTCCTGAAGACTAAATTCAACCATGTGAGCAAGAAATCAATCAGGTTAATTTCATGAATCCTGAATTAAAACTTGCACACTGCAGTGCCAATGTATTTTTTTAGGTTGGCAATACTTAATTTATGTTACCACACATTCGTGCTTGGAAGAGGAAAAAAAAATATCATCCCTGAAGATAATAGGATTTCCATGGTGGTAACTTCTAGGTGTCTCTATATGAATTCCCTTCAAATTTGTTTGCTATCAATGTAATGCAACTGCAAGCATTAGGTACAGTGATTTCCTGAGATCGATTGTTCATTTTAGTGAATTATTGAACCTGAAGCTATTTATAGAGCCCCTTCACATCTCTAGTGTGCTAGTGTGGAACTAATTTCAATGTAGGGGTCCCTAAATGGAGAAAGTGTCTGAAAAAAGGAGTTTTCCAGCAGACATTTTGCAGTTTCTCTAAACTTCTTTGCTAGAAAGTAATATTGAAGGACAGGGTTTAATAGGACATAATCTAAGCTCAAAGGAATTAGAGTTCTAGATACCAAAACTAGGTTTTCAGGAAGTTTGCTCACAAAATATAGGTCCAGTGACTGCCTAGCTATGGGTTACATAGGAAGATTGCTAAGAAATTATACCAAGGTCTTTTGTTCCATAATAAACCAGCCTGTTTTTTTTTTTTTTTACCTTTAGTTTGTATACTTCATATCTAGATATGATCTACAGATCCACACCATACTGAAATCAACCCATCAAATACTTTGGATTACAGATTCATTTTCACCTTTTATTTCTAATGAATCTAATTTATATGCAGATAGAAAATGTGTGTCTGTTTTCTTCAAAATCTAAGAAAAGATCATTAACACTGAAAACTAAAGACAAACGGATATGTAATTTAAAGGATATTTATTGTCAAAATCAGGAGCATCTGAAAGACTTTTACAAGATCACTCACTCTGTAGATAGATACACAGAGACAAATTCGGAAAATACTCTTGAAGAAAGTAGAGTGCATTTAGAATACCAGCTATGCTCCAGAACTTCCGTTGTTATATATATCTTTTCTTACCTTTGTTTTTGTTTTGTCGGTCGTGGGGCTTGAACTCTGGGTCTGAGCGCTGTCCCTGAGCTCTTCAGCTCAGGGCTACTGCCCTATCCCTCGAGCCACAGTACCACTTCCGGTTGTCTAGTGGTTAATTGGAGGTAAGCGTCTCACAGACCTTAGTGCCAAGGCTGGCTTTGAACCGTGATGTCATCCTCCTGAGTAGCTAGGATTATAGCCGTGAGCCACTGCGCCCGGCTTTTTTCTTACCTTTTTTGTTCTTTAGGCTTGAACTCAAGCAAACCTAGCACTCTAACACTAAGTAACAGATCTGCTTTCAGGTTTTAGGTACTTAATTGGAAATATATACAGATGTATATATACTTAGCTATACATGCATAGAAAAATACTACAAACACACAGAAATAAATTCTCCCTCCAGAAAATTAAGAATCTTTCTTCACAATATCAAATATTCATTTGCATTAATTAATGCTTGCCCAGAAAAGAATACAATAAAACCCTTGTAATATAAATTTCCTCAAGTTAATTTATATCCTTTCGTTTGAGGCATTCAAACAATACAAGAAACAATGTAGCTTTGCTGACTGAATACCTATTGCTGCATCACTTATTGCTTCTCTTCTTAAGCTTTAAAGAGCTGTAATTACAGTCGCTCCTATTTTGTCCCCAACATGCATTCTTACAACAAAATCAGCGCATAGAGCTGTATCTCACCTTATGAACACAAAACTCACTGCTGAAATGTAAATGAGGAATTGCAAAATTCGAGGAGAGCCCGGAGATATTAACATCTGTGTGAAGAAAGCAGCCATTTCACAACCCAGTGGACCTTAAACACAGTAGACACTGAAATCTGTTCAGTACATATTGTGGATTTTTAAATATATTCAATTACTGCCTGTCTTTAAGCTGGTGTCTGAACTTGGCTTCTGCAATATTGGGGAGTTTGCCTTGACATTACCTCTACAAAAAAAATTTTAATTGTTTGATTAATTGTTACAACCAGACTACTAAACCATTTTCAATATATAAGTACAAATTGGAATTGCATCATGCTTAAGAAAGTTCCCTAGTACAGAAGTTGGAATGTATTTACCAAGCAGGAGAAAATATGGGAAGAATGACCTCTTATGACATTGGCTGTTACTTTTATGAGTTCTTCTGTGTATGGATGTTAAACCAGATTCCATACAAAAAATATTAACATCAAATGTCAAGTTGTTAACTATTTCATTGAAAATTAAGGAAATCATTGGGGATTTTGCAGATATTCAATTTATTATTAAACTTAAATGAGCTGTACTATATATCTTTAAATCTTGATCTTTGTCCTGTCATATAAATCATAAATATGACATATCATTTATATTTATATGAGCTAGGGGAAAATATCCTCTATATTAGAGCTTAAGGATCCCAAATTTAAAATAGTTAAGTAGTCATTCCGATTACTAGAATTCTCATCTACTTCAATTATTGAGAAAACACTTTGACAAATTAAGAATGATAGGTTGTTTGTGAGGATTTGGTTTTTTAATTTCCTAAGTTTATCAGATGATGTGACTGAGTCAGGACTTCATAGGACACAGTTTGAAAAACTATCTTTCTCAGAATTATGTTGCAAGTTATTTTTATTACTCCCAAGGCATTTTTATAATGTCATTCCTTGGCCTTTAGCAGATTCATATTTTTATTTCTTCCATGTGAAAGGGCTACGGATTGATATGTAAAATAAGCTGGAGTTAATTAGCAGAGCTAAACTTTGGGGAAGCCAGAGCAAATGACCCAGAATTTCAAGGGTATTATGCTAATCGTGATTTTTGAAGCAAAGATTTTCTTGTTTTTTCTAGGATGTGCAGAATGTGTGGTGTAATACTGTAATACAGAATCTAAAACATTTCAATAAAGTCAAATACAATAATCATTTATTTGAAGTAGTATACTGCTGATTGTCAAAGGTCAGTGCTGTCAAATAGCTCAAGAAAAATATTTCTCTCTGAAGAGAATTTGGTACAGTGTATTCTTTCATTTGTTATTGATGTATTTGAGCAAAATTGGTGGCTAAAAATATATTCTTAGTGCCTTTATTTGCTGAAAAGTCTGACATATTTCCAAAGGTCAAAATGAAAAGAAAACAAATACACAAATATAGAACAAACACTCTCAGTGGAATAACTAAGACAAAAACTTAAAAATCATATATGCATGTTTCTAAACAAGGTATTATTGATTGAAGTCAAAATTATTGATTTTACAAGGTAGTTAATATCCTGTAACCATCCCATCTATTATTAGATAATTTTTATGGTTCAGAAATGAAATAAAAGGCGAATCCATTTTTTTTCCTCTGCAAAATTTACTTAATGCATATGACTAAAGCAAATGTGTAAATACAAATGAAGCAAGTTCATTTTCATTGAGCTCATTAGGGACAGCATTGCTGAAAATGCCTTTTTATGTAGTAATGTGATGAAAGATGGGAGAAAATCTGGGAGAATAGTTTGACTCATGAAACAAGATATTCCACAAATTTTAGTATCACTACCACATTATACTCAAAAATTGATTCTAATTAATGAAAAATAATTGTTCAAATATGTGCCTATATAAAGAATTATTTTACTTTCCTAGGAAGAATAGTATATGAGTTGTCAGTTAAATTTTTCATAATCCTTATTTGTTTAATATGATCTAATTTTTTAAGTTTCTATGTAAATTTACATGTACACAGGAAAATGGAATTAAGAAAATTGAAAGTGGAAGGAACAGGTGGAAGGAAGGAATGATGAAAAATGTGATACTGAACAAGGTATATGATGCATAAAGAGAATTTGGTAGTTGTGATCCACTTGCAAAACTATTTGAAGTTAGCCCTAAAACTCTTTAGAAAATAAATAAAATATTAAATTCTGCACGGATTGTGAACGCTTTGCTTTTTATTCTGTTTCTTTAAAATATAATTTCTATTTGTGACGCTTAATAGAATCATATACTTCATAACAATTAAATTATAAGTGTTATTTTTCACTTTTGTAAACAATCTCTCTCTCTCCCTGTTTCTCTCTCTCTCTCTCTCTATATATATATATATACTCACTAAAATTATTTCCTTTAATGATATTTTCCTCAAAATCATCTGCTTTCCTCTCTGAATGTTTCTTTTGAAATTCTTTTTTTACCTATGTACTTGTAAAATAAGAAGGCAAAATTTGTATTGATTATTTGATACTTGTGAACTGATGTGCACAGTGTCTTTACTGGCTTGGTAAATTCATTTAGTTTACACAAATATATGATGGATTTATTTTACTTGTTCTATTTTTCGTTATCTGGGACCAACTAATAGTTCCTCAAGCAGCATTCATTGGTCAATATAGTGTTGTCTTTATTCTATATATTTGGTTTCTGATGTTCATAAAGCCAGGATACACTGTCCTTGCACACAGGATTTGCTTCAGCTGTTTACTTCATGTTTAATTGCCTTAAAATCACAACATCACTCCTACATGTGACTTTACATATTCTCATCAAACTTATCTAAGAGTAGATATCTAAGGTTGACACAAGGTCAATCATAAAGCGTTTACTGAAAAAAAATTAAGCAGGCCTCAAAATTCTTCATGTTTTGTTATCTCAAAGATTTTCCTATTTTCATCTTTACCACTGTTAGACAATCTTATAAATTTTACTCATAATAACAAATAAAATGTGTGAGAAAGTTATAGACACAGATACATATACACAGAATTACAGACACACACATGAATATATATATATATATGTGAATATATAAATGTATATTCTATATATTACTATGCTTGGGAGCATATCCCTGTGTCTTGCTTAAATATTTTAATTCTCTGATCCTTCAAAAATTGAACTTTAAACTCTTTTTCCTTGTTAGGTTTTTTTTTCCTATAATTTTTATTGTAACTAATAGAAGGGTTAATCCTATTCAACAGATAGAAGGTGCATTACTTCACAGACGTTGATACCCTTTCTCATGTTTTGGTCCCCATTTTCCTCTCCTTACTCCCCTCATCTTGTTTTCCCCCCTTCCCTATCCTATTTCAAATAACCAGATAAACATATATACAACATATCAGATAACAAGGTAAACTGCTGTTCCTTGTTAGGGTTTTCTTATGTTTTTCATAAATTATATCATATACAGTGGTTGCTTTGATTCCAATCATGATTTCTCAATAATCATGAAATAAAACTGTATATGACTATGATTTAACTATATTATGATTAAATACAAAGAAATGAAAACTGTGTGTGTTACCTAGAAGGCCTTACAAAAATGATATTTTGTTCCTGTAATCCTCGCTACTCAGGAAATTGAGATCTGACTATCCAGGTTTGAAGGCAGCCCAATCAGAAAACTCCTCTATAAGAATCTCATCTCCTATTAACCATCAGAAAACCAGAAATGGATCTGTGGATCAAAATAATAGTGGATAACCTTGAGCAGAGAACTCAGAGCCAGTGCCCAGGTCCTGTGTTCAAGTAATACAACCAACACCAATATAAAGATATTTTGTCTTCTATGGGAACACCTAGCACAAACAAATTGATTTCAATATACCATTCTCACACAAAACCAATCAATCTCGTGGACAAATTTTTGACCTGTGCTGAGGCAGTAAGCAATTGCTGAGAAAAAGGTAGAGACAAAAAAAATCACAGTGTCACTAATAAGAAGGTCCATGTCTAACCTGGAGTTATTCTACGCAACAAAATAAAAAGGATAGTTAATGGAATAACAAAACATAAATGCATAATGATACTGACACGATTAGTAAAGATAATATTATAAATGTTATTTATTTTTTCATATATTTTATAGTAATTAATAGAAGGGTTACATTATATTTGCCAGATAGAGGTACATTAATTCACATACATTGATACCCTTTCACATGTCTTGGTCCACATTTCCCTCCCCCCAACCCCCACCCCTCATCTTGTTTTCCCCCTCCCTATCCAATTTCAAATAACAAAATACAAATATATCCAATATATCAGATAACAAAGTAAGATACTGTAACAATATGAGATAAACAAGGGATAGCAAAAGAGATGACAGATAACATAATACGTTAAGGACAACAATCATTCAGTATATGGCTTTTGTTTCTATATCCTAGAGGTCCTTTCATTTAGCGTCATACTATATGGCCTTATGTATCTAGGTTTTGCTCTATTACAAATCTCTGCTAGGAGAGCCCAAGGTTTCTACTGGTCATGACAAATGAGGGAAACCATTGAACCTAAGTTCCTTTGAGTCTGGCTTACTTCACTTAATATGATTTTTTGTAAGTCTTTCCATTTCCTAACAAATGGGGCGATGTCGTTTTTTCTGACAGCAGCATAGAATTCCATTGTGTACAAATACAACATCTTCTTGATCCACTCATCAACTGAGGGACATCTGGGTTGGTAAATGCCAAGTAGTGGAATTGCTGGGTCATAGGGGAGCTCTATGTTTAGTCTTTTGAGTAACTGCCATACTGCTTTCCATAGTGGTTGAACAAGTTTGCACTCCCACCAACAGTGTAGTAGTGATCCCTCCTGTCCACATCCCCTCCAGCATCTGTTGTTATTAGATTTCTTGATCCTGGCCATTATAACTAGAGTGAGGTGGAATCTTAGAGTTGTTTTGATTTGCATTTCTTTTATGACCAGAGATGTGGACTCTTTCTTCCTGGGCCTATAGGCAATTTTTGTTTCTTCTTCACAGAAGACTCTCTTTAAGTCTTTGGCCCATCTTTTAATGGGATGGTTGTTACTATGGAGATTAGTTTTGGATTGATTCAATTTTTTGAGCTGTTGATATATTTGAGATATGAGGCCTTTGTCAGTTGTATGGTTAGTGAAAATCTTCTCCCATTCTGTAGGCTTCCTAATTAAATTGCTAGCTATGTCCTTTCCAGACAAAAGCTCTACTGCTTAATGAAGTCGCACTTATCCAGCCTTTCTCTGATTTGTTCTGATTCTTGGTCTTTGTTAAGAAAGTTTTGACCTGTGCCAAGGAGGCCGAGTGTATCTCCTATTCTTTCTAGTAAAGTTTTCAGTGTGTCAGCTTTTACCTCCAGGTCTTTGATCCATTTGGAGTTAATTCTAGTGCAGAGTGACAAAGAAGGATCCAACTTTAGTTTTCTGTAGGTGCTTATCCAGTTCTGCCAGCACCACTTGTTGAAGAGGCTGTCTTTCTTCCATTCTATTTTTTTGGCTCCGTTGTCAAAGATTAGGTGGCCATAGGTGCTTTAATATCTGGGTCCTCAGTTCTATTCCATTGGTCCTCAGGTCTGTTCTTCTGCCAGTACCAAGAAGTTTTGATAATTATAGCTCTGTAATAGAGTCTAAAGCTTGGTATTGAAATTCTTCCTGTGCTGTTCTTTCTGCTAAGAAGTGTTTTTGCTATACAGGATCTTTTATTATTCCATATGAAATTTTGAATAGCCTCTTCTATTTCTTTAAAGAATGACATTGGATATTGATGGGTATTGCGTTGAATTTGTAGATAGCCCTTGGCAAGACTGTCATTTTCACAATATTGATTATTCCAATCCAGGACCATGGGAGGTTTTTCCATTTCCTCAGTTCTGTTTTAATTTCCTTTTTCAGAGTTTTATAGTTTTCATCAAAAAGGTCCTTTACATTCTTAGTTAAGGTAATTCCTAGGTACTTTATTTTCTTTGAGGCTATTGCAAAAGGAGTTGCTTTCCTGATTGCTACCCCATTCCTGTCACTGTTGGTGGAGAGGAAGGTGGTTGATTTTTGAGGGTTAATTTTATACCCTGCTACCCTTCCAATGTTTTGAATCAGCTCAAGGAGCTTCGGAGTGGAGTCTATAGGACTCTTTAAATACAGAATCATGTCATCTGCAAAGAGGGAAAGTTTTACTTCCTCTTTCCCTATTTGACTCCCCTTTATGCTTGCTTCTTGCCTTATTGCACTGGCTAGGAATTCTAATACTATGTTAAAGAGGAGTGGAGAGAATGGGCCTCCTTGTCTCATTCCTGATTTTTGAGGGAATGGCTTTAGCTTTTCACCATTAAGTATAATACTAGCTGTGGGTTTGTCATACACAGCCTTTATTATACTGAGGAATAGTGCATGGATTCCTAGTTTCTCCAGAGCTTTTAACATAAAGGGGTGTTGGATCTTTCAAATGTCTTTTCTGCATCTATTGAGACAATCCTGTGATTTTGTCCTTGCTCCTGTTGATGTGTTGAATTATATTAATTGATTTGTGTATGTTGAACCAGCTTTGCCTCCCTGTGATGAATCCTGTTTGATCATAGTGTATAATTTTTTTGATGAGTCGTTATAGATGGTTGGCCAGTATTTTGTTGAGAAATTTTACATCGGTGTTCATCAAAGAAATGGGTCTAAAGTTCTCTTACTTTGATGAATCTGTGTCTGATTTGGGGATGAGGGTTATACTGGCTTCATAGAATGAGTTTGGTAAAGAGCCTTCATTTTCAATTTCGTTGAAGAGCTTGAGGAGTATTGGTGTGAGCTCTGCTTTGATGACCTTATAGAATTCAGCTGTGAATCCATGTGGCCCTGGGCTTTTCTTAGGTGGAAGGTCTCTTATTGCCATTTCTATATCAGTGCTTAAAATAGGCCTGTTTAGTTGGGTTAGTTCTTCTTGGTTCAGTGTGAGAATGTTAATATTGGCTAGGAATTCATCCATTTCTTCTAGATTCTTGAATTTTTTGGCATAAATGTTTGAGAAGTATTCCCTCATGATATTCTGGATCTTGGTAATTTCTGTCTTGATATTACCATTTTCATCTGTGATTTTGTTTATTTCGGTATGCTCCCTTCTCTTTTTGGTAAGATTTGCTAAGGGTCTGTCAATTTTGTTAATTTTTTCAAGAACCAACTCCTTGTTTTGTTGATTCTGTCTATAGTTTATTTAGACTGCAATTAATTTTATTCTGCTTTAATTTTAATAATTTGCTTCCTTCTACTGGGATTAGGGTTGGTTTGTTGCTCTTGTTCCAGGAGCTTAAGGTGACACATTGAATTGTTGGTTTGTGATTTTTCCAATTTGTTATTTTAGGCACTCAGAGCTATGAATTTTCCTCTGAGTACTGCCTTTGCCGTGTCCCAAAGGAGCTGGTGTTTTGTGTGCTCCTTTTGTTAAATTTCATAAACTGTTGGATTTCTGTTCTGATCTTGTCAATGACCCATTGGTGATTCAACAGTGTGTTGTTCAATCTCCATGAGTTGCAGGGTTTTCGTTGCTGGAGTTGTTTGTTCAGTTCCAATTTGATGCCTTTGTGGTCTGAGAGAGTGCAGGGAATAATTTCAGTGTTTCTGAATCTGCCCAGGTTTGTTTTATGGCCTAAAATGTGGTCTATTTTGGAAAATGTTCCATGTCCTGCTGAAAAAACTGTATATTGTGTTGTTGCTGGGTGGAATAATCTGCAGATGTCTGTTAGATCTAGTTGGTCTATACAGTTGTTCACTTCTAAGGTTTCTCTGTTGAGTTTTTGCCTGGTTGATCTGTCCATAGGTGAGAGTGGTGTGTTAAAGTCACCAACAATCAGTATGTTTCTATGTATGTATGGTTTCAGTGAAAGTAAAGTTTGCTTGGTGAAGTTCGGAGCTCCAGGATTCAGTGTGTAGATATTTAGGATGGTTATGTCCTCCTGGAGGAAAGGTCCCTTTACTAGTATGTATTAACATTCTTTGTCTTGTCTCACTAATTTTAGTTTGAAGTCTATTTTATCTGATATGAGGATGGCAACACCAGGCTGTTTATGGGGGCCATTAGCTTGATAGCTTTATTCCAACGTCTAACTTTCAAAAAATGTATGTTTTGGGGGGTAAGATGTGTCTCTTGAAGACAGCAGATTGATGGATCTTGCTTTTTAATCCAAATAGATAGTCTATGTCGCTTAATTGGAGAGTTAAGTCCATTGATATTGAGAGTAAGGATTGAGAAATATTTATTAGTTCCTGCCATTTTTAAAAGCTTTCATTAGGGCCTGTGTCTTGATAGTTCTTGTGGTACTTAGATGTTATGAGTTTTAGGTGCCATGTCTTTCTCTGTATTACATGTGTGTTGGTTTTCTATGTGTAGAACACCTTTGAGAATATTCTGTAATGTTGGTTTTGTTGCTACATAGTGTCGCAGTTTTTCCCTGGAATGGAATGTTTTTATTGTTCCCTCAGTTATGGATGAGAACTTAGTTGGGTACAGTGTTCTTGGTTGGTAGTTATTTGACTTCAGGGCATGACATACATCCTTCCAGTCTCTTCTTGCTTGCGTGGTCTCTGCTGAGAAATCTGGGGTTGTTCTGATTGGTTTGCCTTTATAGATGATTGTTCTCTTCTCCCTGACTGCTTTTAGGATCCTATGTTTGGTCTCTATTGATCCAGTTCAGATTATAATGTGGCGGTGGGATGTCCTTTTCTGGTCAGGTTTGTTTGGGGTTCTAAAAGCTCCTTGTATCTGGATGGGCCTGCCCTTCTGGATATTTGGAAAGTTCTCTGAGATGATTCCCTGAAGTATATTTCCAGTACCATTGACCTCTTTCTCCAGACCCTCCTCAATACCAATTAGCCTTAAATTAGGCTTCCTAATTGTATCTTGGACCTCCTGTAGCGTTTTCTCATATTTCCTAGATTTGAATTGACTTATTTTCTGTTCTTTCTCTGTGACAACTAAATTATCAACCCTGGAAATTCTCTCTTCTGCCTTGTCTAACCTGCTATCAAAGCTATCTACTTTATTCTTCATCTCCCTTGCTAATAATTGCTCATTTTTGATGTCTTGCATCTCTTTTTTAGATCATGTATGGATTTCTTTAGGTCCTTGATTTCTATTTGAGTGGTTAGCTCAGCAGCTTTATTCTCTTTGGACATTTGTTGGAGTTCGGTCACCTTTTTGTTTGTGGATTCTATGAATTTGTCCATTTTTCTTTGAAAAACCTTTATTATGGCCTCCTTTATGGCTTCCCTTGTTTATGGTTTCCTCTTGTTTAGCTGTGGCTTCCTCCCTTATCTCTTTCTTTATGTTTTCACATTTTCCATTAATGATTTTTAGCAATTGCATTTGTATAGCACTTGGAAGGCTCTCCTCTAGATTTGCCACTGACTGCTCCATTGCCTGTTTATGTTGGGTGGGAGATCCTATTCCTTGATTTGACATTTTTCTTGAGTTTCTTGTTCTGCCCATTTGAAAATGGGGGCAAGATTAATACTAAACAAGAGTATAATTTTTTCATATATAACCAACCTAGACCTTTTTAGTTGGCTAACAGTAGATGTTCACTCTTTTAGATTGGTAATATCACTCTCTCTTTCTTTTAGTGCACTTACATACAAATCTAATACAACCACAGATTACTGATTTATGACTCAAACAATAAGCCCCTCAATCCAATCTCTATTGTATTTGAGTCCTTCTGGACCTAGAGTATAATCACACACCTAGATACACAGCATTGCTCAACAACCATCAAATGTAGATCCATGCATAATTAGAGTTGAAGGATGAACAGAGGACCAGAGATAGAAAAATGATATGAAAGACGATAAGCGAGGTCAGAAAAGAATAATGCAGGAGTGTAAGGTTATTGTAGTAGTGAAGAAAGGGTATTGTGTAAGGATAACTGACCTAAGGTGAAAGAGAAGTAGAGTATTTCTGTAGAAGTTTTAGATGAAGTTAGATAAAACTTATGAAAATAAGAAGAGTAATAAGAAGAATATATAGAGAAAAGAGGGAGGTAGACATAGGAGATTTCAATGATATAAATTTTAAAAAGAAACAAAACAACAACAAAATAAAAGAATGCAGAACACAGACACACACACAAAAAAAAAACAAAAACAAAACTAAACAAAAAAACCCCAAAACACACACACACACACACACACACACACACACACACACACACACACAAAAGGATATTCTTCAGTTTTGTTTTTTCGGTTTTTTTTTGATGCGGGGAGGACAGGAAACTTGTGTCTCCACTAAATTTGGGGCCTAAACACTTCACAACGTCTTTTTCTCTTTTGATTTGACTTTGTGGTTTTTTGGATCAGATTGCTTGATTGGTAAAACAAAGCTGAAAGATCTGCAGGCGGCTTTGTTTACCCAGTCTGTGGTAGGCTCAGGGGACAGACTTCAGCAGCGCTGGGGCTGGATTTCTGGCTAAGTGATCTCTGGGAAATCCTTTCCCAGTTAGAAAGATGGTGCTGTCAGCAACACCTCTCAGGCTCCAATTGCTTTGGCCTGTCTTTGCCAGTAGTCAGGATGTCCCTTCTCTCAGCTGGAGGGGGAGGGGCTCCCTCCCAATGCTGTTCAGTGAGCAGAAGTGGAAACTTCTCCTCGGAGGTACTCACAAATTGCCAGATTCTCTGGTTCTGTGAAGCTGGAAGGTCACAGGTCTGTGCATGGCCGGGTGTTGGCTCTGGATTTGCGCAGGCTCTGTGCGGCTCTGTCTGCAGCTGGAGGGTCTGCACTGCTGAGGAGCACTGTCTCTTCTCTGATTCAGAAGAGCTTTTGTCTCCCTGGCTACTCAGGGGCTGGCTGGACTCTACACTGTCTTCTGACACCGGTATTTTTTGCCTGTTTCCTCTGTGGTGCTAATGCTTAGTTAGGATAAATTTTGGTAAAAAAAAAAAAAAACAAAACAAAACAAAAACCAAAAAAACCTGTGCCTTACGCTGCCAGAATTTGAATCTTGGCAGGAGCTCAGTAAGTCTCACACTGAACCGCAGCCATCTTTCGCCGATCTCTACAAACCTTATTTCTTTATCAACAAGTGAGTGCAAAGCCAAGGACAACCTGAAAATATGTCTGAGAAACCTCTACATAAGGCTTCACTAATATATGGCTGGAACTTATAACCCTCAAAACAGTTTATTACTACACAAAAATGTTAACATAAACATAAATGACATATAAACAAGGAATTCTTATTGAAAAAAATACATATCCCCATGAGAAAGACGAGCCATCTTATCTAGAGATAAAATACTGAAAAATGTCAAGAGTATGGTCACACTTCTTCATATATTAAATGTTTAAAATATGGAAAAGAATACATGAAGCCAGGAAAGAACTTTCTTACTATTATGAGCAGCTGTTTTGGGAGTTCCTCTAAAAAACAGTGAGTGAGAATAAATCAGCAATTATTGGCTAGTACTTTACAATTCCTATGATATTCCCCAATGCTAATAAAAAATGAATAAATGAATAAATCAAACTAAAAGAATGCTAGCCATCACTGTAAAGACAGCCAATGTTTTTCTATAATGTGGCCATAATAATTTGCCTCTCAAAAGCTCATACATAGTTGCTAAAAAAAAGATATTCCATAGAATAGAATTTGAAATAATGAATATAGGAGGAAAGAGAAACCAGAAATCATTTGTAAATAACAGCAATAACTGTTATAAACCAAGAATGTTGAATAGATACTGTTATATACATTTCTAAACACAGGCCAAGGAGGCCATTTTTATAATCCCCAAAAGCCCTCTACGAGACAGAGATAGATAACAATGGGAAAGGAGAAATTGAGAATGAAGGTGAAGAATCTTGACAGGTATTATTACTTTTAAAAGCTCTAAGCTATCATTTCCCATAAAGAGACATCAATATTGTGTCCTTACTGATAAACTACTCTGAGCATTTACAAAGCAGCATTTAAAAATATATCTTTCTTATTTCATAAACTAATTTGAGAAATCACAGACACAATGTATCAAGGCTTTGAAAGTAAAATTAAAGGACACATGTTATCATGTACAAACAATCCCAGAATACATGTAAGTTCAGAGGAAAAGTATTAGAGAAATTGCTTAAGTTAGAGTAAGATCTGTGAGGTAGGTAGTAGTACTAACAGTGATATTAATTTTTATATTTGCATCACCATGATTATTTTAGAGAATTCCATGAGAATTATCATTGTTGTAATTCACTTCAAAGGATCTACTTCAAACAGTTCAAAAACTGACATCATTCCGATAAAATTTCAAGCTGTTAGTATTGCCCACAAGATGCTATATAATTTAGAATTATGTATGTATCTGACATAAATTCCATTCCATGTTCCCTTCATTAAATATAATCTAGCAACACTGTCTTTTTTATTAGCTCTAAAATTATTCTTAGGGAATCTTTTATAAGTATTTGGGGTTTGCTTTCTCTGTCTGCAAAACCATTTAGTCAAAGAACAAAACTGATTACTCTAATGTCTATAACTTTGCACATAATACTATAATTCCCCACACTCAGTAATGTTTATTGTCAAATTGGTCATCCTTTTTTAATTTCAGAGTATATCCCTTTTCTTGGTACATTGACGTACTTTTTTCTTCAAAATAGTCTTTCCTTGTATGTCAGTACTAATTAATTAATTAGACATAATCTCCATTTGCACTAAGAAAATTATTCCTGAATAGAGTTTTTTATCCTTTGACTACATTCTAAAGCCCCCATCCTTTATAAGTTGGTGGTCACATAATAATGTGTAATAATTTGTACATAAATATGACTTGCATATATATGATCATATCTATATATTAACATGAATTAACACATATGTGCTTTCCCAAGGCGGATTTTTACAACTTATCATCTAATGGAGAAGACTACAGGCCAACTAAATTACTAAACAACAACGAAAGTAATATTTTTAAAAATTTTTCCAAATATAAGTCCACTTGATTAAAGAACAGGAATGATTACTAAACATATATCTAAGAACAAATGAATATTTACAATGCTGTTTCTAACAATTACTAATAAATGTTTTATTACATCAACAGTCATCTGAGATATTAAGTTGTATATTTCTTGAAGCAATTCTTAGTTATACTGTACAGAAAGTGAAATGATTCATTTTGTATGTAATATTCAAGCACGGGTCCTCTGTATACATGCTCTGTATACATTTATGAAAATATATTGGAACATTGTTTGTTAATATTTTTTTCTTATTTTTCTTAGTAAAACAATGAACATTTTACCAGATAGTACTAAAATAACTCTCAAGCATAAATCTTGCCAAGGTTAGAAGCTGCAAGCAAATATTTTCAGCAACTGTGTAGACATACTTTCCAAATTCAACACATACTGTTGCTAAGGAGAATAATACACTAGGATTCTCCTACCCCACAGCAGAGCAAGGTCTTGCCAGAGACAGAAAATACATTTTTACCAAAGTAGAAAACATTTTCTAGCCCGGGATGAATGCTGACTTTTTCAGGATTCACAAGGGACTGAAAGTTATAAAATTACGAAATGTTTTCACCTAGAAATGAATTTTACCACCTTCTTGTGTCATTCTAACGACATGATGAAGCAATACAATCGTGTTAATTTCATGTTTTTGTTGTTGCTTTTTTTTTCTTTTTCTTTTAGTTGATTAACTGTAATTAAGAGTCTTATGAACTTCCCTGACCGTGCTCACTTAGAATTAAAATCTTCAGATCTCAGTCTTGTGAATAGCAAGGATTACAGTTTTAAGATACCAGTGCCCCCACTATTTTGGGTTTTGTTTGTTCTATTTTAATTATGGCTCTGAGAGTTATACGGGAAGATTTTAGCCCACAATTTGACTCCCTGAGAAGAACCATATGGTGACTTTGTACAGGGAAGGGTAGAACTGAGGGAAGAAGGGAGGCACGGAAGGAAGGAAAATAGGAAAGAAGGGAGGGAGGGAGGGAGAGAGGGAGGGGGAGAGAGAGAGGGAAGGTTGGAGGATGAAAACTAAAACAAACAGGCCTCTCTCCCTTAGAAACAGAATACTACCATAGAATTTTCCCTTAGCATTCTGTAGTCCATAAGGCGCCTTGCCTTTCAGGACCCAATAACTGTGAAGCAAAGTGACATCGTCCAGTTAAAGTCCATTCAGCCATGTGTCATTATTCCAGAGCCTTGGACACATGAACTGGCAAAAGAACCTGAGCCTCGTTTGTCCTTTGTCTGTTGACAGAGGTAAAATTTATCTAATGTTATTTGCTTATAAATGCGTATTATCTCACCAGTTCTCACAAGTTTAGAATACATTCACTGTGAAATTCCTTTACATTTATGAAATTTATATATGTCTAAAAATTTAAACTTTTTTTAATGGTAAGTAAAGAAGACTGCCTACGTTTGTATTTGTATTTGAATGTTTTGTCTAAGCATAGTCAAAAATAAAACTTTCAAGTGCACAGTATGAGAAACCTTGTCATCCTACTCTGAGTTGTGTCTATGTTGTACTTTTCCTGGGCATTCTCAAGTTTTCCTCAACAGTGATCTTTGGAACTATACTAGAGGATACCATGGGATTTCTGTATTTGAATTTAATTAAAAGTTTTAACAAGTATTATCTTTCTTTTGGTTATTATACAAAAGTTATAATGCTGCTCTGTAAGTAGACAAAGTATTTTTTATAAAGACATCAATGATTTTCTTTCAATGAAAATATAATCACAAAACTATTTTAAAAAGATTATTATCTTTTATAAATAGAACAATACTTTTGAATCCCAGACAGAAAAAAATATCTCAAAAGAAATGCTTTCAGTAAATTAAGCATCTTAGGATGTTAATTTTTGGTAATATGAAATTGATTGAAGCATGACTTAAGTAATAAACACTAGAGCTGAAAGCATCTCACACAACATTCTCATTAAAATCAGAGTGATAATTAGAATAAAGAGGCTGGCAACTAGAGAAGTGTCAAAAGAGAAAGTATAACATTATCATTTATAATATTACGGATTACAGATTGGTTATTTTTATTTTTAAGGTTTTGTTTTTGCAAGGTGTTGAATCTGAATACGCAAACTAAAATCTTGGTTGCTGTCTCTGAGCTTTTTTTGCTATGTCCTTGGAGCTATAGCTGCCTTTTTGCTTGTTTGGTGCTTTCTTTGGTGCTTATGACCCAGCGATTCCTCTACTTGGCATTTACCCAATCATCCAGAAACAAAGACATACTAAATCCACTAGCACAACAATGTTCATTGCAGCATTATTCACCATAGCAAAGATATGAACCAACCTAGATGTTCCTCAGTTGATGAGTGGATCAACAAGATGTGGTATTTGTACACAATGGAATTCTATGCTGCTGTCAGAAAGAATGACATTGCCCCATTTGTTAAAAAATGGAAAGTCTTAGAAAAAATCTTATTAAGTGAAGTAAACCAGACTCAAAGGAACTTAGGTTCAATGGTTTCCCTCATTCGTCATACTCAGTAGAAACCTTGGGCTCTCCTAGCAGAGATTTGCAATAGAGCAAAACCTAGATACATAAGGCCATATAGTATGACGCTAAATGAAAGGACCTCTAGTATATAGAAACAAAAGCCATATAATGAATTATTGTTGTCCTTAATGTACTATGTTATCGCTCATCTCCTTTGCCGTTTTTTTGGTTATCTCATATTGTTACAGTATCTCACTTTGTTATCTGATATATAGGATATATTTGTACTTGGTTATTTGAAATTGGATAGGGAAGGGGGAAAACAAGATGAGGGATGGGGATGTGAGGAAGGGAAATGGGGACCAAGACATGTGAAAGGGTATCAATGTATGTGAATTAATGTACCTTCTATCTGGAAAATATCATGTAACCATTCTATTAATTACAATAAAAATATATAAAAAAAGTAAAAAAAAAAAAAAGAATGTCATGAGTTCTCATACCCAGGCTAGGTTTGAACTATAAGTCCTCAGATTTAAGGCTCCTCACTAATTAGGTAATAAATGAGTCATTCGCACCCCACAGGTTTAGTAGATGCTTAATATAAAAATAAATCTGTTTAGAATACATATGTTTAAATATATATTGCAAACAATGCATTGGTAACATGTGACTATTTTATAAAACTTAAAGAACCAAGTTTTTACTTTTATATTTTTAGATCTAGTTATGAAAATGTATAATACTATGGAATATAAAGTTTTCTATGTGTGGAAACACAATTACAGTATATTGTCTACATTTACTAAGACTATATTATACAATGAATTACTGTTTTTTTGCTAAAGAAACTACATACATTTTAATGAGTGCCAATGAAAATTGAGAGAAAAGGATATTTTAACTGATGTACATGTACAGTCAAATTCCTATATCTGTGCCTTTGAAAATACTAACAGCCATTAGCACAATGATGTTCACTGCAGCACTGTTTACCATAAGAAAGATATGGAACCAACCCAGATGCCCCTCAGTAGATGATTATATCAACAAGATGTGGTATTTATACAGAATGGAATTCTATGCCACCATCAGAAAGAATAACATTGCCCCATTTTAAGGAAATGGAAAGACTTGGAAAAAAATCATATCAAGTGAAGTAAGCCAGACCCAAAGGAATGTGGGCTCAATGGTTTCCCTCATTTGTAATAATTAGTAGATACCTACGATTCTTGTAGCAGAACATTACAGTGGCTAAAAACCTAGGAAACTAAGGTCATAGAGGATGAGACTAAAATGAAAGGTTTTCTAGGATATGGAAATAAGAGCTTTATCTTGTATGATTGTTGTTCTTAATGTACTATGTTATTTCTCTTCTTTTTTTGCCCTTTGGTTAACCTCATGTTGCTACTGTATCTGACTTTGATACCTGGTATACTACAGTAATATTAACTTCAGGGTTTTCTACTTGAAATGGGAATGTGTGGTTTAGAAAGTCATGTTGTTACCATGGGTACTTTTATAGGTTGTCATGGAAATAATTGAAGGGGCACTTCATCCTAACTTAAAGATAAACTTAAAGGTTTAAGAATTATGTACAGTGTAATCTATTACTTAAAAATATATAAGAGCCATTCTGTAAAACAACTTAAGGAAAATCATAGGTAAAGAAGGTCCTTCAACAATCAGAAACCAAGAAAAGTATAAAATGAATTGAAAACTGAAATCTAAAGGTCATCTAAAAGTCTCAGAAGAATTTGAGCATTTTCTTAAGGAGAGAGATATTTAAAGTACAGGGAATAAAACATTAGATTTTTCTTTAAAATACAAGCATGGCTATTTAACAAATTTCCTTGAATTCTAGATATATTTGTTGATAATTATCTTTGATTATTGACTATCATACTCTTCTAAAATATTTAGACTGGTTCTATTTTAAAGGGCCATAAATCAGGAAATACATATCAGTTTTCTATGTAAGAAACTTGTAATTTCTTCAAGATTTTTAGCTGAAGATATCCATAAAATAAGTCTGTGTTGGTAGAGTTTAATGGAATGGAGATGGACAACTGGAGAATAGGGTAGATGAGTAGAATCATCATGTTTAGTGAATGTATGTAAGTGATAGTCCCCAGTTACCGAGGCGATTGAAACCTCTTCACTCAAATATTTAAAGTCAAACAATGATCATTAATACAGATGTATTAGAGAAAAATCACTAAGAACTTAATGTACTTATAAAGACTTATCTTTCTGTACAATGATAGTACCGTGCCTTTATGCTTCTACATCTTTCTTGTGTGTGTGTGTGTGTGTGATGGGGCTTGAAACTGGCCTGGGTACTAGCTCAAAGCTACTGCGTACCCTTGAGCCAAGCCCCACTTCCCGTTTTCTAGAGGTTAATTGGAGATAAGAGTCTCAGGTCCTTTCGTGCCCAGGCTGTCCTTGAACCTCGATCCTCAGGTCTCAGATCTCAGATCTTAGCTAGGATTACAGGTGTGAGTTACCACACCCAGCTTTTTATATATTTTTGAAGATGACTTTTCAATACCCTAAAGGAGAACAATCAGTGTTTATTCATTCTATATCATAAATAACCACTGGGTCTAAACTATCATGTGAAATGAGAAAATACAGCATAGTGAATCTTAGAATATACCTTTTATTGGTTATAACAGAGTAAAGAAATCTGTCTTTATTTTAGAAAAATAAAGATCTCAAATCAATTATCTAATTTTGCAAAAAAAATTTCCTTTAAAAATATTAATAAAATGACAAAACTTCATGGTAAAACGTTACAGCTGTTGTGAAAAACTGTGTAAAAGTGTCTCAGATGTTAAAAAATCTCATGCAATGCCAAGATTCTAATTCTAATCTACACCCGCAAAGAACTATAAGTAGACTTTCTAAGAGGAAAGTTATATTTATTTTTTGCATCAATAATTCCAGTAACAGCAACCTGGCAAAAAGTGAAGCATCTATGGACAAATGACTAAGCAAAATATGGTAGTTATGTATGGTGCTAAATTGTTCAATATTATTTAAAAGTAAATTCTGATATACATTGCAGCATATAAAATTCCCTGATGTCATCCTTAATGAAACAGAGAAGAGAAACTTGTCACTTCAAGATCCTACCAGTGTATGTTATTTATAGTAATCTGTAACACAGATATGGTAGAATGAAAGTTTCTAGGGATTTAGTAGGACAGAATGGAGAGTTGCTGCTCATTAGATGAATAACTACAGTGCAAAAGTAGAAGAATAGTTATGTAGATGGATATTGATGATAGCTACATAATCACTGCCTCATTACAAACCTCAAGGTACCTAATATGATTCCACTCTGCAATGAGTGGAATCATAAAATTATAAAGCTAAACTTATTGAAGAATGGAGCAAAATCATGGTTATAACAAAATAAAAATTGTAACCTAAATTTTCTACAGGAAGAATTTGAACATTCTTTCTGCACAAAAAGTTCAAAATTTGAGATGTTGAATTACTTCAATATTTGAATTGATGATCATACAAAGCATAAAAGTATCAAAGTGGCACACTCCATTCCATGAAGTTACTTATTTCCTTTTTAGAGAAAAAATACAGATGGCAATAGAAATAAGTAAGTAATTCTTGGGAAAAATAAGAGAAACCTAGTCAATCATTGATGTATGTATATTACTATTATAACTTCATATTTTTATATTATTGCTTAAAATATTTTAGCATGTTCAACTAAACAAAATGAATGCTTTGTATTAAAGTGATAAGATCCTGTATAAGCATACAGTTAATAAATTAAATACAAGCTTAAGGCAGGAGTAGGCTTTATGAATTCAACATAGCAAACTAATTTATATAAATATCTATGATAACAAACTAAATGATGATTCAAGTGGTACATGAGTTCCTCTATTTGCTAAGAAGGTAACTGAAGGTAAATTAGCTCCAATTATTTCAAGGTTACACTACCTGTTCTAATTCTTTGCATTACTATGACAGATGTAAAGGCCTCATTATCGGTAGAAACACAGAAATCAGGTACTCATATTTCTAATAAACTCAAATCTTTTTTGAAATTTAAGCATAATATTGGGCCCCCGTAGATATATAAATCAAATGATTATATCGCCTACTTAGTTGACGCCAGCATATAGAAACAGTAGCAGAATTTTGAATGCTCTGTAACTGTTTTTGTTCCTCCATGAACAGCTGCTGTTTGTAGTAATTACACATAAATAGTCATCCAAAGTGAACTGTACTCCTCAGGGCACTCAGTGTTTATATCATTATGTTAAGGGAAGAGCAATAAAGAAGAGAATGATGAATTTAGCCTTTCTCACCCTATTGGAAGATATTTCAAATATAAATATAACTGATTTTACAAAAGGATAATGGAGTGTAAACAAGAGTTGAATAAAGGATAACATAAACACTAGTTTGAGACTGTCACCAAAAATCTCTCTTGTAGCACCTTGGACTCTTCTAGCAGAGATTTGCAATAGAGCAAGACCTAGATACATAAGTACAGCTAAATGAAAGGACCTCTAGGATATAGAAACAAAAGCCACATAATGAGTGATTGTTGTCCTTAATGTACTATGTTATCTCTCATCTCTTTTGCTGTCCCTTGGTTACCTTATATTGTTACAGTATTTCACTTTATCTGATACATTAGATATATTTGTATTTGGTTATTTGAAATTGGATAGGAAAGGAGGGAAAACAAGATGAGGGTCGGGGTTAGGGCAGGGAAATGGGGACCAAGACATGAGAAAGGTTATCAATGTATGTGAAGTAATGTATCTTCCATCTGGCAAATGTAATGTAACCTTTCTATTAATTACAATAAAATATATATGTAAAAAACACAAAATTTAAAAAGGCAATAAAGCTAATGGTTGAGATATTGTACCAAGGGACAACTAATTCTCTCATAGATTGTTTTCCCATGCTTCTCTCCAAGCATTTTCAGAAAGAATTACTGTTGGGTAATTAAAGTGATACCTTTTTCATAGGTGAGACAGGATAGTTGGCCAATTTGGCCATTTTTAATTTTTGGCCTTTTTTTGGTAAATTTTGGAAGTTTTCTATTAGTTAACATACTACTATTCTATACACATTTTAGATTTCTAGTGAACAATAGCAGTCTAACGGTCTATGAGCCTGTATTTGGTATCAGCTCTCTTCCTTATTAAATGGGACTCAGGTATGTTGATATATTCATTCAGATCTCCCTAAATTTCCATTTTATACTTTTTAAAAAGTAGCCATGATCATGGTATTATGGAATACCCAGCGTGATTATGTGCACTAAATATGAATTTAATAATATGATAATACAGCAATAATATATAATACATAATTATATAGTACAATTATATGATCATATTACACATAATTATATATCTATGCAAAATCAAAACCTGAGATCAGAAATATCAGTAAATTACAAATTTTGTGATGAAAATTAATGCAGTACATGTTTTCACTTACAGTTTTGAAACAATTATATTTATCTACAAAAAGTCATACATAAAAAAGTTAGTAGAACATTTTTTTACTTAAAATTAGGTCTCTCCAAGAAAGTTGATACTTATGGCACACTGAGATAGAGAGAGCTGTTAGTGACCTACAAATCTAAATAAATATGTAAATTATTCCCTGAAAAATTACTTCAACTGTCATTGAAATTCTTGATCCTTTTACTATCCTAATATTGCTTTATTTTTTTTCTTTCCATTCCTTTCCTTTCCTTTCCTGTCCTTTCCTTTCCTTTCCTTTCCTTTCCTTTCCTTTCCTTTCCTTCCTTTCTTTTCCTTTCTTCTCTTACTTTTCATTTCACTTCCTTTTCTTCCTTCCTTTCCCTTCCTTTTCTTCCTTCCTTCCTTCTGCTCTTTCTTTCTCTCTTCCTTCCTTTGTAGATAAGTGCAGAACTAGAGCAAGTGCCAAGGTACTCTTTCTTAAATTTCTGATTTCAAATTGTACTAATATTCCACTATGCTAGGCTACATATATTTTATGTTCAGAGTACAGTATAGGCATTTTATAGATACTATGCCATTGTGTAAGCAACAAAGTGCAGGTTTATAGCATAGGCATTTCATCAGAATACTTGAGTTGAATATTTGACAATAAGTATCAACATAGCTTTTAACAAGCTTTTTCTACTTCTTTCTATAAGTTTTTTTGGCAATATTGGGGCTGAATTTGCATGATTTCTAGGTAGATGCTCCAACATCTGAGTCCAATATGTAAGAATTTATAAACAACAAAAAAAATCCATCATCTACCTTTCCCAGAATGAAATTACTGAATTGTACCAGAGAACACTTAGTTACTTATATCAAAACTAAATATAAAACTAAATGGTGTCATAAAATTTATAATTATATTTCCTTGACAAATTCAAGAATTATACAGACTCCATGAATGGACATTTGGATTCATTAATTACTAAGTGTTTTAAGTAATTACAACAATGCAATCTTATTTTTTGAAATGAAAGTATTTTTATATAATAGGATAATTTGAGGAAGTCCTGTCATGCATAATTTTTAGAAATGGATCATATCTACATCAACAATCATTATGTAAATTCTTATGAATTCAGACTGTAGAACTTTACTCTTTAAATTTTTACAAAATAAGTAATCCCTACGTATACTTTGGTGGAGAGTGCAAAGGGCAAATGCTACTATAAACTTTATTCTATTATTTTGTGAAGTGAAGCTATATTCCTTCATTGCTTATAGCATATTTTTCTTAAACTGGTTATACTTTGAATTTGGAATGATACAATATAAAATTTTGTATATGACATCATATTATTTTAAAGTCACATTTTAACTGTTATTTGCTTGATATTTTTTCCCTGTATGTGGAGCGATAAGCATATAAAGTCCCCTAACTCATTAACACTCTGATCTCCCACACCATATGTTTCACAGTAACTCTGTGTTCATTCTTTGGGGTATTGGGTGTGATATAATTGAACACGTTTAGAAAAAGAATAAAACCAACTTCTGTTGGATGACAGATTGAGAAGGCAAAGATTGAAAACAGAGGTCAAATTTGTGTCTGAAGTTATATATATTATTATGTTGAAATATACTCATAAAATAAAGTCATTTCACAACAAGATGACAAGGTACAGAGATTATTTGATAATCAAGGGATCCTCTGTAGGTGCAATAAATAATAATATTGCTTAAATACATTATTAATATAAGTTTAATTTACATAAAATATACATATAATAATCCTAATAATTATTAGGCTGATCAGAATGTATTACTTTCACAAATATGCATTAGAACACAGAGAGAAAAGATAAATATGGTGAAAATAATGACACTTGAATCATGTTTTAATAAGAAATTTCTAAAACTTAAAAAAAGAGAATCACATTTCATTAAATGAAAAGATATTAATTTTGTAAAAGAAATACACAATCTTAAAACATGCAATCATAAAGAGCAAATATTAATGCCCATAAAGAAAAAAAGACTACCATATTATGTAGCAGAGTGTTATATAATAGTGTGACATTTACTTTTATGTGCATAATGTACTTGAATGAAATTGACATCTTCTCTTAGGTTACATTTTTATGATTCCTCTCTGTTTCCTTTAATAAGTAATTCAACTTTTATCATTCTATTTCATACATGCCAATAATTATTTTTTTTCCTTTGCCAGTCCTGGCTTGAGTTCAGGGCCTGAGCTGCTGATGTTTATAACTTCAAAGCCGATATCTCCAAGATTGGGCATGCCTTTTCTGGCTTACACAGCTCATTGTTGGTGCTAGTAAGATGGATCCCACCGAGCCACTCCACATCCAGAAGAGATATGAGGAAATAGTGAAAGGAGTCAACACCTACATTAAGAAAATTGTCTACAACCCTGACACAGTAGCATTGGTGCCCATTTCTGGTTGGAATGGTGACAACATGCTGGAGCCAATGCCAATATGCCTTGGTTCAAGGGATGGAAAGTCATGCGTAAAGATGGCAGTGCCAGGGGAACCACAGTGGTTGAGGTTTGGATTGCCTCCTGCCATGAATCCCCCCACTGATCATCCTGCCCCTTCTGGATGTCTACAACATTGGAGGTATTGGCACCATCTCAGTGGGCCAAGTGGAGACCGGTGACCTCAAGCCTGGCATGAAGATCAACTGTGATTCTGTCAATGTCACACCTGACCTAAAGAGAAGGCTGTTGAAATGCATCATGAAGCTTTGAGTGAAGGTCTTTCTGGGGACAATGTGGGATTCGACGTCAAGAACGTGTCAAAGATGTCCTCATTAGCAATGTGGCTCGTGACAGCAAGAATGATCTGCTGTGGAACAGCTGGCGGCACTGCTCAGGTGATCATCCTGAACCCTCCAGGCCAAAGCAGTGCTGGC
Source organism: Megascapheus bottae (assembly GCF_031878675.1). Lineage (NCBI taxonomy): Eukaryota > Metazoa > Chordata > Mammalia > Rodentia > Geomyidae > Megascapheus > Megascapheus bottae. The sequence goes on from NC_143519.1 coordinate 31,672,628, forward strand.
CTTGCCCCATGTGCTGGATTGTCACACTGCTCACGTCTCAAGAAAATTTGCTGAGCTGAAAGACAAGATTGACCACCGTTCTAGTAAGGAGATGGAAGATGGCCTTCCATGCCTGAAGTCTGGTGATGCTGCCTTCGTTGATACGGTTCCAGGCAAACCCATGTGTGTGTGGAGAGCTTCTCTCATTATCCTCCTTTGGGTCATTTTGTTATTCGTGATATGAGGCAGACCGTTGCTGTGGGTGTGGTCAAAGCTGTGAACAGGAAGGCTGCTGAGGCAGGCAAGTTAACCACGTCATCCCAGAAAGCATAGAAGGCTAAATGAATTTTACTCCTAACATCTGTCATTTCTGCCTTCACCAGTGGTGGAGGAACCGTCTCAGAACTATTTATCTCAATTGGCCATTTCAGTTTAAGAATAAATACAGGTTAAAGATAACAATGCATGGTAAAATCTTCAAAAAGAAAGGAAACTTTTGTGAACCATTTTTTTTCTTTTTGGTGTGTGGCAGTTGTAAGTTATTAGTTTTTAAAATCAATTAATTTAATGCAAACAAGACCAAAAATCTGTTACCTGGGCCGGGAGTTTGGCCTAGTGGTAGAGGGCTAGACTAGCATGCACGAAGACCAAGATTCAATTACTCGGTACCACATATATAGAAAAAAAAAAGCCGGAAGTGGTGTTGAGGCTCATGTGGTAGAGCTCTAGGCTTGAGAAAGACCAAGGACAGTGCTCAGCCCTGAGCTCAAGGCCAGGACTGGCAAAAAAAAAAAAAAAAAATCTGTTACAGAATTTTGAGACCCATTGAAACAAAGCTTAATGAGAAAAAAATAATAGACTTTTGGTTAGAAATAGCCCTTATAATACTGCATGACATTTGAAATATTTACAAAATTGTCAAATTACATATATGTTCTATTATAGAAGGTGCATTATATTTAATATAATTTGGTGCCATGGTTCATGATAAAATAATTCTGCCCTCCAAGTGCTTATAACAAATATTATAATAACTAGAATTTGTAGAAATAAATGAATTTGGACACATTTGAGTGATGTAATTTCCTATCTGACATATATATGTAAGTTAATAAATGTAATTGAAATATTAAAATGTCATTGTCCAAAAAGTGTATCTTTCTACTAAGTATTCCATTGTGAAATTATTAGACCATGTATCCTTTGAGTTTCCCAAACTGCATTTCCTGCCTTATCTGGGAAAGCACACTTTGTCACCACACTTACATTTTATAATGTGGGAGGATGGTTCTCATGAACTATTTTTCGCTTACATTGGCCTGGAAATAGGCCAGTCTTTGCACAGCTAGGATCATGGCCATTTGTTACAGGCACAGAGTGTTCCACTCATGTTAATATCAGATTTGAATTTAAAACAAAATTACATGAACCTGACCACTTCTAAACGAGACCCTAGCAATCAAACTTCATTTTTATACAGATTACTGTGCTAATAACTTACTTATTTCTACCATAGACCTCATTTGTTGTTTTCACATAAACAATGCATTCAAATTCCAATCTGAATTAAAAACGTAATCTTCCATAAAGCTTTCTATCATACAGGTTTTTTTTTGTGATACAATAGCACTGCTATGCAGTCACATCCATAAGTGTTTATCATGTTTTTATGGATGTATTTTCTCTTTTAGAGCACTCAGATCTTCAAATAGAACTATCCTCCCCACCCCATTTGTCACAGAAGGGTGCTATCCTAGAAGGACACTATCATAGAAGGACATCACAGTTATCGTCAGCTTGCCTTTCTAAAGGGCTTACACCATGTGAAAATGCAATTAGAAGGCTCTCATAAGATGTAGGCACATTAATCTTAGACTTGACAGCAGCCACACTGTGAGAAATGACTTTGCCTTCTCCATAAATAACCAACTATAAAGTATATTGTTATATTTGCACATGGACTAATAAAGAACATGACCCTCCAATATTCATATGCGATGGTCTAAATTGTGGTAATATGTCCTATTTCGAAACATGTTTAATCCTTAATGAATGTAAAAATAAGATGAGGAAGTAAACAATAGCTTCTTTATATTTTAACCCCAAGAGTTTGGCTTGATGGATTCCATTACACGAGCGTGTTGGAAATCAAAATGCAGGATGTTGATTGGAGCTAGTAGAGTCACAGTGGTAAAATTATTGTGTAATGAATCCATCTCTTAATTAACTTCCTGAGAAAAATAAAATGTCAACTTACTTGTTCTGCACTTTTTCATCAGCCAGAAAAAAGGTTCAAGATGATTTTCCTAGATCTTTTTGAAATTGAAGTGATTATTTGATTTTTCCTTGCCTTCTTTTATTGTATTCATTCAGTTATTTTAAGATAATTATAATTTTATTAATTTGGAATAGCTGTACAAATGAGTTACCATTCTTAAAAAAAGTATTTGTTTCTATGACAAGGCTTTTCTAAGCATAACAGGTTATCCGGCGGAGATCCTGAGTTTTGCCAGTTTCATTCCTCCTACTACTGGAATTACTGGAGTGTGCCACAGACCTCAGCTAAAATAATGACTATGTTTATTCAGTCATTTTTATCATAATCTTGTTACATGTGTTTTAGCTGAAAAAATATTAGGTAGGTATTTTAAGTGTATTACACTGTTAAATTCTTTTATTTCAAAATATATTATTAAGTATTAATATTGATTTTTAAAATGTCCATTATTCTTACACATTCCTGATTCCTAATTACATTCTTGATTATTTCAGTTTTTGTGTGAATATATCCTATATATTTGTTTCACCCCAAATGTGTGTGCCTACATTTTTCTCTCAATTATATAGACTTGGCTCATAATAGTCTGTGATTTGTCAACTCAAATATTATCTTTTAGTATCTACTTATGGAAAAGTTCATTTTTTTATTAACTCTAAAAAGCTCTACTTTTCATTCCAATGTGGGTCTTTTCTAATTTGTTGTTTCGTGTCTATATTTCAAGTTCTTATATTTTCATGTTCATTGTGTTTAGTATAATGATAAATTTAAATAAAACGTTTCTTCTATTAATTACTGTCTGTTAAAACAGAATTCTCAAAAAAGAAAAAGAAAGAGAAATGTTAAATGCTATCCAACATTGTTTACACTATAAAAGAATGCAGTTACTAATACTACAACTCCCAAAGTCTTCCAAAATATATAAAAATGCATCTGGCTGGGATTTGATATGTAAGCTTGTAAATAATACATGTGGTGAACTTTTTACACAAAGGATGCTGTTTCATTGTGGAACATGTAGAGTTTGTGCTTGGAACACTGTGAAAACAGATGCTTGGCCTTGCTAAACAAAGTCAAATTTTAAGACTGTAGATTAGGCCACCTAGAGAGAACAGGTGTATCTTAATGGAAATATTTAGGACAAATTCCCTCTTTATTAATGGTAAGTCATTTTCCTAATGTTTCTTTCTCCAGAAAATCCTAAGAGAGTAAAAAATAGAGAGAATTACGTTTAGATTCCTTAATATGCTGTGAAAGTTTCCCTAGGACTTGTGTGTCTGTGTGTGTGTGTGTGTGTGTGTGTGTGTGCGCATGTGTGTGTGTGTGTGTGTGTGTGTGTGTGTGTGTGTGGTGCATGCTGGTTTTAATAAAATGGTTGATCCTCTAGGCAGTTGTGATTCCTTATTTGCAATTCAAACTATTCAGAAGGCTGACATCTGAGAAGCTCCATTCAAAGCCAGCCTGGGCAGGAAAGATCATGTCATTCATCGCTTCTCTTGAGCTCTGTGTCCTTTTAGTGGTAAAGCACCAATCTTGAGTCAAAAAGCATAGGGATAGGGCTCAGGCCTTGAGTTCAAGCAACCTACACACACACACACATACACACACACACACACACACACACACACACACACATACACACACACACTCGATTTATTATGTGCTTTGGAATTTGTGGGTCTGCTTTTATGTGATCGATTTTCTTTCCTTCTTTGTTATTGTATCTCTCACTCCATTTCTTTATTACCATATCTCTTCTTTTTTGCTCTATTCTTTTTCTTTTCTTTTCTTTTCTTTTCTTTTCTTTTCTTTTCTTTTCTTTTCTTTTCTGTTCTGTTCTGTTCTTTTCTTTTCTTGGTTTTTCTCCCAAGTCCTGGGCTTGAACTCGGGGCTTAGGAACTGTTCTTGAATTTTTCTAAGGCTAGTGCTCTACCACTTGAGTCACAGGACCACTTCCAGCTTTTTCTGTGTATACTGAACCAAGGAATCAAACCCAGAGCTTCGTGCGTGCTAGGCAAGCACTGGATAGCTGCATCATGCTCGCAGCCCAGCTTTTGTCCTTTTTTTTTTTTTTCTCAGCCCAGCTTTTGTCCTTTTTTTTTTTCTATCTCATGACTTTTCAGTTTGAAAAATGACGTTTTTAGAGTCCTGCAACCTAACAAGAACCACATTCTCAATTTCTACCCTTAACCACTTTTTTGGTCGTATTTCTAGTTTTGGGTTTTAGCTTGACTTGTCATCTAAGTATACATGTCTGTGTTTACTCTTATTTAATTAGTATAGATAAGCAAACTCACTTAGAAATCAATCTTGATGCATAATAGAAATTGTAATGGCATACACACAACATACATAGTTGATGTAGCCAAAAAGAATATTTTCAGTAACAAATAGAAGGTAAGATATAGGATGCACTAATCTCTGTGTATTATTAATGGGTATAGTATAACACTGATTTTAGTGTTTAGCAAAACAAAGGTTTCATGTGAAAATGATTATTAAGTGTTCCAGACAGAATTCCCCAAGAGATGTCTGTCATTTTGATTCATTATTTATATACTTAAAAAGTAGGACAGTGGAGTCTGTTTTCTCTCCCTTAGGTGCTCATTTTCCATGGAACAAAAAACACATCCAGAGTAATTGATTTATAAGAAATTCTGGAAACTTTAACATTTCCTCATTACATCTAAGAGATTTATATAGGTCGCATTTGTTTCTTTGTGAGGTAAAATTCTGAAAGTTTTTTTCATCCACATCCAGTTTTCAGCATATAGCCTGAGAAACTGATTATAAATATAAAATTAAGTAGTATCCTTTGAAACAAAATTCAACAAATTAAAGGAAATATAAATAATTACCTTATAGACCTACCCCAGTTGCAGTAAGTACTATGTTTATTCTTAAGACATGTAATACCATAACTTACTTCTGTACAAAAAAGTATGAAAACAATTGGAATTGAGGATGTTTACAATTAAGTAATATTAATTTCCTTAAGATGCTCACGAGGGACATGATTTGAATATGAAGCTTCACATGAGGTATGATCTTGGAAAAGTAAAACTAATGAGTGCTAAGAATTAATGGAGATCGAGTTTAAAATAAATTTAATTAGGATTAAATCACTTAGTGTTTAATCTTATTAGAATTTGTAAGAGCATATATTACTACGTTTGCCTTGTGTCTCCAGATATTAATAATATTTATCAACAAAATATTTTTAATTAAATTAAAAATATGTATATATGAAGTGAAAGTGGGAGAGTGAATGCAGGCAATATTCTAGTGAGGGATACAAACAAGCACAATAAGTCCCCTTAGGGACCTTTCTACACCTGCCATTTAGTAAAGCTCTGTGCAAGGTGGCACACAATGTCTTTCAGAACTAGATCTTCCCTGGTTAGTAAATGTCTCCATATGGCCCTCTCTCCATTTATAGCTCCACTGCAATCACAAACAAGCCAAGGCTTAACTAGGATTTTATAGAGCAATGATGAGATGGATATATATATATATATATATATATATGATTCTGCTTAACTTTTAATGCAATACATGAAATTACAAAATTACAAAGGATAAATGAAGATATAAAGTTACTTTTGGTCTGTGAAATAGTTTTACTTCTCTCAAATTCTATCACTGATGTGATTAAAGGCTCAAAGCACTGGAACAATTGGCTTCTTTCATATTCTTGTTTATTCTTTCCAACAAACTACATTTAACTAATATTGAGATTAGGTTAAAGGAAAAGTAATAGTTATGCCAGGAATTAAGTATATGTTTGTGAATGTTACTGATATTTTTTTGGATCATGGAGAGGTATATAAGTTCTACCTAATAGTTATAAACAGAATACTCATAATAAATTGACTATTTTATTGGCTTCTATCTTTCTCTACATTCAATCTTTGGTTCTTCTTAAATGATTTGAAGAATCCTTTATTTCAATACCTATAATTACAATATTTAGTCACACATTTTATTAAATTGTAAATGCAATTCATTAGAATAATACTTTATGATTAGCAGTTTATGAATAGTATCAAAAGAATTTTATTTTCCTTTTATCCTATTTATTAATTCATTTTTATATAGAGAAAGATATCCCAAACTAGCCTTGAAATTTACATCTTACACATATAGCTTTGAGATCACAGACACTCTACAAAGAATTTTCTAGGAATAAAACTGATGAAACTAACATGCAATAATTTTGGGTATAATATCCTACATGCTAACATTTTAAGTTCAAGAGTTTTTTCTTATCATTATCATTAATTGCTTCTCCATTTAAAAAAGATGCATTAGTGGTACTGAGTGCAAAATTGAATGGAGATAATTCTAACCCTAGTTCTGAAGATTATTTTTATTATAATACTGTTGAACAATTAAAATGTGATTATTTATTTCAGTAGTTTTAAAAAGTAAGCAAACAACACACACATACACACACAGAGCAAAACATGATTTACCATCCAACTTAGTCATCAAAGGATTTAGTTGGCGTGAGGATCCTAGTAGTTTTGTCCAACATAGTTCAAGAAATAAGTGGCTGTGTAAAGCATCTTTCAAGTAAAAGACCAGATATCCATTCCACTTTAGTGAACAATGATCAAAAGCCCTTCTTACAAAAAGAAAAAAAAATCATGAAAAGGGACTAAAAGACACAATTTCTTAGTTGTGTTACTTTGAGAACATTTGCTTCTCTCAGTTCTCAAGAAGAAAATCATAAATACAAAGTAAACATAATACCTTTCTCATCTGCTGGCTTTAGTACATATATAATTTAATTACAGGAATATAAGACAAGCCATCTCAGCAACTGAAGATCCACTCCTTTTTGCAGCTCACAAACACACAAAATCCAAAAGTGATTCTAAGGCAATTTTGTTTATAGATAGGGTGGAAAATCATTAAAAGTGTTGCTAGCTTTGTTTCATTGACTTATTGGTTGCAGACTATACTAAATTTCAACAGTGTTTAAAAATCTAACAAGAATTAGAACCTAGCACTTACAAAGCGTAAACCTTTGAATCATCAATATGTACAGAGACATTTACATTTTATTACATGAAATCTCTTCCATTTCCCATGACATATCATCAATATACCAGTGTTTCTTCCCGTGAATGGAAAACTTCAGTCTCACATTTTGCACATGTGACAGCTTTTATTCTCTGTAACATTACATGATAAAATTATTTGGTCATCTAGTCACATTTGGATTCTTTTAAGTAACACAACTAAGAAATTGTGTCTTTAGTTCCTTTTTATAATGTATTTTTCTTTTCATGTGAAAGACATTTGATTGTTGGTTTCTAAAGTTGGATAGATATCCAGGCTTTCACGTACAAGATGTTGTATATAATTGTCTCTTGTAAACTATCAAGATTCATACCAAATTTCAAATGGCAGAATTTACTGACATCGTCAAATCCTTCTGTTCTAGTATACTTGATAGAACAAATGTATCAACTAGAAATGAGAAAAAGGTTCACAATTTATTATTAAAATGATGAACACAAAACACTCAAAATATACTGTATTAGAAAGTAGGCATAGACAGAATAGAGTGGTTGGTATTTGTGTAAAATTAAGAAAGTGATTACAATTTAGAGATAAACCAAATTATCACTTTCATTTTGCCTATTAAATTTCTATATATTTTATTTAAAATACCTTTCAATTTTATCTGCTTTAATTAACATATTTGTAAATGAACTTTAAGAAATGGGGATAATACCTAGTCTTGGTAGTTGATGCCTGTGATCTTAGCTACTCAGGAGGCTGAGATCTGAGGATGAAGGTTCAAAGCCAGTCTGGGCAATCAATTCAAAGCCCAGAGACTCTTACCTCCAATTAATCACTAGAAAACAGGATGTGGGGCTGTGGCTCAAGAGTAGAGTAGGGTGGTAGCCTGGAGCTAAAGAGCTCAGGGACAGCACCCAGGCCAAACTTCAAGCCCCATGACCCTCCCCCCAAAACAGAAACGAGATAATAAATTCAATTTGTTGTTCAACAATGACCTCCAGATGCTATAGCCTTGATCATGTTTTTTTCATCCCATTTAGTTTGAAAAATAAATTGCATATTTATTCAGCTAGGATATGACCTGAAATCTTTTCATATTCGTTTCATAATTTCCTTTACTTTAATTGTGATTACGTATGAAAAGCCAATCACATATTTGAAGTAAGTCTTAACTCATGGTAGTATAAAGAAATAATAGCAAAAGTACTTTGAGGTAAAAAAATATATTTTTTTTAATGTCATCTCCATTTTTGCCTAATACTTCATCTACTGAGAAAACAAACCTTAAATATCTCTTGTCAGAATATTTTCTTTGGTGTTATTTTCTCAAATGCAAATTGCTTTTCTTTTATTCTGTGCAGTGAAGCTAAGACAAACATATTGAACAAGGATTTGATGGACTATTCAATTTTTTTTTACATTTTATTTTCTATTGAAAACAATTACACAATGCATAGTGCACTCAGGTAGTTTGCCCTTTTAATGTGTCCTGATGTTAAAATATAGGTAACAATGGTCCTTCTATGATAAAAGTTTAAGTTATATTCCCAAATCCACTTTGAAGAAACATTTTTATGTCCTTAAAAACACGAATGATTTAACATATTTCATATTCTGTCATTATTGAACACTGTAAAATAAGTTAAATATAGAACTACAACCCCTTTATTTCAACATTGCTGCTTTTATGTCTTTAAACCTGACCATTAATACACTTTTGCAGATTTAATTTCCTACACAATCATATTTAATTGCTTTCCATGTTGTATAATGTTCAATAAAGCAAAGCAATGAAGCAAAAAACAGCAAGACCTCTTAGGGAGGTTAAAAGGAAATTTGTATTAGGACAAGAGTGAATAACACCTATATGTTAATTACCATTGTGTAGCTGAAGCTTATAATTAGTGAAAATTCTCATTAATGCTCCTAAGTGATCAGGTAAATGAATAAACTTGAAAGATATTTTACCTCTTAATCTTATCTTCTCTGATTTGAATTTGACTCAGAAAATCTTTCTCATTATAATGGAACTCTGTGTGAGTGCATACATGCGTGCATTTGTGTGTGTGTGTGTGTGTGTGTGTGTGTGTTTGCACATATGCATGGGCACATGTGTGTATAAACCAGAAAGATTAAATATGTCATGATATTTAAATAGTCATAAAAATGAAATAAAGCATGACATTTAAAATAAAAGAACATTCTGGTGTATTCCTTTTACAAAACCCCATGAGACAATGTAGCTAAAAGAAAAACAATTGCTTAAAAGAAAAATAATTAACATAGTGTTTCATTATATTTTCTTCTTGTTTTTATCTTCTTGTTAGAATGAAATAGCTAATTATCCATCACTATTTAGAATTCTCTTCCTGGAAATAAACCCTATTTTCTGAGGTTAATAACATAACCCATCTCTTGAAAATTTATTTTCCTCAATTTTTATACATTTACATTTAAAAATAAGTGACATGCTATCACAGTAGTAGATAAAATTCACAAAAGTCATTACAAAATTGCTAGTGCTAGCGAGATCATTTCAAATTGTGTAGAATCACAGATAGAACTTGGATACTCGAAGGAAAACAGGTATTCCAGTATATAATATAGAGAGTTAGTTTTAAATACTTACTTATAAAATTACTCCTATAAGACTAATTTCAATGTAAATTTATATTATATATTGGGAAAATGTAATGTTGATAATATAAGATCTTAATATGTTAAATGTCATGAAATTTAGATTCATTTGGTGACTTCCTCATTTAAACATTCAATTAATAAATCATGAAATTAGTACATTAAATTATATGTAACTATAAAATTATATATACAGTATATAGTCTATATAAATAGTGTTTTATTATAAGTGTACATTTTGAATATTTAGATCAGGTGAAACATTTTCACTCTTGAATATTTATAATTTCATTTTTTCTGATTTTGTGAAATTCACATTTTAATATCTTGAGCTATAATCATAATATTGTATAATAGCAAGCCAGAAATTCATGCTTCTCCATAACTATAATGTATCATTTTAGTCTGATATAATTCTAAGTTGTATATTTGTACTTTTGCTGTCTTTGCTTTAGAGTATATATCCAAAAGTTTGTTGTTTCATTCACTGTCAAAAACGCTCTTTTAATTTTTTTCTTGAAGTTAAAAAGTTTTAAGCTGTATGTATAAATATTTTATTCACTTGAGTAAATTTCTTTTTGTACATGGAAAGAATGATAAACTAAATTTTATTTTCTGTGTGTGGATATTTCACTTTTTTAGTATTATTCTGATAGACACTAATGTTCATCCACTGAATGTTCTGAGTATATTTTGAAATCAATTGCCATAAATGTGAAAGTTCTTTTCATGGTCTTTTATTTAATCTACCTAGCTATATATTAGTGGTTACATTTGTATCCTCCTTTGTTTAATCTTGTTATGTTTTCAAAACTGCTTTGACTATTTTGAGTTTTATGTTGCTAAATACAAATTTCATTATAGATATTTTCATTTCTGCTTAAAAGTACTGTATAGATATTTCAAATAGTCAATAAATTTTATATACATAATTATATACAAATGGACATTTGGCTACCATTAACAATTTAATTATATTTATCTTAGATCTATTGGTTCCTCATAATTGATTTTTAATATTTTCAAAAGGGTAATATTTTCTCTGATTTTCTACTAATATTTAGAGAAACATTTTGTTATGAATTCAAAATCAATAAGTCAGTATATTATATTGAATATTTAAATTCATTTCTTATTAATGTCATTTGACCTCATTTGGGACAATTTCAATTATGAATAGTAATTACCTCAACCTGACCTTCATTATTAATTTTAAGAAATAAAATATGTTCAAAGGGAAGATTTCCACAATGGTATTCCTAGATCCTCATATATCACTAGAAAATTCTCATAACCAAACAAATACTAGATATCATTCATTGTTTATAGTACCCAATTGTTACATTTAATATTGACAATATTTACCATAATGCTTCTCCTGAATCAAATTTTATAACTTCATTGAGTTTTAAAATTCAGTGTCTTCACCAAGTTCATATGGGTTCAACACACTTATGCTTATTTCTTTATCTATTTTTCATTTGTACATTGAAAATTTACTTCTTTTTTTAGATTGGAATAAGAATATCCAGCTTTACTTTTTAATTGTAATGAATAGAGGGGTCACTGTTACATTCGCCAGACATAGGGTACATCACTTCTCACACAATGACATTCCCTCTCATTTTTGTCCCCATTTACCTCCCCCCACCCCCTACCCCTTCCCAATCATCTTTGAGAGTAACCAAAGGGCAACAAAAGAGAAGAGAAATAACAGCATATTAAGAACAACAAGTTCTTGTTTCCATATCCTGGCGATCCTTTCATTTAGCCTCATCTTATATGGCCTTTTGTATAGGTTTTGTGCTACTGTAAACTTCTAGGAGTCCAAGGTTTGTACTAATTATTACAAATGAAGGAAACCATTGAGCCTATGCTCCTTTGGGTCTGGCTTACTTTACTTAATACAGTTTTTTTCCAAGTCTTCCCATTTCCTTACAAATGGGGTTATGTCATTCTTTCTGATGGCAGCATAGAATTCCATTGTGTATAAATAAAACATCTTCGTGATCATATCATCTACTGACTTAATAGCTCTACCTTGTTTCCAGCATACTTAATTCTCAAATTCTTATATTTTTACTCAAGTACCTTTCTTGGAGGCAGTTGAATTTATAAAATGAGCAAATAACAAAACTTTGAATTCATTAATAAATGTTGCCTAATTAATGGCTTCACAAGTTTTTTTAACGCCAAAAGTTTTTATTTTAACCTCACTTTCCAGACAAAAATATTTCAAATTATTTTTCCAAAATGTATATTTAGCTTCATAATTAAGTTTTTAATGATAAATTTTATTTTGTAATTCTTACTCAAAATTGATGTCATTCTACCTAAACATTTATCTTTCATTTTGTTGTAAATTTGAAAGAACACTAGTTTAACCCTTCTAACTTCATAGTCAGAGTTACATGATTAATTTAGTAAATTACATAACAATTTCACTTTTAATTACATAGTCAACAATGGTTATATTTGCAATTGTTTCCTCAATTGTTTCTTTGGTATATATTTACTTCAGAAATTAATACCACACACTCTTTTATTATTATTTTTTACTGTTCCAGTGGGGAGTGGGTGGACACCTTATTCGAGTGCCTGAAGATATTAATGTTTGTGATATAACACAGTATAGTGAATCCACAAGTTCACAAGGGATTTTAATGATGTCTACCCAGTTTGAATAAAGGTATGAAGAAAGTATGGAAGATGTAGTTGCATGATGATTAACAGACTATAATGAAAGAGTGTGAGAGGAGGAAATAATGATGGTATTATTTGTACAAACTTAGGTATACCCTATTTCTCTCTGCTGAAATTGTCAAACAACAAACACAAATAGAATCCAGATGTTTGGATGCATAATGTAACACCAAAATCAAAGGGAGAAAAACTAATATAAAATGTGCAGTGAAGAGTGTTCTTTTAGCAGAAAAAAATATGAAAAATTAAACTATTAAAGACTGAAAGAACCAGTAAATATAAGAAGAGACTAAGTACAGTGTGATAAGTGCTAGCCTTTGTCCAGGATAAAAGGAAAGACAGTAAATATGTAATACCAGAAATCTATGTGTTAATGTACATTTTCTGTCTTTTTGCATTATGGAAAATGGTTTAAAAAACTATTAGTTTTGAAAATTTCCATATTAATATAAAATAATTCAAGAATAAAAATGTTCTCTGATATTACTTAGAATAATATTGTACTAGTATAGGATTTCTTTACAAAATAAAAATTATCAGTAGCAATGATAAGTCCAAATTTTCTGAATAATGACTGTATTAATATTTAATAATTTTTCAAAACAAATATAGCATTTTCAAAGGAATATTTTATATTAAGATCAAAAAGGGTACTGGTATCTCATACATATAGTTCTAGAATCCAGGAACCATTGGTGCACACCTGTAATACTTCTGTGACTGAGATCTGATTAATGTGCTTTAAAATCAGTCTGATAAGGAAATTCTTTGAGAATCTTATCTAATGAACCACCAAAAACTGGTATTGAAGTGGTGGCTTAAATCATAGGGCAATAGCCTTGAATGATAAACCTAAGTACAATGCCCAACCCCTGATTACAAGCCCTAGTACCAGGAAAGAGAGAAAGAAAGCCAAAAGGGAAAGAAGAAAGAGAAAAATGGAAAGAAGAATAGAAAGACAGAGGAAGGAAGAAAGGAAGGAAGGAAGGAAGGAAGGAAGAGGTGTTTTTTTTTTTAAAGATATTTGAGTACAAATACCTTTCTTACGTTATATCATTAATCTTGTGAATTCTGTTAACAATCTCACAAAATTTATTCTCCTGGCCGAACAAATTACATATCCTTCAATGAGTTTGACATTGTCATCAATCAAAATTGATTGTAATCAGTTGAAAATATTTTTCATTTGAAAATGTCTTCAGAACTTATGTCTTGGTGATTCAGTAAGTACATTGGGACACTGGGACATTTTGTCACTACACAGTATCATGTGATTAGTTCCCATTGTGCACTTGGGAAAGAATAAACTTTAAAACTTGAAATAATGTCTCTACTAAACATGTATTTTTTTTACAACATTGTATTGTCAAGCTAGGAAAAATTGAGTCATAGTCATGGATGAGTAAGAACTCCAATATTTTCAACTATAAAAGTAAAGCACTAGCTATCACTTTTTTTCCCCATGTATGCTCTTTTTCTTCACACTTTTTTTTTTTCACTCCTAAAAGAAAAGTCTGCTCTGATTTTAAATCACAGCAGTACATTGGAATTCAAATTCGGACTTTTCTTTTTTGAAATACTTGGTAAGATAGTAACAATCTTCACATGCTGAAATTCTTTTTTAGTTTCTTGATTCTCAGCCTATCTGAATATCTGAATATCACAAGTATGTTACCTCATTCAACCTGACGAGAGTTTTCAAGATTGTTTCCTTTTCCTAGATTGTCTCAGTTATTTCTCATATCAATAATTTAATCTCAAATTACCTTACTTAGTGTATATTTTTCTAATCAATTTTTTTCAGGGTACACAGATATTTGTGTCTGCAAGGTCCTGTAGATATGGAGAGTGCTGGCTGGCAAGCATGGGAAGGCCTAGATGTTTATAATGCAAAATATAATTTTTTGAATACACTTTAGACCCTACTAGACTAGTCTGTAAATCCTTTGTTCTCTAAAATATAGGGCTCAACCCTGAGAAATTATGCCTGTAGGAGTCCTACAACTGAATGGGCTAAGTATCAAGAAATTTTGTTTTGTTTTGTTTTGTTTTCTTCATTCCTTTCAGTGAAACAAAAGATTTAAAGAGCATCCAGAAAAAGTTAGAAGAGGCGTCGTGGCTCAAGTGGTCAAGTGCTAGCCCAAAGAAAGCCCAAAGACAGTGCCCTGAATTCAAGCCCAGGATTGGTTAAAAAAACAAACAAACAAACAAAAACAAAACACACACACACACACACAAAAGCAAAACACATAAATAAAACTATCCAATACATAATCTCTACTAGAAGAGAACCTAGGCATAGAAGCTACTCAAGGATAACATGAAGTAGTAGCTCTCCATATAAGCAAACATTTGTGCCTGTCTTATGTTCCCAACTAACAGAAGAGCAAGCTCTTAATTAAGAATTTAAGGAACATGAAGAAAGGAATTTATATGGTCTAGCCACTCTAAAGTGATACCTTGGGCCAGAGATCAAATTGTCAAACCATTTGTGTCTGCATACAATATGGATAATTTTATGCTATTATTTGTTTCAGGTTTTCTAAATTAGTGTAAGGCAATCAAACTCATTATTTTTACATTTTAAAAAGTATTTCATTGTTTCTTTGAATTGAAATTGGTTAAAACTTTTATTTAATATTCTCTTTTACTACATACTAAATAAATTTTGCTTCATAACTCCTATTAGTACTTCTTTGAATGAATTAAATGTAATTTACCTGAAAGACATATAGTGTATGGTCTTATTACAGAGAACATTAGTGGCTTCAAGGGAAGAATTAATATGTTCTATTACCTTAATCTGACAAAATAATATACTAAATATCATATAAACATGTCAAGAATAAATTGCCTTTAAGAATTATATTTACAAATAATTTTACAAACACTAAAGATTGCTTGTAGGTGTCCTAATATATTTTCTTGAATGTCTCAAGATGCAATTAAACGTTTCTGCTTAATAGATTTGTTCATTGGACAACAGTGGGTGACTGGAGGATATTTTTTAAAAAAGTGTTAACCACTGTCTATCAAATTAAGAAATTAAGCAAGTAAAAGTAGAGTCAAAAACTCTTTGTTTCTGTCTTTCCTTATGTCTCATCAAATCACGTCTGATTATAGCTAGATTCTCTAGTATTTAACTGTTATTGAATGCAGTAATGAAAGAAGCCATGGAGCTACTTAATTATCCACACAGTAGGTGTCCAATGGAAAAGCTTCTTTCTAACCTTTTCCTCTGTGATAAGATAATTACTGTCTGGTGGAATTGCTACTAATATAAATATTCACTGATTGCACACTGTGTCCTAAAGGCTGTTACTGATAAAAGCTTCTCCCTGGCCCTGTGGGGGTGCTATTGCACATTTCTAAACAAATAAGGCCTCATCAAGCAAAGAACCATCAGTGTTTCCATATTCAGAAAATTTAAATAAAATTAGGAGATCATTTCTTGATAGATTTACTAAATCAAATATTCAGTAATGTTTCTTATTATTTTATTTAAACCATATTTAAATAACCATCTATGAGAAGATGACTTAGAATTAGGAAGATTGCCCTGTTACATTTTCCTAAATTATTTTGAGATATTATGAGAGTTTTACTACAGGCAGTATTTATAACAATGGATATTATATAAAGAAATGCATCTTTTACTCAGAGGAGTGAACACAATTAGTGTATTTTTAATATACTGAATAGTTCTCAAAATATTGATGAGTAGATACAAACAGATGGTAGTCAAATGCTTCATTGACTCAGTGTTGAGAAATGGTAAAGATTTCGACCCTTAATTTTCAGGGTTCTTTTAAATCAACATACAAAACTTCATTCAGTTGTCTTTTCTGCCATACACAAATATCCTACTGAATTTTCCTAAACATTAAGAGTTTCAATATTCTAAGACTTTTCTCCTTTGGAGATCAGACTAGCTGTTTAAAATTCCTTATTCCGTTATAACACTTCTACTCTTAAGGTGGTTATGTGGGTGACAAAATGTATATTTTTTAAGTAAAAATAACATTTGTTCTCTGATTTCTTGGAACAGACAGATACAGCAAAGGAATCGTGATTGTTTTCATAACCATGAATAAATTAGTGCTCAAATTAAATAGTAGTGTGATTTCCTTTTGAGGATTGTGCAAGAGGGACTTAATAAGATATCAGTAAATAACAGTTAAACATTCCTAACTCAAAACCCTCCTAGTGTGCCTTCTGCAACGGTTAGTTCAAGTTTAATGAATTTATTACGATCTTAACATTTCTACTAAGTATGGAATTTAAATCTGGTCTTCTTCCAAGCCCATTGTTTGGTAAATTATAAGAGTGAAAAACTGAGGTTTATTTTTCAACATTAATGTGAGGACAATTTGAGTTACTATTCTTGTGGTCGAGTATTTAATTATCTCTTCATATCCTTGAATATATTTCCTAGAAACCAGAAACTCAATCTTCACTATTTACATGTTACAGTCTTTTACTATTTTTTACTCTTATTAACTCTGAAAATATAAACCTGCACTTAGAACTTGATTCAGCTTTGACCTAGACCTTCAAATCATCAAGGATGATGTCATCATTATGGATTATACACCTCTAGTTTCAGGACAAGTTATTTCCAACAGTCTTTCTCATTGCAATGTTTTCATCCTCTTTATGGGGGTACAAATTAAAAGGTACTTAATCATTATGATTTGTAACTGATCAGGTGAACTCCAGTGATTTGCAAGTGATCAATTGAAATCCAATGATTCTAAGCATTTAATATTGTTGTGAATTTTTTGTTCTTTTAGATGGTTATTTTGTAGTACTACAGTTTGAAATTCAAATGAATTTCCAATTTCACTAAATATTCAGTCATTGATATAACTAGACAGCAACCATCAGTGAGAGCCATCTTCTCCTAAATTAAATGTGTATTCATTTTTATATGGTTCTCTCTCAGCATCTTTGTTGCTCTATCATCATACTATATCATTTTGTGAAAAAAGTAATGAAATAAACTACTCAATTTTAGATTTTCTTTCATTCATCAAGCTGTTATTTGTGCTATAATGAGCTCTAATTGTAACACACATCAATTTCATAAAAACTGAAATAATTAGATCTCTGAAAATTCATCAGTATTTTTACTTCTCATTGAATCATGTATTTCAAAAATATCTGTTGTACATTTCCCTCCTTCAAACACACACACACACACACACACACACACATATATTGTTGTTGCTGCTGCTTTAATACTGAAACTGGATCTTTGAACTTGGGCCAGGGCTTGGGCGATGACCATAATCTTTCTCAAAGAAGGTTAGAATGTTAGAATTTAGCAACATTTTCCCTTCTGAGTTATGCTGGTTAATTAGAGGTAGGAGTCTCACGGATTTTTTTCCTACCCACCTGGGGTTTAAAATGTGATCCTCAGACATCAAACTGCTGAGTAAGTAAGAATACAAGCACGAGCCACCATTACCTGACTTTGTTTCTGTTGAGTCATGGTTTTTGTTTTGGATTAGTTTCCAGTTATGGGTTTGAACACAGAGCCAGGGCACTGTCCTTAAGCTTCCATTGCTCAAAGCTAGCACTCTACCACTTGAGCCACAGTGCCATCTCTGCTTTTTTCTGTTTATGTGGTACTTAGTAATGGAACCCAGGGTTTCACACATGCTAGGCAAGTACTCTACCAGAAAGCCACCTTCCCAGCCCCTGTCTTAGGTTTTTAACTTCATAAATATAAGACAAAAGTTTTGATTACCAAAAGTTATAATTAGTACTTCTAAATTGTTTTCACAATTTGTCTATCATGAACAGTGCATCAATGAACACAAGTGTGCAGATATGTTTAATGTATCCTGACTTGCATGAGTTGAGATAGTCAAGAGCATTATCCCTGGATAAAAGGGTTGTACTACTTTTAGATTTTAGAAGATTTCTCATACTGATTTTCATAGTGGTTTCACTAAGTTATATTTATCAAATCACACAAAACATAGAATGTATGATAGCATTGCTTCCTCTGCCATATTTTGACTAGTATCTGTTGATATATTCTTGATAATGGCTCTCCTGACTTTCATGAGCTAAAAATCCAAGGAGCAAATTGAAATGAATTGCATCATTTTTGGTCAGGGATTTCAAGCATTTCTTCATGTATTTATTTTCTACTTATATTCTTCTGAGAACTGCCAATTTAGCTTTTTGATGGTCAGAAAGGGAAAAAAATAACAGTTCATTCTGTGACATTTTAGTGAAATATAAGTTAATGATGCCTGATATTATTATTTCAGCCAAGGATTTTCTAAAGAAGAGATTTCCTTAGTTATTGTCTGATTTTCCTTCCTACTTTCTAGGAATAGTCAAAGATGAGACATAGAAGGGTGGATGAAGGTGAGCCAGGAAAATTCATTATCAATAGAGATGGCACACAAACCGACACTGATTAAATGTATTTAAAATATGCAATTTTATTTTGACTTGTTTTTACTATCCATCTCACCACTAGTGGTGTTTAGATCATGTAACATCAAACTGGTTAGATATGTTTCCATTTAGTATTAAACATCTATGATATTTCCCTTAGTGCTGTAACTTTTATACTGGCTTCTACAATATTATTAGGTGGTTTTCAATGCTCACGTGAGGAAATACTCTCTTCTTAATCTAGTTTTGTCCCTTGATGACCTCACCTGATTAACATGTCTATGTAAAATTAGTTTCATCTGATTTCCATACTCTTACCTAAGAACATTATTTAATATACCTTGTCTAAGGTTCCAAGGTTACCTGCATATTACAATGTGTACTGAGAAATATTGATTTCCCTCTACAAATGTCTAGCAGTAAAAATCGAGAAGGATTTTGGAATGCACCAACAATTTCTGGATATCTTTATCAAAGCTTGGATATTAAGTAGCATATCATTTTCATTTAAACACAGAAATCACAGTTATGGATTCCACTGAGTCCTTGTCATATATGTATATATTGTAGATATTTTGTCTGTATTCATCCTTTAATACTTACTCATTTGGCTTTATTTTAGTTTCATAATTAGTTTCCCTTAGCTGTGTAGCAATGTTTTAGCTTGGTTCAATCCCTTTTGCTCTGATTTTCTGAACCCTTAGAAATTTACTTAGAATGTAGAATGTTCCTGCTATTGTCAACAAGCTCTGTTTCTCTTCTACCTTCCTATCCTAGTTTTAAGGTTTCAGATTTATATTGAATGTGTTTATATGTTTTAAATGGATATTAGTAAAAAGCGACATGGATGCAAACTTCCATATACAGAAATTTGGTTTTCCCAGCACCATTTCTTAAAGAATGATATTATGTCATTTCTATAGAAATTGGTTAACCTCAAAGAATATTTTAAGTGAAGTAAATCAGGTTGAGGCAAGAACACAAATATGGAAGTTTGATTTAAATTATAAATATATATGTAAACATATACAGTGTCACATATAGATGCATGTATACACATTCAAATGTGTTAGCTAAAGTATGGTATATTCAGAAACTTTTATACATAAAAAGACTCAGTTATGGTTTAAAAAGTGAATTTGCAAAGCCAGAACATTTGTTGTGCAACAAATGGAATGATACAGGATGGGAGAATATACTCCTAATATCCAACATATGTGAACATTATGAACCTGAATATATGTGAAAATAGAACAAGGTAAACTGAAGAATAGATGGTACTGAGATGGAAATGAGTTTTTTGGTACTTTGTTTTTTCTTTCTTTGCTCCTTTATTTTTGTTTTTGTTGTCTGTACCTTTTATCTTGTATAGATGTTTATCTGTTTAGGAGAGAAGAGTATAGAAATGATGCGACAAAGGATGGACAAATGCAGCATTGACACTCACTAGACATTATGTTAGGAATGAACTATATCGGCCGTAGTGGCTCACAGCTGTAATCTTATCTATTCAGAGGCTGGATCTGAGGATTATGGTTCAAAGTCAGCCCAGGCACGAAAGCCCATGAGAGCCAGGCCAGGTGCCTCATGCCTGTAATCCTAGCTATTCAGGAGGCTGAGATCTGAGGATCAAGATTCAAGGCCAGCCAGTGCACTAAAGACCTGGAGACTCTTTCTTTTTTTTTTTTTGCCAATCCTGGGCTTGAACTCAGGGCCTGAGCACTGTCTTTGGATTTTTTTCAAGGCTAGAACTCTGCCACTTGAGCCTCAGCACCACTTCTGGCTTTTTCTAAGTATCTGGTACCAAGGAATTGAACCTAGGTCTTTGTGCATGCTAGGCAAGCACTTTACCACTAGGCCAAACTCCCAGTCCCTGGAGACTCTTTCTTATCCCCTGTTAATCATTAGAAAATGGGAAGTGGGGCTATAGCTCTAGGGAGGTAGGGTGGTAGCCTTGAACTGAAGCACTCAGGGACAACACCCAGTAACAGAGGTAAGGCAATAACCTTGAGATGAACTGCTCAGAGACAGCACCCAGGCCAATAGTTCAAGCCCCATGATTGACAAAAATAAGAGAGCAAGAAAGAAGAGAGAGACAGAGACAGAGAGACAGAAAGACAGAGACAGAAAAAGAGACAAAGACAGAGAGGGAGAGACAGAGAGAGATATAGAGATGGAGGGGAAATAAAGTTTGAGGAAGGATTGGAAGAGAAAAACAGGAAAAGCTAGGGAAGAGGTGACACTGTTCAAAAAGAAATGTACTTATTACCTGACTTATGTAATTCTAACCCCTCCGTACATTACCTTTACAATAACAATAAAGTGAAGAAAAAGATGGGGGACAGTGATTAAAGTAGTGACACTGATGACAGATTGGAATGGAATGTTTTTCTGTAACGACATAAGGACAATTCAAAATTTACCTTTTTTTAAAAAAGAATTTATAAGATATGCAGCTAGTGTCAGCCTTCTACAATTGGATATCCACTTTCTAAAATCATTTGTCCAGAAGACTAAATTTTCTCTAATATTTGTTTATAATGCCCTCAGAGAGAAAACTTTGTCGGCTTATTTCTGTGTTCTCTCTTCCAGTCTATGTTTCTATTTCAACGTCAGTTCTCTGTAATCAGTTTATTATTACTTTTCCAATGACTGTATTTAAAATTAAAACAATGGTCAATAATAGGGTATACAGAGGGCTCTTTCAAGAGTTATGTTCCTGCAGTTTAGTTTCCCATTGAATGACATATTATAAGTGCTAATTTATTTTATCTGTGTATGCAACCACATGTACTTAATAATCATTCTAATACTTATAGTGATTTATTTCAAATTCTGTCATACAGAATAAATCTAGCTCATTTTATAATTTAACTTGAATATTAATATTAAATGTCTAATTTGTCAATCTTTATGTTAAGTGTATGAGAAGAATATCACATTGAATTAAAGTGGCAAAACCAATGAACAGAGTAAGGCGCAGTGGCTCATGCCTGTAAATCTAGCTATTCAGGAGGCTGAGATCTGTGGATCGGGGTTCAAAGCTAGCCCAGGTACTAAAGACTAAGAGACTCTTATCTCCAATTAATCACTAGAAAAGGGGAAGTGGGGCTCAAGGGTTACTGGGGTAGCTTTAAGCTGAAGAGCCCAGGGACAGTGTCCAGACCCAGATTTCAAGCCCTATGACTACCCCCCCAAAAAAAAGAAAAGAAAAAAAAACAGTATTAATTTCACATTGTAGGAAATTTAAATTTTTTTAATTGTCCCTCTGAATTCTGAATGAGATCTTTAGGTTTTGTCTGTTCTGTCATTCAGGTCATATAACAACATCATGATGTCAGTAGTCAAAATATTCCTTCACTGTCTGAATATTTCATTTGCTCAAAAGAAATAAGCTTAATGTGATAAACATTTATTTTAGTAATATTGAAATGTTGAGTACGGCTTTTATGTTTTCTTTATTTTTAGGAGCAAGTCACAGCATCAACATGATGCTGATTAAGTGAATGCAATTCTCTATTTTAATGATTATTTAAGCTATACACATATATATGTAAGATTGATGTTCACTACAAAGTCTCTATTTTTTAATTCAGTTCTTCACTCAAATTTACTTACAATCCCTCAAAATAACAAAATGAGGTTTTGATCCAAGTACTGGAGTAAAGCTCTTAAACATGGAATCAATCATTCAATATGCAACTTTTGAGCACTCAGTGCTCAGTCCTAGATAGGTTTTAACAAGAAAATACTCTCTCCATTTCAATTTTTACTGTAAATACACATCTTTTTGTGATCTCTTTAGGGCCATTATCTCTGTGCATTTTGTGCTCTTATTTTTGATGATTTTACAGCACGAAATGGCCCTTGATTGTAGCATTAAAGTGATGTCTTTAAGCAATATCAGGCTGTGATATGCCCTACAGTATATTCTAAATTTTAATGGATTAACTGGAGAAAGATGATCATGAAATTTTTAGAAATACTTTCACAACAAATACTTTTTTTTCTTGAAAGCTTTATTCAATGTGGAAAAATCTCATTCAGTATTTCATAAGTGGTAAAATAAAATCTAAGTAATACCTGTCAGATTTAGCAAAGAAATTCTTTTCAGTCTTCCAGAAGACTGGAAGATTACCAAGGAATTTAACATCCTGTACTTTCGCAGTTCTGCTTTTCATGCTGTTATATAGCGTGAGGGTTATTTTGCTCTATTCAGATATAAAATCAAGGACAGGCAATGTTTAGCTCCATTAAGATTGATGGTGATTAATTCCAGAGGCTCACAAGCTAGTTTCAAATACAGAGGCTAGTAGTTCTAATCCTGTGGAATGGAAGTCTTAAGGTTCTACAATTTCAAAGATTCAGAGTTATTGCTAGAGCCAGTCGAGCAAAGGCTATTACTCTGGGCTTCAAGTGTCAACTCCCAGGGACTAGATTATAGCTCTCTATATCTTATTGTCAAGATCTATAGTTATTTTACCCTTAGAAACATTTTCTGATATTTGCAGCAATCAGGGTTCTCAATGCATGGAGTGTCAGCTCCTCCAGTCAGCCTTTCACACTCTGTATTCTATAGGCTTAATTTCTCTGCTGTCTTAATACTGCTTTTAAACTTATTTTAAATACTCTGCTGTCTTAACACTTTGCTTTCCTTCATGGTGTTCTTCCAGATTCACTCCTTGATCAGTCTTCAGAACTCTGTAATTGCCTGCTTGTGTTACCACTCCGAGCTTTATGTATCAGAGCCCTTCTTCTGATGCCATTCTGAAATTATTGCCCCCTAGTGAATGTGACAGTTTCTGAGATGTGGATATTAGAATTCTCAGCTCCCAGTGACTGGAAATACTGAACTGTTTCCTGCTGCCACTGCCAATACCAAGGCCAAAGGACCAGGATTTTATCTACTGTTCATATATCCAACTTAGTCTTAAATTTATCTTTGATAAATCAGGAAAAAAAATGAGTGTATGGGCTGGGAGGTTAGCCTAGTGGTAGAGTGCTTGCCTAGCATACACAAAGACCCAGGTTCCATTCCTCAGTACCACATACATAGAAAAAAGCCAGAAGTGGTGCTGATGCTCAAGTGGTACAGGTCTAGCCTTGAGAAAGTCCAAGGACAGTGCTCAGACCCTGAGCTCAAGCCCAGACTGGCAAAAAAAGAAAGAGTGTGTGTACATGTATACATATATATATATACACACATATATACTATACATATGCTAAAATGAACTTGAAAATTAAATAAAATTTAATAACAGAAACACACAGACATGTAGATACATACACATATGTAAGAAGGTTGTGGCATACATGGGCTCAGACTGTAATTCTAGCTGTCACAGGCATGTATATGATTAACTTCTAGCTTTATCAACCATAAACCTTGCATATGAATGAGTGATAAATACATATACTGATCAATCATGACCTACACAACATTTTGCTGTGTCTGCGTAGGTGCTTATTCTCCCAATCCTACTCCATATTCTCTGAGTGAGAATAGTGCATAGTTACCAGAATACCAGAACTGTCCATAATACCTATGAGACTTTTCTTGCCACACTCCAATCTTAGACCCCTGAGTAGTTGGTTTAGAAGAGGTGAGCTATTATTGTCTGATTAAGTCCTGAATTACTTCAAAAGTCTATACAGAAAAAAACTCATAAAGTAAACTTAGAGGTATATTTATAGTATTTTCAAGGTATAAAGGCCCAATTCCAGGCCATGATTCAGATTTCATCTGAAGAAATACTATGATAAAAGAACAAAGCTGAGAGTGTCGCCTAGTGGTACAGTGCTTGCCTAGCATGCATGAAGCCCTGGGTTTGATTCCTCAGTACCATATGCATAGAAAAAAGCTGGAAGTGTTGCTGTGGCTCAGGTAGTAGAACAAAGAAAGAAAGAAAGAAAGAAAGAAAGAAAGAAAGAAAGAAAGAAAGAAAGAAAGAAAGAAAGAAAGAAAGAAAGAAAGAAAAGAAAGAAAGCAAGCAAGCCCAAGGAGAGTGCTCAAGCTCCGAGTTCAAGGCCCAGGACTGGAAAAAAAAAAAAAGAAAGAAAAGAAAGAAAGAAAGAAAGAAAAGAAAGAAAGAAAGCAAGCCCAAGGAGAGTGCTCAAGCTCCGAGTTCAAGGCCCAGGACTGGAAAAAAAAAAAGAAAGAAAAGAAAGAAAGAGAAAGAAAAAAGAAATCTGAATCACCAAATTGACCTGCGTTAATAGCAGTCTAACTGCTAATATTGGGTAAGCATATGTGTTTGTGTGGATACGTTTTTTTGTCAAATAATAGGAACGTAGTTTTTAATAGAGTTCTAGAAATTTAAACTCTGAAGATCTCTTTCTATGGCTTAAATATCTATTTGTTTTCAACAAGACAAATGAATTACTCTTGTTCTTCTTTATCTATTCTTAAAATACATGGCTTGATATTTACTGCTCATTATGCTTAAAGTTGTTAAGAGGAAGTAAGGTAAAATTTTGTTATACCACTATTTCTGCAATAATATAAACTTCCTGTTGTCCTATATGGTCAATAATCCTCATAGAGTTTAAAGAGGGAGTCACATGTTGGTTTAAGTTGGGGGAGAGGAGGCAAAATCCTAAACAAATTTTCATTGGAATTAGTTTGTTTCCATTGATCATTGAGATACAGTGTTCCACTAATTATCTATAAACAATATATATTCAGAGGGTTGTGTTTCCTTAGCGCTAAATAAGGGAGAATGCATAGTTGTATGCATCATCAGAGTATGTGTGGTTTCTTGAAGTGGGCTCTTCTCCATAGGTCAGGAAGATGGAGAGTTCTACAATCTGTCTAGAACAGGAATCCCAGCTAATCTGCAAAACTGTGAGTTATAGTAATCAACTTGTACCCTCTGGTAGAAATAAGAATAGCTCCAATAGCACAAATTAAGAATGAACTAAGTTATCATTGGTGTTAGGCAATGAAAACTTTCAAACAATAGCAATGGGATAACATGGATGTTTATTGAATTATTGTCTATTGACTATAAAGAAAAATGTCTCTCAGAAAAACTGCATAAAATGAAGTCTTTAAAATCTAGTCAAAGTAAAAATATCTTGGATAATGATTGCACTACTTTGCTTTAAATTCTCAAAACAACTGAAAGTGTTTGGGATCGCTGAAAATGATAGCTGTATTAAGAATTAAAGAAAATGAACTAGGCTTGCATAACAAATACTTTTTTTTTTTAATTTAAGAGACTGGATGCTGTACCTGAGCTCTTATTGCTCACAGCTAGCATTCTGTCAATTTGAGCCATAACATCATTTTTGGTTGGTTTTCTGATAGTTAATTGGAGATGACAATCTTAGACACTATCTTGCCAATGCTGGCTTTGAACTGCAGAACTCAGATCTCAGCCTCTTTAGTAGCTAGGAATACAGGTATGAGCCTTCAGTTCCTGACTTTAAATAATAAAACTTTTGAATTTCTAAATGATTCATTTCACAAAATGTTTCATTATCCAAATGAAAGTGAAGCAAACAATAATATCGAATTAAATTAGTTTCTACAGCTTCACAGTAATAAAACAATTATCCACAAATACATGTTTCTTTTATTCTTTTGAGGCTATCTAATTATATGAACAGATAAGAACACTTCCAACGAATGTTAGTTATTTTTTAGCTAAATAAGTATATTTGATTTTTTGGCAATTCAATTAAAGTAAATACAATTCCAAGTGTAATTTTAAGGACATGTATTAGTTCTCAGCATACTGTTCACATGGATGTTATTTGTATATATAATATTTTGCAAGTCTTAAGGAAACCATTCCAAGATTTGTTATAATTTGACAATTTTTCTATTTAAAAGTTAATATAGATTAACTTGAATATCATAGGTCATTTTAAAAGGTATTTTTTTATTATGAATTTTTTCTGTGCCTACAGAATGCTTTATTACAAAACACATGGCTTAAGAATAGCTTAAATAATTATTGTTACAACCAGATTTAGGATTTCTGATTTTAATCCACTCTTTCTGCTATTATTAAAATATTCAGTTAACTTCACATATTTCTTATTGACATCTGGATATCCTTTGCAATATTCTAGCTGAACCTAAGTTATCTGGAGGTGGTGACTTATTTACTCCTGGCTTCAATTAGGTGAATTTGCAGGGAAAATGCAAGTGATTGTAAGAGTCCAGTAAGATCACTGTGTTTGATTTTACTTTGCTTGTAAGTTCTATTTCAAAATTCCATTAGCTAAATTAGAGATTTATCCCATAACCCATTTCTCCTAAGCAAATGGTATCATTGCATTTGTGGTGATTGTCACTGTATAATTTTATGAGTTTGTCATTTAAAAAAATAAATGTAATTGTACCATCTTATTGCAGAGAAAATGGAGCTATTCAACTATACTATACCTCCTCACATATATTGAAATGAATATTATATATTTTACTACTGAGTAGTTGTGGATATAATGAGATCATACCTATTCCTAGTACATTTCTAGATAATAAGAAGCCACTACTGTACAAGATCATTTTGAAAGTCATTGAAAAGTAGAAAATGACTACAGCTCACCAATAATGAGGGTACAAGTACGATTGCTATAAAATTTTTCCACTATCTAGCACAAAACTACATCAAGAGAAAATGAAAAGCACCCAGTATATTTTTATTTAACTAATGAGAAAATACACAGAAAAAGGATTTTAATGACCAGTTTTATTAAGTAATAACCATGACTTTTACTTCAGAATATTCTATAAAATATTAACACTTTAAAATAGGTTATCATTTTATGTATTCGAACAAGTAGCAAGATTTAACTTTTATATAGGATTCAGAACTAGAAAAATCATAATATATCTCACAATTTATAACAGCAATAGTTTTCACACTTGCATTATTAGTTAAATTCAGCAATTATGTGAAAATCTGTATCTGAAATGAAAATTACTAGAAAATTAATAATCCTTTCCTTGTTCATGCTTTCTGTCTACAATATTTAGAACAGGATAATGTAAATAAGGACTACTCTCTTATTAAAGGCACAAAATATATGTTAAAAAAATGAGTACATCATTTGATATAATGACCAAATAGATTCTGAGGTATTTCCAAAATTATTAAACAAATGAGTTATTCAGCCTTTTTATCCTCTAAAAGTACTTCTTTAATATCTATCATGGCAATGGTACATACCTGGTGTGCATAATTTGTCTTGCCACCACTATATCTATTGTTTGAGTGACTAGTCCTGGCTTGGTGTTGGCATGTTCTTGCAAACAGGGCAGTTCCAGGGAATTTAATACAGGGTACACAACTACTATCCATTTCTGTTGATGAATTCTTCTGAAACTTGGTCCAAGTAGGTAGACAAAATACAGGTTAGTAAACAGCTTGCAAGCAGAAATACTATAGTTTCCAAAGAGATAGTTGCTTGAGAGAAATTTTACCTGCAAACAGATTGTGAAGTTCAATGAATTATTTTCTGTATATTGGGCATAGTCTAGGTTCATCGCTTTATGTTACATATCAAACTAATTCAAAGTTACTGTTTTGAAGTTCCTTTTTGGATATTGTTTTACTTTTGAAAAAGTTAAAGTCACATGGAAACACTAAGGAGACTCTTCATGTTGTACAGAAAGAAAACATTACCACTACACTGCAAAGTGACACAATGATATTTGAACCTTGAATATAGTGTTTAAGTTTAGAATTATTACAATTTAGCATTAATGATTTGAGAAAGAAATTTAAAAGGAAGTTGAGCTACAATATCTTTAGAATTACCCCATTTCAAAATAGCAACAATCCAAGCCCAAAATATCATGCCAAATATTTACATTCATTTCAAAAAGTCCAAATTTTATTAAAATATGATTATTATGCTAAATTATTATGAGTTTGCAAAAGATTCACCAGCTAAGACTTTGAATGAATGATAGCTTTTTATTTAATCATTCATGGCTTTTTTTTCCTTCATAGACATAGTTCAATTAAGGATGTAGATTTTTCCAAACAAGATTAAAAGCACAGCAACCTCTGATGATAAATTGGTTTGATAAGTTCAAATATTTTATCTTGAAAAAAAAAACTTTCCAGAAAATAAAACCACTATTACATAGAAGTAATTTTTCTAAACTCTTAATTGTTGTATATGTTCATATTTCTTTCCATCGAACAGTAATAAGTATTAGGATAAGGACAAGTGTAAAGGAAACAAAATTTTTATTCTGACAATTATATACTGGTAATTTTGTTCTTGAAGGAAAACCCTTCTCTTCAATGTAGAAGTGCAAAGTGTGGCAATATAAAATACTAGTTTTGGGCCAAGAGTTTGGCCTAGTGGTAGAGTGCTTTGCCTAGCATGCACGAAGACCCAGGTTCAATTCCTTGGTACCATATATACATAGAAAAAGTCAGAAATGGTGCTGTGGCTCTAGTGGTAGGGCTCTAGCCTTGAGAAAGCCCAAGGACAGTGCTCAGGCCCTGAGCTCAAGGCCCAGGATTGGCAAACAAAAAGAATACTGGTTTTGTATCAGTGAAGGATTCCCAATATAGTTCACAATATTAGTAATTAAACATGTGAAGAATTGTTAGCTTCATCTAAGAAAACATGTGGTAAACTCTATCAAACATTAAAATAAATATGAGAGTTGACCCAGCATTTATGCTTCCAAGAATTACTACTATACATAACTTATAATATGCAGGAAATCATTGGTACAGGAATAACATTGCACTTGCTAAAGAAAGTAGTAAAATGTTTCTCAACAAAAAATAATGAAAGCATAATGTGGCATCACAGCAATGTGACATAATGCCACCAGCAGCACATTTTTTTGGTATTCTGCCCAGATTGCTTTGACAACTAGATAAACTCATCCTCGGGTCCTGTGTGCTTGGGCTGCTAACTGCTTACAATTTACAACAGCTTATGATATTTCTAGGGAATTGGCTTCATTCCCTGTAATCACCTCACTTGGGAGAATATGTTTCCGCTTGGGAGTTACAAGACCTCTTACTGCCAATTACTGCAACAACAGTGTAAAAATCTTACCCTCTTGCTTCAAGATGAGGCACTATTCATACTACAAATTCCCCTATGGATTCAGGGTAAATATTGACTTCAAATAAAACGGTCTTCATTTCTTACCCATTTCTTCTGTAAGCATTCTTCCAATGAAGCAGTTACACAGGTATTCTCAGTATGAGGCTCACATACATCATTGAAAATTAGAATGCATTTTACTATTCTAATAGCTAAGAGTGATAAATAAAACTTGGGGCTTTACAAGGAATTTTCAATTTAGGAAAAAATTTGGTTGCATAAATACTACTAAAGTATTTATGTAGGGGTGCCCAAGATACTTCATTAATGGTTGTCTATTCAATTGAGCCACAGCACACTTCGGGCTTTTTCTGTGAATGTGGTACCAATGAATCAAACCTAGGGCTTCCTGCATGCTAAGCAAGCCCTCTGCCACTAGGCCACACCCACAGCCTCTCTCATCTTGTAAACAGAAAATCTTAAAAGAACCAGAGAGCTGCTGTCCAGCGGCTCACGCCTGTAATCCTAGCTATTCAGGAGGCTGGGATCTGAGGATCAAGCTTCAAAGACAGCACGGGCACAAAAGGACTTGACACTCTTATCTCCAATTAACCTCTAGAAAATGGGAAGTGGAACTTGGCTCAAGGGTAGGGAGGTAGCCTTGAACTGAAGAGCTCAGGGACAGCGCCTAGACAAAGTTCAAGCCCTATGATACCCCCCTCCTCTGAAAAAAGAAACAGAAAGCAAAAGACAAAAACATACAAGGGTATCTAGTACGACTGCAGAGACAGCAAGGGAGAAGAGGAAGAAAAAGGAGGAAAATTATATGATGAAATACATTATAGCATTATGGATATGGAATAACAAATCTTTTATTTTGTCCAATTAATATATAATATTGAAATATTTTGATGAAAATATGGTATTATAATCAACGGTTTTGCTTCATAATAATAAGTTATTATTATTTTTATTTTCTTTTTTGCTAGTTCTTGGACTTCCTTCTCAGGACTTTCATGCCGTCTCTGAGCTTTGTATGTACAGCTCAAGGTCAGTGATGTACAAATTTATCCACAGCTTCATTTCTGGTTCTTTGGTACTTATTTGAATTTAGGGTCTCATGGACACTCCTCCTCAGGCTGGATTTAAATCTCATCCCTAAAATATCAGTCTCCTGAGAACCTAAGATGAAAGGCATAAGCCTCCTGAGTTGCTAGGACTAAAGGATAGAGAAATTAGGGAAACTAGCTTCTTGTGTTTATTTACAAGCATACATATACTGCTTATTTCTATAAAGTTATAAACATATACCCTTAAAACATGTGAAAGGGTATCAATGTATGGGAATTAATGTACCATCTATCTGGCAAATATCATGTAAACCTTCTATTAATTACAATAAAAATATAAAAAAACTTAATATGCACTTACTAATAATAAATATAAAACATTGGGGCTGGGAGAGTGGCTTAGTGGTAGAGTGCTTGCCTAGCATCTACGAAGACCGGGGTTTGATTCCTCGGTACCAAATACATAGAAAAATGCTGGAAGTGGCACTGTGGCTCAAGTGGTAGAGCTCTATCCTTGAGAAAAGTCCAAGGGCAGTGCTTAAACCCTGAGCTCAAGAGCCACAACTAGCAAAAATAAATAAATAAATAAATAAACATGAAACATAAGAAGAACCTTATCAATCACCTCATTTCCTTACTTTTAATGAAAAGTAAATCATCCCATTTTATCAATTAGAATTTTCTAAATAATTTAAAATTTTATTTCAAAAATTATAGTTCTGTTCCTTTGTTAAAAATTCAGTTAATATTTAAACATTATTTAATGTTTAAACATTTAAACATTATATAATGTATTTATTTATTGAAATATCACATAGTATTCCCCACTAATAAAAATAATTTGTTGCTGATAAAATACATCTTACAATAAAATAATTTATAATGCTAAAAAAAAAGTTCAGTGACGGGAGCTGGAAGTTTGGCCAAGTGGTAAAGTGCTTGCTTAGCATTCATGAAGACCCTGGTTCTATTTCTCTGTACCACATACATAGAAAAAAATCCGGAAGTGGTGCTGATACTCAAGTGGTACAGCTCTAGCCTTGAGAAAGTCCAAGGACAGTGTTCAGGTCCTGAGCTGAAGCCCAGGTATGATAAAAAAAAAATTAAATTAAATTGAAAAAAATTCAGTTAGCTCTATAAGATTTAATGTCTTGTACCACTTAAAGATCATTAATTATCAAGTTATATATCTTAATGTTTCGTGATTACAAATCCCAAATATATCACTAAGATTTTCTTCTTTATTTAATTTGATAGTGATTTTCTTGTTTAAATAAATTAGCAGTTGGATTTACACAAATGGAAAAATGTAAGCTTATTTGAATGTGATTATTATGTGACTATTGTTCAATAAGTATATTTTCAACTTTATTCCATAAGAACTCTTACGAGGAGAAAATCATTTTTTAAAATAATCATGTTACTTTCTGCATTTTACAGGTCATAGTTAATTATAGAATCAATATACTGCTCTCCAGGTGGTCAAACTCCACAAACCCACAGCTATTTTATCACATTAGTCAAAGTTATACTTATTTGAGTCCCAAAGGAATGCAAAAGATTGTGTGTACTTTGTAAAAATGCAATTATCATGCACTGCAATTACAATCATAATTTTGCTGATATTTTGAGCCCTTGGTACAAATTAAACCATTAAATGTTCATAGGAACAATGTAGATTGTATGAATTGTATTCATTTTGATGGCTGAAACAGAAAGGTTTTATTTTCAGTGCACACACACTTAAGTCTGAAATCAATGGTTTATTGATTTGTATTGATGTATATTGGTATACATACATTCTTCTAACTCTTATCTCAGTATTTTCAGTCAAATTATATACAGAAATTGTACTCATCTCTCAGAATAAGTACATGTGTCTTTTGTTTCAAAAATATTTCAACATTGAAATAGCCAAATAGAATAATATTAAGGTAGTTCACATCTGTAATCCTATCTACTCAAGAGGCTGGGGTCTGAGAAGTATGCTTAGAGCAAGCCTTGGCAAAAAAAGTCTCTGAAACCCTTACCTCTAACCACCAAAGGCCAGAAGTGGTTATTTGGTTCAAGTGCTATAGTGCTAACATTGAGAAAAACGTTTCAGGGATAGCATCCAACCTCCGAGTTTAAGCTCCAAAAGTGGCACGATGCAAGATTGTGAAATTAATAAGGGCTTTTTAATGCATTTTTCATAACACTAATACTTCTAATCGAGGCACCAATCTTTATCATGTAGCCACAAATATATATATGTATATATATATACATATATATATATATATATATATATATATATGTTTTGGTTTTGGTTTTTTTTGCCAGTCCTGGGCTTGAGCTCAGGGCCTGAGCACTGTCCTTGGATTTTTCTCAAGGCTAGAACTCTACCACTTGAGCCCCAGCACCACTTCTGGCTTTTTCCAAGTATATGGTACCAAGGAATCGAACCCGTGTCTTTGTGCATGCTAGGCGAGCACTCTACCATTAGGCCAAACTGCTGACCCCCACAAATATTTTTTTTTTTAGTACATGAGTATTGAGTATCAAGCATACAATTTTGGTCTTTACATTGGAACATTTACTGTTAAGAAATGAATATGAGTAGTAATTAACAATTATAAGTCTGTCATTGAAAATGGGAATACTCTTTTTTTGAAGAAAGAGAAAAAACAGCGAAAAATAGCGCATATAGCCCAGAAAGAATCTTGGGGTAAGAAAGATTTATCTGTTTTGTATTGTAGTCATAAACAGACAAAGTTATGAGGCCCATAATTATAAATCCTATACAACAAAGTTGTTTGACCTAAACAGGCCCTGATGTCTCACATCTGTAACCCTAGCTACTCAATAGTCTGAGATCTTTGGATTGCAGTTCTAAAGCAGCCCTTGCAGAAAACACTGTGAGACTCATCTCCAATTAGTGACACTGTGGTTAAAAACAAATAAAAAAGATATTTGACCTATGCTTTAGTATGTTGTTCATTCTTTCACTGTTATTTCAATGAAAGTTCTAATTTACCCAGCAGTCAACCAAATGTGGATTTAAATGCTTGCTCACCAATATTGCAATTAAATTGGACACATTTGAAATATCTTAAAATGAAGTGTGTTCCAAAATTGTGATTCCTGAAATATATTAACTCAATCCTTACCCTCAATATTCTAAAATAATATATTTTAACTAACAATCAGAGCCTCAAAAACCCATGATCTTGTCAAATGTGTAAAAGGCAAATATACAAGTTGAATTCACAAAACCTAAATTGCCTACCTCAAGAAAATCAACAGATAGACTGTCACATTTTTTCTTTGATGACTTTAGAATTTTGAATATATTTGAATCACTTTAAATAACTAAAATTGATGAAGTAAAATAACAAGGAATATTTTAATGCATTTAAACTTTTTTTTGAGGGACTTGGGCTTGAACTAGGTCTGGGCGCTGTCCCTGAGCTTTTCAGCTTAAGGCTACCACCCTATCCCTGGCCTGGGCGTTAACCCCAAGCTGTTCAGCTCAAAACAACCACCCTACCCTTCAGCCAAGCCCCACTTCCCATTTTCTAGAGGTTAAATGGAAATAAGAGTCTCAAGCCCTTTTGTGCCAGGGCTGGCTTTGAACCTTGATATTCAGATCTCAGCCTCTTGAGTAGTTAGTACATTTAACTTCAGCTAATAAAACGAAATTGAACTTGAGTTTTAAAATAGTAAGACTAAATTTCTATGTTACAGTAAAATATTTTGTTAAAAAAACCACAATAAAATATTAAAAGATAATATAGTACCAAAAACAGATATTTGCAAACTGTCTTAAAAAGACAGATTTTATATCAGTGCTATATTTTCAAACTCAAAGCATATAAAATATGATTATGTGGTAATGAACATATATGATTTACATATAATTTAACTCTAAATTAAGGAGTGTTGTAAGTGGGTCAATTTAAATGTAATTCTAATTGACAAAATTAACATGAAAAATCAAATTGTGCTTTAAAGAAGATAAATTTTTGAAAAACTTTTTTGACAGAACTAATATTTGAACTCAAAGCTAGGCTAGTAAGATAATACTTGAGTTCTCCTCCAGTACCTATTTATTTATTTATTTATTTATTATTCTTGTTCTTGTTTACCTTCAGGATAGTTTCTTAATTTATGAAAGTGCAGCTTCAATTTTTAATCCTTCTAACTCTCCTTCCTATGTTGTTGGAATAAAAATGTGTATTATTATCCCGAGCTTGTTTGCTTTTGTCTTTCAGTTTGTTTTTGTTTTCTGTTTTATGTGTCAGGGTCTTTTTAATTATACTTTCTACCTGGCCTTTAACTGTGTTCTTACACCTTCCAATGTAGCTTATTTATAGGCATGTCACCAGTTCTAGATGAAAATTTAAAATATTGCATATCATTTGAATTTTGTAATTGTAACAAATTCATATAGAATCTGGTGGTGATTTATTCAATATTATAATCTTCATTTTAATTTGATTTTTCAATAATTTTATGAGAAAGTGCGTTATCATGTTCAATCTCAAATTATTCAACCTTTTTACATAACATAAAATTCCATTTTTGTATTTCATGTATCCTTCACCTAAATTAAAAATACCCTTAAAGAATTTTTTGTGGGGGCCAGTCCTGGGCTTAAACTCAGGCCCTGAGCACAGTCCTTGAGCTTTCTCACTATTTCTGTTTTGTTTTTTTTTTCCTATGTATGTGGTTCCGAGGAATTGAACCTGAGACTTCATACATGCTAGGCAAGCACTCTACCACTAGGCCAAATTCCTCTGCCCCCCGTTATATAATCAATAATTATACTTTCAGATAATTACTTAATTTATGTTAAGAGTTTCAATGGAATTTCAAATTTGAACATTACTCCATTATATAATTGTGTGAAATTAATGAATATGTTCTCTCTAAACCTTCATTAGAACAAGATATTTTGCCTTCTATAAAAGAAGGATAAATTCTGTGTGTGTGTGCATGTGTGTGTGTGTGTGTGTGTGTGTGTGTGTGTGTGGTGTGTGTTGTGTATACTTCTTGGCAGCCATTGGCTTGTTGATGTTCATCTCCATTTCAGACTTTGAAAAATATCATCCACATCAAGTTTTCAGTCAGCCTGTCCTGGGGGACTTCTGGATCTATAATGAGCATCAAACTCACAGAATCAGTAAGTGCTAGAGCTTGAATGTGTAGCATTTACTCAGCAAGAGTGATGTTCCTAGACATTCAATTAAGCTTTTTAAAAATTTTCAAATTAAATTGATCTATTGAGGCTTAGCTCTTAAGCATTTAAGTTGAGGTTAATTCTCTGCATAAAAAAAAAAAACTAGCTTGAGGATTAGTTCAAAGCCATTGTTAGATAAATCATTGCATCTTCAATTGTCTAGCATCTAAAATAGCCTGTATATATTTTTCCCAAACTGTGAAAACTGACATTAAAATCCTCACAAATGATTTTGTCAGAATCCTTGAAGGCTAAAGTTTCCCACTGCAGCCCTCTAGTAGTGATTCCATGAAGCAGCACCCATGTTTGGTGACCTGAATGAGGTGACAGGCACTTCTACACATCTCATTTGCAGTTTAAAACACTCCTGATGCTGTTTGAGCCATTGACAGCCTCTGTGATTCATGTTTAAACTGGCTATCAAAAGCCAGAGTTATTATAGTGAGCGACATTTAACTCTGAGCAAGTCAAGCAAAAGCAATCAGTCTGCTAACCTTTCTGAAAGGCATTTTCTGTGACATTGTGTGGTTCTCTAAATATAAACAGAAAAGAAATGTTGAGTAAAATTCAGAATAAAACTTTTAAGGGAACTTTCACCTTTCTTTATCTTATTACAGAGTGGTCCAAGTTGTGTTTCTAAATTTGACAAACAGGATAATGGACTTTCTTGAGCATCAAGTATCACGAATAACTTCTTGAACAGTGTTATCTTTAAGTTTTCCCCTTATAAATCACATCGTATAAGCCATTCAAGGTAAAAAATAAACAGTGGGCAGAGGCATCAGAATTCCTTCAATAAAATGAGACATTCTATCTAAAGTATCAGAATAATGCTCCCTTGTTAGAAAATACATTATTTTTTTGTTATCTATGCATCCCTCAATGGAAATTGAGTTGTTTATATTAATTGTTGATTAATAATGGTGTCTTAATAAGCACAGAAGAGGATGACAAGTTATCTCTTCAAATACTGATTTATTTCTCTTAGCATCACACATACACACATGTCCACACACACACCATGTTATATATGGCATAAAAATCATATATGTATATATATGCATATATATTTATAGTTATTTATTGAGAGAATTACAACACATTTCTCCAGAGTTTGATAACTATCTGTATTTTGTAATACTTCTACAGTATATTGTATAACAGTTGTACTAATTTACATTTTCATTGAACAAAACTGAGAAAAGAAACAAAAGGCTCAAATTAAGAGTAATACTGTATATTTCAAAGCAGAATTTTGAGTGTTCTCAACACAGAGATAATTGTGGTGAATAATAATTGTAGCTTTATATTACACATTGAGTAATATAGCAAAGAATCATAAAATTATGATATACATTTTCCAATTGAAAGATAGATATAAATTCAGTCATATTTCTGTTACATCCTTCTCCAAAATATTTATTTCTGTCTTAATTGTCACCCACTCACAATGTGACAACACTCAAACCTAAGCTTTTATACACATGAAATAAAGTGAAATGAAGTCTTTGGAGTGGACCTTAACCCACAATTTCTACAATTTAATTTCTTTTTTTTTCCATTAACAAGTGATTTAGAGTAGGTTTTTTTTTTAATCAAAGTCTTTTATTGGGTTACTGTTCAGGTAGGAGCAATTCCAAACCACAATTGAGAATTATCTTGATATGGGTCAAATTTTATTTTATTCAGAGTAAAATCAGTGGTCAAGACTCCAAAGGGGGGCATTTGTTTCTCAGGGAAACTTGCTAACTAAGCATATAGAAATATAGTATGAATACTTTCTAAAAGGACTCTGGAGAAGAATCATAGAGCTTATTGAGAGGGCTGAGTCACACGTGAAGAAGAATTCTCCATATTTTTGTAGATGGAGTTGGTAACAGGGCCAACACCAAAGGGAATTATAGACAATAAAACAAAACAAGCTGGCAGTGAAGGCTCTTACCTGTAATCCTGTCTACTCAGGAGGCTGCGATCTGAGGAACAAGGTTCAAAGCTAGCCCTGGCACAAAAGAACCTGAGACTCTTATCTCCAATTAACCTCTAAAAAACTGGAAGAGAGGCTTGGCTCAAGGGTAGGGCAGTAGCCTTGATCTGAAGAGCTCCAGGAAAGTGTCCAGGCCTAAAGTTCAAGCCCCATGACCGACTGAAAAAAAAAAAAAGGAATTGTCGTTTTCATGTGTGGATCTACCTTCTCAAATCTTTTTTAAGTATCTTTTGATTCACACCTCTTTGATTTCAAAAATATTACAGAGCAATTTTGTGGTAAACAGTTGAGAAATTTCTGCTGTATCTGGAAGAATATGAGCAGTCGAGTTTCCATTATCCCATCATCTCTATGCTTTGTACACATTATCCTTATCTTCTTCAGTTTTAGGAACAGTGACAGCGAATATGGAATGGGTGTCAGTTCACTCATTCTTCTCCAATAGTCCTTGCAATGGTTTCCATTTGCATTTTCAAATACTTATCCTATGAAAGATTAAGCATAGCCTGAGGTTTAAAGATTACCAAGTCTAAATATGCTATTATACATGCATATGCCTGTTACAATTGCATCCCAGCACACTTAGAAATATTGCTCCATGCTTCTTTGTTCACCCAGGTTTAGTGGATGTATCTATATTTGTTTTGGTATTTAACCTCAAATCTGGCTCAGTGAATTATATAGTAGATAAAATACATGAATGTTATTAAGTTGAAGTCCAATACCTTAAATTACATTGATGTAAATTAAGTACAGTTACACATTTATCTTTAAGATTTGTTTTAATACATTTCAATGAATTATTATTAGTGATTAATGTCTTTCATCCTCTTAGCATATTGATACAATGGCGAAAATCCTTTAACTCTAGAATAATATTTCCTTTTTGATTGCTCGAAAAAAAAAGTTGTGTTTGATAACCAGTAATTACAAAGGTAATATGTAGATCAATCCAAGATTAGGGATCAATTTATTTAGATGCGGGAGAGTATCTTGGCTGCTTTACATCTAGATAAATGGAAGCATTGCAGACATATGTGTAAAAGGGAAGATTGCATCTGGAGGCAAGGGATAAAGATGGAGAGAAAGAAACAGAGATGGAAAGACAGTGAAAGAGACAGGTAGACAAAGAGACATGGAGAAAAGGGGAAACCAAAGCTTACTTTATTTTAATAATCTTTTCACAAGAAACATCTGGGGTCCCACAAAAAATATCTTTAGTTCTTCCTAAAGGCTGTATTATGAGTGACATCTCCTTACATCTTAAAGGTCTTACCATGTAACATTAGCACATAGGTGTTGGGCTTAAAAACCTGAAAAATATAGGAGACAAACACTGGTCAGAAAGAGCAACATTGAATTAGTAATTTTCATATGAAATGAGAAATGAAATAAGCCCTGGGCATGGTTTGGCTATAAACATCCTTTTAAATTTTAGTTACTTTGTCAAGACATTCTGGATGATAGCAAAATGAAGATGAGTGTAACAGAAATCCAATCCCAGTTGCCAGACAAAAATATCCAATAAGGTATTTTTGCAGATGTAATAAATGATATTCAGCAAGACCAATGAAGTCAAATCTGATTTGCAGTCTACTAAAACTGTAGTTTTCTCTTATCAGCACTGGCTCTTTTCCATTAGCATGAATGTTCAGGATTACTACATTATAAAATCCTCCCTCCCCTCAAAAGTAGATGAAGTTGGAATCAATGTGTCTAAATAAGACTTACCTCAGCAGGACAGACAAGTGAAGCACTATTTATAAATATTCAAGCCAAATGAATAAATCAAAAAGGTGTTTAAATCTCAGAATCCCTGACCTACATGATGTACTTCTTTGTTGACATCTACTTGAGCCTCTGTAGCCTGTTTTCCTATTCTTATTGTGTGAAATCCTGACAGATTTATAGCACTTTCACTCAGCACTAATCCTGTAAATTTTTAAAGCTCTTATTTATCCTGATTCAGATTGCGTTCTTTTTTTAACTATCTACACTAATTGGAATGTATTAATCTATGCAAATTAGGACTTGATCAAAATCATTTTGAGCTGCTAAACAAAAATATTTAAAAAAATAAAAATGAATTTTCTTCTAAATGATAAGCCAAATCTCCTTTATATTGCATATATCTATGTTACATATGAATATTTGATTATTAGAATGCAAATTTTAGGACGGAAATGAGACAAATGTCATGCCTATCACATATACATAGCTGTCTGAAGAGTAATTGAACCTTTAATGATTGATTAGTTATCTGCTTTATTTTGAAAGGCAATAAAAGATAAAGTATAAAAATTTCTGTTTGCTACTTAATAGTGTTATAAAATACTGTGAGTCTCATTTTTGTGCATCCTTCAATCAA
The DNA here is from genome assembly GCF_031878675.1 of Megascapheus bottae. Lineage (NCBI taxonomy): Eukaryota > Metazoa > Chordata > Mammalia > Rodentia > Geomyidae > Megascapheus > Megascapheus bottae. The sequence continues at coordinate 31,713,353 of NC_143519.1, forward strand.
AAATAAGTAATTTCAGTATTTAAAAATTGATTTCATGTGATAATGACAAATATTTAATGTGCATTATATATTAGCTGTTAAATACAGAAAAATGATTTGACTCGGGCCATTGTGATTTTCAGTCACAATTTTAATTAACACATTGAAACCTTAAAGGCATAACAATGAGTCTGGAGTGCCTAAGAAGAATAGAATAGCAATTATAATTGTATCCTATTCAATCATTTCCTCTTCTTTTCCTATTTTACTCACAATATAAAAGCAACACTGTGAAACTATTAGAGAACATGTCCTATACTGACACTTGAGGCATAAAACATTGAATTGAAAAAAAATCTCAGTCCTATACTCGGAGGATTGGACAATCAAGTATACAACTTGCATAGAATAAATTCTCTTTCTCAGATAGGAAAGATACAGAAAATTCATCCACTAATGACTACAAATTCACTTCAAATTTCAATCTCCAAAGTAACTTCATGGCTCTCAGCAAAGCTAAAGTTGAGAATATAATCTTTGTTCACATTTCACTCAACATAAGTTGAACTTCATAAAATGTAATTTTAAATTTCCAAGATAGTACTCTAAAAATAATCCTGCTGTTTTCAGTATTGAAACACTGCAGTTCATGTTTTGTTTAGTAACAAGCACATAGTACAAATACTCTTTATTTGTGCCCTTCTTGAGGGTCAGCAAGTCTTGACTTGTTTAGGAGCAGCTCCTTCTGATTCATCTATGTATACAAGGAAGATACTGATCTCTTTTAGATGAGTCCACCTCAATAAAACAACAGAAAATTTAAAGAATGAAAAACTATGTATTATTCCCATGAATAGAATATGGGTTGTTTTCTTTGATGATCTTGTGCCTTTGGGAATTCAGCATACCATTATTACTCAATACTGTTTTTTAATTTTGGCCTGAGGCAAAATTTAAACTTTGAATTCAAAATTCAGCATTTATGAAGGATTCTTTGTACCTCACTTTATGTATATCACTACCAATTTGCTGTAAAAATTAACTGTAAATCAAGAAAATCTGAGTCAAGCAGTATATGTCATCTTATATTGAGTGAAGTCAAGAATAAGCTTATCCCTCTCTGTAAAGTGAAATGCATTTTAATTATTATTAATTTAATATTAATTATTGTATTAAGCATCTATAAAGGCACAGAGCGTGTCAGGTAAGAGCAAGAACCATTTGGGCTCATTGGTCTGCTAGAGTTCTTTCAGATTGTTTATTACTTTGTAGAGGCATAAACAAATGAAAGTATTTTTAAGGTTTTGTAAAAACCAAAAAAGCATAGTGATCTAACGGAAACTACAATGAAGAAATCTCATTCACTTCTCTAACATGGACAGAATATTTTTTAAATATTAGAACATTACATGTTAACAGCAGAGAAATAGGTCAGGATTCATTATCAGGACAGTCAACAGAATAAACCTGATAGAAATTTGTGATTCTAGAAGATTAAGGAATGCATTATTAACCAGTTATTTTCTAGAGACAGGAAGGTTGGTCTAAGATTGTAAAAAGTTTACCTAGTTTTGCCAGAGTATCACAGACTTTTATGAGGAATAAGTATGTTTCCACAAGAGCTTATTTAATCCCTTCAGATAGCAACACTCTGACTAACTTTTCACTATTTCCTACCTTTGATAAGCACTACCAACTATTAATATGGCTACTACAGCTACATATGATGTGTAAAATAGCAAATTATTTTAACTGAAAGAAAAGTATTAGATATTCTATTTAATATCTCTTCAGGGAATTATTATATGGAAAAATATTTCTCAAGGAATGTGGAAGATACATGTAATACTAAAGAATCCAATTCCTATTTCAATGTGCTTTACCAAAGACATGCTCTACAGAAATGGGGGTAAGTTTATACGTAAAACTGGTATTTAAAGTAGTCATCAAATAGTCATGAATGCTTTATTTCAAATGTGTGTGGCATTTATAATGAGAAATAAAACCTAAAGGCGAGAAGTACTCATTTATATTTATAGTTAGGGCATAGGAGACAGAACAGATGGGAATGTGTTCTTAGTATGCTAACTTAGTCTATAGAAAGAATGAGCTCATGTTTCCCATTATTTAAATTAGACTACATAACCTGAGCTGAGACACACAAATAAAGCCCTCAGTTGCTGTAGGAAACTATATTACTTTGTGAGAAAATGTATTTCCGGAAGGTTAGAAGTTGGATATGTGAAAACGAATACATAGATATTGATAAAAAAACTAGACTGAAAATTTTCAGATTTCTATTGTATATATTTATATACCAAATTAACATACTCTATTACTCTGACCATGGAGGTGATCACCAAACAGACCTTTATGTGAAATCATTTTATGATAACAAGATAAAATAAGAGCAATTTGAAACTGATTGGTATATGAAAACAGAACTCTCATGAATTATATTAATGTGCATATAAAAAGTGCTTCAAGAAACCTGTCTTTCATTTATTTCCCTGTGAGGAATCTGATAGAAGGTGCTATGACCCAAACAGTAGACACTCAATGGTCTCTGAATCAATAGACATCTTGATGGTGGATGTTTCAATTGATGGAACTGTAAGAAACACATCTCGCTCTTTACAAAGCTACACAGTCTATTGCATTTCCTAGATGGTGAAGAACAAATTTTCTTTTGTTTTACCTTTGAAAACAATGGGCATAAATCAACACAAATTTTAATAGTTTTGTGTGCAATTATTAAATTTCAGATACTTTTACCATATTACCCATACAAAAAACATGCTTACTAAATCTCTCTGGATTTAAGATTATTGATAAAGTATGTTCATACAATAACTATAGGGAAAGTTTGTTATAAGATTTTAGAATATTTAAATCTACATTCCCTCACTTTATCCCCAGAGTAGTGATGACAAGACAATGAGTTTCTTGAAAGAGGTGCTATTAATGTAGAAACTTGTAATTCTATTTCTAAATTAGGGATTTATTAAAAAGTATTTCTCTTCTTATGGCTTATAGTTAGCAGTGGGAATAATCATTAGGAGAATTCTGACATTAGATACATAAGCACTCTCATATGAATATATACAGAAAACAATAAATCATAGCTAAGGACAGGAATTCTCCTCCATCAGCTTCAACTGAAAGAAGGTAAGTGAAAGAAGTTAATGGAGGACATATTGATTTAGGGGAAAGTTCGTTCATTTTGATTTATGAAGTTTTCTCTTTCCCTATATTTTATCGGGCTCATTTTGTCTTGGTGATTATATTTCTTACTATAATGCAATGCATTATAAATTTTGAATAATATAATTGGCATATTAGTAGGAAAATGTATGCACTTATAAGATACAGCAAAATCTGTGGATGTGCTCTTTGCAGATTTGTTTTGGCCATAGAATGTTAATCATTAAAGAACAGCATAATTTCAAGAGTGCATACCTTCACATGTTCTGAAAAACTCTTTTGTAAAGTTGAAGTAAAAAATACTGACAAATAGCCATTCTTTTAATGATTTATTAATAATTCTACAAAATTTCTGTTATTATGTATCAAAAGTTATATCTGTCCTCTTTTTGTGTTCTTGATTCTAGTACAATTTTACAAAAGCAGAATAAAATTCTGGAAAGAGATTTAATGTATCTTAAAAGTTCATTTGTGGTGGTGCTTGTGAGAGAACCTATAGATTTTTAATTTGCAATTTGAATGTCCTTACTTGTCTTTATATGTTTAAAGTTTCTCCCACAAGGCATCCCTCATGATGCCTTTAATTAAAGAGTGTTTTGGATATAGATATGAGAAAAATATTATTGTTTTCACTGGAGTAATAGCTCAGAACTCTCAAAAACAATAGGGGATTACTAATAAAGAGAAATCTCCAAAAATATGACCTGAACAAACTTTTTCATTTTTTAAGTAGGTTGTGTCATGTTTGTCATAGTGGCATAAAGCTAACATAGAGAGCAAGTAGCAGAATGGGAGATATTTCACAATTTTCATTTCATTTATAAATATATTATCTAATAAAAATAAATAAGGCAAGATGTGAAGTGTGGTCAACAGGACAAAACTGGTAATAATTGAAAACCAGCTTAGCTGCCTTGCTTCTTTCTATTTCAATTAAATACAATTCCTTGCTAAATTCTAATGATAATTGTTGGCTGATACATGTTGTCATATGAACCAACATTTCTGAATAAATCAACATTTCTGCATGGTCCTCAGTATTTACTGTTCATATTCCAATTCTAAGTACTTGGCCACAGAATTATACACTAGGAAACTTGAGGTTATATTTTTTCCACATTCAAAAAATTATGTATTTATGTATAACTATCTTCATATAAAATAGTACTTAATTATTGTTATGCTTCATATTTTCTGCTACATTCCAAATTTAGTTTTTTAAACATGTAGTTGATAAATGGAATGAATTGCTATGATTTTTACTTATTGTGTAGACTCATTTTCCATATGTTAAACAGATAATCAAATTTATCCTGTTGTAGTTAAGATTCTTCTTAGTCCAAGTAACTGATTGACTGAAATAATATACTAAAACACTTATGCTCAGGTAATTTGCTTGCTTACAATTAAAACTGAATATAAATTTTATACATTCAAATATGCTTGTGTGTTCTAAATATAAAAAAGTATTTGTAATTTACTTCTCTTAAGAATATATGTACACACTTGTAATTATATCCCACACCACCACTTCTGGCATTTTCTGTGTACGTGGTACCAAGGAATCTATCCTATAGCTTTGTGATGTTAGGCAAGCTCTCTACCACTAGTTCATGCTCCCAGGTTGCATATTCTTTTCTAGGAAAGAGTTTTAAATTGTTAAATATGTTTTCTTCTTTATATTGGTAATATTTTTTATTTCAACGTATGAACTTCAAATGTATTTGTTAAGGAAGGCACTATGAAATCAGTTATAATTCTTCACAGAAATAACTTCTAGTGCTGGGAGTTTGGCCTAGTGGTCGAGTGCTTGCCTAGCATGCACGAAGACCTGGGTTCGATTCCTCAGTACCACATACATAGAAAAAAGCCGGATGTGGTGCTGAGACTCCAGTGGTAGAGCTCCAACCTTGAGAAAGTCCAAGGACAGTGCTCAGACCCTGAACTTAAGCCCAGGACTGGGGGAAAAAAAGTGCAATAATTTCTAATTTCCTAAGGATTGCAACAGCTCAAAAGCTATGTACATATGGTTATACAGTATGAGATTAAACAAAATGAACTCTAGGATATGGAAACAAGAGGTTTATCTTTGTGATTATTGTTTTTAATGTACTATGTGAAGTTATTTCTTTTCTCTTTTTTTCATTTATGGTAAATCTTATGTCATTACTCTATCTGATTTTGTTACCTGGTATATTGTACATGCTTTTATTTGTTTATTTGAAATAGAGAAGGGAAGGTAGAAAGCAAGATGATTGGAAGGGAGTGGGGAGTGGGAAAGGGGGAAAAAAGCATGAGGAGTATCACAAGAAATAGTGTACCCATTACCTAATGAAAGCAATTGTAAACTTCCTATGCATTATCCCAGCCATTAAATACATTTTTAAAAAAAAAGAAATAACTTTAAGAGAAACAGTGTGTTAGGTTATTTAAAAAAAAAATATCACGCAGGTCAGGAGTTTGGCTTAATGGTAGAGTGCTTGGTTAGCATGCACGAAGACCCGGGTTAGATTCCTTGGAATCACATTCATAGAAAAAAAAAGAAAAGAAAAGAAGCTGGAAGTGGTGCTGAGACTCAAGTGATAGAGCTCTAGCCTTCAGAAAATCCAAGGACAGTGCTCAGGCCTTGAGCTTAAGCCCAGGACTGGCAAAAAAAAAAAAATAAAAGATATCACGAAACATGGACAAAACTAATTTGATTCAGAATTGAATACAGGGGAGGAAAATGAATCTGATAAAAGAAAAAAGTGGGAACTATGTATATGCAATGCACTAAATTCATGTAGTAAAATAGTACTAAATGTGAGAAGAGCAGTTGCTCCAACTGATTTGTGTTTGTTATTTGGTGCTTATCATTAGACTCCTGCTACTTCATAAAAATATGGTGAGATTTTCTTTCTTGACGATGATATTTGAAGGAGATGGCTCTCAGTTACCTAAGAATAATATTTATGCATTGTAAACCTCGTTACGAAGCTGAAAAATCTTTCCAGTTTGCAAGTATTCTAAAGTAAATGCTGTAACAGAAAGGAGATCAGAACTCTGTAATCACAAAGAATGCTTTCATCAAGATGAGGGAAATCTTAAAGCTATCTTGGTGGATTCTTAAAGTAAACCTGTAAAAGCTTGTGTGTGACTTGGAGAACCAATTGAATGCAATCCCCATCAAAATCCCAAAGACATTCTTTACTGAAATAGAAGATATAATCCAAAGATTCCTATGGAACAAGAAAAGACCTAGAATAGCCAAAACAATTCTAGGCAAAAAGAGCAATGCTGGTTGTATTACAATACCAGACTTCAAACTCTACTATAGAGCCATAATAACAAAAACTGCTTGGTATTGGCACAAAAACAGACCAGAAGATCAGTGGAACAGAATAGAAGATCCAGAAATAGAACCACATACCTATAGTCAACTTGTATTTGACAAAGGAGCCAAAGATATACAGTGGAACAAACACAGTCTATTCAATTATTGGTGCTGGTAAAACTGGGCAGCCACATGCATAAAACAAAAATTGACCCTAGCCTTTTGCCATGCACAAGCATTAACTCAAAGTGGATCAAAGACCTCAACGTCAGACCGGAAACCGTGAAACTGATACATGATAAAGTAGGAGAGACACTGGAACTCATAGGCACAGGCAAAAGATTCCTGAACAGAATCGCAGGGTCACAACAGATTGGAGAGAGACTCAATAAATGGGACTACCTAAAAATAAAAATTTCTGTTCAGATAAAAACATAGTCACAAAAATAGAGAGACAGTCAACCAACTGGGAAAAGATATTCACCAACAATATATCTGACAAATGCTTAATATCCAGTATCTACAGGGAACTCAAGAAACTAATCCCCCCAAAACGCAATAAACCATTCACTAAATGAGTAAGGGAACTAAAGAGGGACTTATCAGAAGAAGAGATTAAAATGGCAGAAAAGCATATGAGAAAATGTTCATCATCTAGGGTCATAAAGGAAATGAAAATAAAAACAACTCTAAGATACCACCTGACCCCAAAAAGAATGGCCAAGATTTTGAACTCAGACAATGATAGTTGCTGGCAGGGTTGTGGAGAAAAAGGAACCCTACCACACTGCTGGTGGGAATGTAGACTAGTTCAGCCACTCTGGAAAGCAGTGTGGAGGTTTCTTAAAGAACTGAAAATAGACCTTCCCTACGACCCCACCATACCACTTCTGGGCATCTATCCTGAACATCATGACCCAAGATATTATAAGGACACCTGCTCAGGTACGTTCATCTCTGCACTATTCACAATAGCCATGAGATGGAAACAATCCAGATGCCCTACTGCAGATGAATGGATACAGAAAATGTGGTATATATACACAATGGAATTCTACATACCCAACAGACAAGATAAAATAATGGCATTCGCAGGGAAGTGGATGAATCTAGAGCGAATCATGTTGAGTGAGACAAGTCAACACCTAAGGATCAAAAGGCGCATGGTATCCTTAATATGTGGCTATTGTGAAAGGGTACCAATGTATGTGAATTAATGCACCTTCTATCTGGCAAATATCATGTAACCCTTTTATTAATTACAATAAAAATATTTTTAAAAAACCCGAAGAGTACAAGAGCAAGGACTCAATAACTGTGTACCCAAAGCAATGGCCATGGTAATGGAAATATAAACATAACTATATAGACATAAAAACCTATGACTCTATAGACATAATGTTTTATTTCATAAATTAATATGCTTCTATGATATACAAACCCTTAGCCTAATTGTGATTAAGTTCTAAATACTAAGTCCCAGTGATTGTAGAGATTCCCTCCTTAAACACTTGTATGTTAAACTTGTCATTTAAAATATGATGTAAAAATCAACGTTAATAAATTCATTTAAAAAATTAAAAAAAAAGAAAGAAAGAGAAAAAGAAAACTCCAGATGCTCTAGGCCCATCTATAAAATGGCTTAGTATTTGCACATAATTTGGGCATATTCTCCTGCATAGTCATTTCTAGACTACTTAGGAAACCTAGTACAAGTTTAATGTTATGTAAATTGCTGCCATATTATCTTGTTTAGGACTGAGGACAAGAAATAAAAGTTTGTACATGTCCAAAAAAAAGAATTGATCAGAATATTTAAAAAAATTAACTCAAAGGCAAACGTATGTGTTATGAGCCATGGAGATCTAACCTAATTCCTGAAAGACTCTGGGAGAAACTTGATTGGTATTTTAGTAAGAGGATAATTGAACGTCTTGGAATTTAGATGACATTTGAACACTTAGAGTGCATTTGAACATTGCATTCATGTCTAGGTATCACTTTGTTCTGTAGGATAGTATGTTTCTTCTGTACTTTAACCTTTTGCAGTGTTTACCTTGTTAAAAGGGAAAATTCTGTAAAAAAAAAAAACAAGAAAATAGTCTCAAATGCCAATTGAAACTTGCATTATAACATGAATATAAGAGCATTCTTAAGTAGTTTTAAGGCCATATTTTAAAGAATATTTCAGATTATTGAGTGTTGTACAAAGATTTCAAAGAATGATAGTAATTAGTGATACTGCATTTGGTTGTTCAAAAGATGATACTGTCCTATTCAAAAATGGATAGCTTTATTTGCTAGCTATGTTCTTTTTTTTTTTTTTTTTTTTTTTTGCCAGTCCTGGGCTTGAGCTCATGGCCTGAGCACTGTCCTTGGACTTTCTCAAGGCTAGAGCTCTACCACTTGAGCCTCAGCACCACTTCTGGCTTTTTTCTATGTATGTGGTACCGAGGAATTGAACCCGGGTATTCATGCATGCTAGGCAAGCACTTTAACCACTAGGCCAAACTCCCGGTCCCTTGCTAGCTATGTTTAAAATGTTTTCTCTAAAACTAAGTTGTACCAAATGGAAGTCTTTGTAAGTCTTGCCACAATTACCAATATGTGATTTTCCCCTGAATCAAAAGGACAACAGAGACCCATTACACTCCAACTTTCATTAGTTATAAATTCTTATCTTCAACTACCATTAGGAATTCTCATTCAGAATGAGAATCATGTTTTGTACTACTTGTTAAAATGTTAATTATATATTGTGTATGCTTTAGTCAGTGATAAATGTTTAGTATCTGATTAGCGTTGACAAAGGAACAAAAAGTGGGTTTTAATTCTAGTCAACTGCTTATGCAATAGCAGCACCCCAAAATAAAAATATTTGCATGAAGCCGGACTCATGCCTGTAATCCTAGTTACTCTGGGGGCTGAGATCTGAGAATAAAAGTTCAAAGCCAACCAGGGTACTAAAAAGTCCATGAGACTCTTTTCTCCAGTTAACCAACAGAAAACTAGAAACACACTTGTGTCTCAAGTAGTAGAGAGCTAGCTTTGAGAAGAAGAGCTCAAGGACAAGCCCCATTTCTGACAAAAAAATAAATATATAAAAAATATTTGCATGAAAATTTTGCACTTATATGATTATGTTTGCAGTTTTAAATATCAAGGATCTAAGAACAATTTTATGACTGAACCACAGAAAAACTTCTATGTTCAATCAGCACTCTAAGATTATGATTTTGTTCCTAATATAGTTTTGATGTTTTTGTTTTGATCTACTTATTTGATCTTTACATATACATAAATTACAATCAAACTAATGTAATCAGTTCAGTTTGTCTCATAACATATCTATATTATTTTATTACTGATTTATCCCTGAGATCTTGTTTAGAGAGGCTAAATGTATCCTCATTGTATTACAAAAATGAGCATTTTGAACCTATTTCTTAAATATTGAAAATAATTTAACCGGTACATTATTTGCTGTACAAAAACAAAAATTAAAAGAAGCATTATAAAAACTATTTTAGCTTTTGCATTTATCTTAGTTACAGAAATAGCATCGTATCACAGCTGTATTTGATAACTGCTGTTACCATTTGAATAACTCAGAATATTTTAATTTATTTCATAGGAAACTATGATCAGACCCAGAGCCTGTGGATACTACACATGTACTCTACTATTGAATTAACTTCCCTAGTCCAAAATTTTATTTTTTTGTCAGCGATACTAGTACAAACTTTTAGCTACTACATACGTTCAGTACACTGAGGTGAGTATAAATGGAGTATCTGAAGTTGAATTTTCTACAATTCTTTACATAAAAATGAGATTCTAAAGCAAGTTCCTTAAGAAATGCAGGAGAATAAGGAATGGGGATGGGAAATGTAAGGTGTGCTAGGGTTATAACCAGAGTTAAGCACAAGTTTAGATCTTTCCTCAGGACAATGGTATGAAATTGAAAGGTTTTGAAATCTGAAATGGCATCTTCTCCACAGAGCTTTCCTGCCCCACAGCATCTTTCACAGCTCAGTAGACAGTGAATGCCAGAAGCACATTCCAGAGTGAGACTATTGTGTCCTTTATTGAAGTCACTGCTGTTGTCACCCCGGAGAAATGCGTCCTTCTAGACTTTCAGAAAAACCAGAAGCGTAGCCTCTATTCTCAGAGATGCCACTGAAAAGCCACTGATGACAATGTGTCCTTCCAAGAACCTCTAAGTAGAGTATATTTGTTGAAGGTGGCTGATTGATATTAACTTTAGGTGGCATTAAGACACTAGTACTTCACTTCAGTGGACTGCAAATAAACAAATATACACTTAAAGGGTATAGAGTGCTTAGGGACAGAAGATAGATTCCCATTGACATTTTCTACCTGTAGATTTTCTGAATTAAAATGTGATATTCCAGTTTGGTTTGTTCTCCATAATATCAATGACACAGAAGAAAGGTATGTATTCTGCATTTATACAATTAAATTTATGACCCAGCCTGTGTGTGTGTATGATACACACACATTCAGACCGGCACACCCACACATAAATTCACAAACTTATACATACATGCATACATATGCATATCTGCATGTTTTTATAGATGTATGTATAAAATATACATGCATGTGTGCATCTATGTGAGTGTGTGGTACTAGGGCTTATATTCAAGGCCACTCAATAGAACTGTGCTCAGGCATAGTAGCCAAACCTAGAGCTAGCTGCTTTCTTTTTCCAGTTATCTATTTTTTTTTGTTGAACTGTGTTTGTCAAATTTATGATCTATGCTGTCCATGATAGCAAGGATTACAGGAATCTTTTTTACCTTGTCCATTTTTTTTCTATTTTTCTACCACCTGAACCACTCCCTCTAGTCAAGCTTGTTGTTGTTTATTTTGGAAAAGTATCTGGAACTCCTCTACCCTGGCTGGGTCTGAATATTCATCATGTAGATCTCAGCCTTCTGAATAGGCAGGATTTATAGAAATGAGCCACCTGTACTTAGCCTCATTGTGGTTTTCATGAATATACTTAATAAGAAAAACATCTCTAAAGCTTATTGATCATTGGTTTGCAGTTTTTATGGATTTTTTTCAACTTGATTATCATTTACTAATGTGATAATTTCCTGGGTACTGGTGTGGCTCATGCCTGTAATCCTACCTCTTCAGGAGGCTGAGATCTGAGGATGGTTGGAAGCAAGCCCAGACAGGAAATTCCATGAGACTCTTATGTCCACTGAATCACAGAAGAAGCTTGAAAGTAAAACACTAGCCTGAGGTAGAAAAGCAGCTTAAGAACTGTTTGTAGGACCAGAGTTGAAATCCCAGGATGGAAAAACTAAATGTAATTTTTCTTGTTTTTGTTCCTTTTGCTTTTTTTGTCTTATTCTCAATTGTTTGTCTTTAGAAGGGTAAGATGAGAGCAGAATCGAGGGGCAAGAAGTGAACAAATGCAGCAAAACTTGTGGATGATTTGTGGATGCAGTGATAGCATCTTTAAAACATGCTGATATATATGAGCACAGTTTGTTTAATCAACAATTACCTCAAATAATATTTTTATTAAATAATTTATTAACATTGATTTTTACATCATATTTCAAATGACATGTTTAACAAATAAGTATTCAAGAAGTGAATCTCTATATACAATCACTGGCACTTAGATTTTAGAACAAAGGTAAAATTAGGCTGAGGGTTTTTTTTATATAAAATTTCACCTTTAAGTGGTTGTTCAAAGGACTCATCATTTAACAAAGAAGTTTATCATTACAATAATATATCTAGAAATATGTCACATGTTCAACATTGTCATGTGTCTGTACCCTAATATACCACTTCCTTACCTCATTCTTCTAACTTTTGTGGAATATACATGAATTATTGGCTTCCCTTCATTCATCTACTCAATTCCCTTTACTTTCTGTTGTTTTGATTTTGCCTTTCCATGGAATTACACTATTTGAATCCTCCTTTGAATCTGCCATATTTTAGTTTCTGTATCTATGGACACTTGCATATAATGAAACATATTTGCTTGTAAGTTTATAGGCTAAAAGTAGCTTCCATATGTGAGGAAAAGCATGCATCTTTTGTTTCCCTGGGCCTGATTTCACTTACCCTTTTAGTCTTATAAAAATGGTAAAAGTGTATACATTCCAACATAAAATAGCTATGATTATTTTAAAGGAGATATTTTTACATTGCAAGTTTAATTGGGTTAGCATTATTATCACAGCACTTCTTTTTTTAAAAATAATTTCTATGGTGAACCAAATTAAAACAACAGACACAAGAATTTTTTGCACAGTATGAAAAGAATTAGTTATGCATCTCCAATTAAGTTCAATTAGAGTTGTACTCCACATCTTTGCACACGAGGCACAAACTCTACTCAATTTTTCTAATAAGCATGGAAAGTTCATTAACATTAAGTGTGAACTCTATGCCTGGTATCACCTCCTGTGGTTCTGTGGATTGCCAAAACCTATGGGAAATTATCTGTTAGAGATGTGGACCATCTATCACCAACATTGATATAAACTTTAATATTAAATGATATATTAATATGAAAGCATTTATAATACTTTAAGAGTTAGATTACAGACCAGTAAGTTTTTGATTGAATGATTCTCTAAAATGTTACTTTAAATATCTTCAAAATTAAGTATATTCATCAAAGTCATTATGCTACAGATAAATGAATCTAAACACTATATATAGTTTTAAAATATTACTGAATGTCTATCCATAATTATTATAATTCTGTATATATACAGAGGTGGAAAATCTTAGCAATTCATGTTACTAATTGTTCTTTCCCTGTGAGCCAACTATTCAATTCCTATATATAATATCAAAAATACTTTGAGTGTATACAAGATTAAGCAATTGTAAGAAATATTGAAGTGGTGAGCCAAAAAATTAGAGATATAATCTATATATTGTTCATATTCATATTTTGAATTGGTCAATAGTTAAGATTTCTTACAGCCTTCATTGAACAATAGCTAGGGAAGTCAATGCTCCTGTATAAATAATACTATTTACTCAAGTAGAAAATTAAATTTCATGTTGAAGAAATTGTTTCTGGAAATTAATTGTATTTTCTGAAAATGTGAAGTAATTCAATTTTGCAATTGTTGGAAAAATTGAAATAAGTATGCAAAAAAAAGAGATGTTGAATCCTGCCTGACTTCCATTCACATGATCAAAACATTTTAAGCATCTCATCCTGAATATTGGTGGTGATTCAAACAAAAGTGTATGTTAAAGATGGTGCATTTTATTCCTTTGGTTAGCATAGATACTATGAGATTTTGTCTTATATAAACAAAGTTAGGAATTTTCACAGCAACCATGTTGTATCCATGATCTGGAGTTCTCATTTGAGAATAATCAACCAAAGTAAGGAAAACTCAATAATAAAGTCACTACAAAATGACTTAACAAACCACCTGAATAAATTTGAAAATTGATTCTCAAAGAGTTGAAACACAACATAATGACCCAATCTTTTAGAAATGATTTCAGAATTTGGAAACTGGAGCAGACCACAGCCTTTTAATGGATACCAAAACATAATAATGAATTGCAAAAATTTAGTATTAATATAAGTGATTTGCCTCATCACAAATGGGTGACATATAGAAATAACTACAATTGGGAGGGAAATACCTTGGGAAAAAAATAAGGAAAGAGGCAACACTGTTCAAAAAGAAAGGCACTCTTTACCTGACATAGGTAACATTCTCCTTTATATATCACTTTTTCAATAAACATTAAAAAATGCATGCTAAACAGTATGCATGTGTATGCCTATAAGTGAGTTTCAATTAATAATATGAATCTGAACTCTATGAATAAAGATCATATTTGAATGTATAACATAATTTCTTAGAAGTGAATGATTCTAAAAAAATCATAGCTAAATCATAATAATCATACTGTTGCTGAATTACCATATAATCAAATAATAAAATAAAATGTAAGCATATATGTATATATATTTACAAACCAATTTATAGCCCTGTATTTTATTGAGAATAATTCATTGTCATCCTTCCTTATATCTAAATGCAGTATATATATTTTATATACACAGTAATAAATAAGTATATATTATGTAAGACTATATTCCAGTTCTTTCTTATTTAAGTACATATTCTGTGATATGTTCATATTCAATATGAGATCCCAAAGTATAGGTATATGTTGCTTCACAGTTCTTTATGGGGGATGATAACTTATTTTCATTATTTCTTCAGTTGCAATTCTAGACTGAATTAAGGCACAGTTTGAGCTCTCTTCTTATGTAATGATGATGATGCTATTCTGCATATAATGGTCCCAGGTTCATTTTTAGTCATCTGTTACTGATAGAGAATGAGTAACAAGACTGTAAACATCCCTAATTAAACCATAAGACTTGACAGATTGTGAATTGTGTTGTAATATTTCACACCTACTGCGCTGCTAAACATGAGGGTGAAAGCTAAATGTACCTGAGCAGAGAATGAGTGCAGTGCAGTAAGTGCCAAGTAGTGTCTGGCTTTGAAAGTGCAATGCCGGGTTTGTTGAGTAATTAATGAAGAACTTTATTCTGTGTTTTCTCCTATTTTCCTTTTATTCACACAGCATAGAAAATACTGCTTTTGGGGCAATAGAAGATTTTCAAATGACTTAAGATAAATTGTAGAACACAACATCTTCAATCTGGAAAGACTGATAGGTGCCTTTTTGAATGTTTCTTCTTGAAGCAGATTCATATTTTATCCCAACAAATTTGTATGGGCAAAGGTTTATGTCATTTCATGAAAAATACTTTTCAAACTTTGAATAGTTGTTCTCACCTGAAGAAGTCCTGTGGGTGAAACGCAGTGTGACACCAACTAAATAGTTTATTGTTGTTAGGAGAATGGAAAATAAGAAAAGGAGGGTCAAGGTACATAAGAAACTTCATAACAACAAGATGTGTCATCACCTCAACACAGTTGGCATTGAAAAAAATAACAGTATACTTGGTGTTGTGCAGATAATACTACATATTGTATGTACTCTGAAAAATAGTTATTGTAGATAAAAATAGTTGCAAAATTCAGAGGAATATTATATTTTTCAAGTTTCTATGCATAATGAATATGCACATTATGGTTTAAATTGTAAATGAAAAATTGGTTAATTGTTTACCAGCTAAACACTGCCAGATCCTTTAATTCAAATGTATTATCTCAGAATAAACATACAACTTGGGTATTATATGATATTTTAATATTTATCCAACTAGGCCATTTCACTATAAAATTAGGGAAGCTGCACCCAAAAGTGCCGTGGAAATTAAAAGCAACTTACTGGAAAATTTATGAAATCATAGGCTATGATGTTGCTAAAACAGTTTGAATTTTAGATTCACATCTTATTTATTTGTGACTTCAGAAAATAACTGAATCTCTGAAATTACCTCTTGGTGAAAAATAATATTTTATGTAGTTGTTCTGAAAAAAATGGGATACATCTTTGAAAAAGAATGTGTGTCACATCAGTAAACACTGTAAGGATGCGTTTTTCTTAATCCCATTGGGAGATGGTTCCCCATAAATATTTTTAAGCATCTTCATGTTTCAGAATGTATGATTAAATAGCAAGCATGCCCTCCAAGTTGGAAATAGAGATTTTGAGGTATGGAAACTTATGTGCCCTAGAGCCATTTGCTTCTACTGTAAGTGTAATGACCCCAGAGATGCTTTCTTCTCTAGCCCAGAAGCATTTGTTTATATTCCTATGGTTTAATTACCCAGAAGCCTTTGCTTATGTTCCATAGAAAAAATTTGTCGAGGAGGGTAGGGATGTTCCTGCTACAAAAGAAGAGTACAAAATTACATAATTTGAGGACTTCTCTCTAAACTTGTGAAACATGGTGTATTTTCAGAGAAATGTTTAACCTTGTTCCATGATAATTTGAGGAACTGGGAAACAACGGACCAATGTACAATGCATACATTATTAATTTCACAGATATATGCTTAAATTGTAGTACTATTATCACAACTCACTAATTATGAGAAGATAAATTGATACTTTGTTTGACAATACATATTAAAAATGTGAATTATTAGAGGTGTACTTTCAATTGTTTTTCCCCAAAATATAGTTTTTTTGTTGTTAGCAACAATGTTAATTAATTTGGTATTTGAATTTGTGTTTCATGTTATAATACAGAAAGAAAAATGTTGTTCACTCTGGGAAGCAGGATGAGGAATCCTCCAAAGACTCAACATAGAGCTACCCTATAACCCAGCAATGCCCACTCCTGGGCATTTACTCAAATGTCCATAAATACAGCCATACTAGAGCTACTAACACAAAGATGACCATTGCAACACTATTTTTTTTTTTTTTTGGCCCCCTTCTCTTTCTGTCTTTCTGGCCCCGCTCGCTCCAGCCCCGCTCGCTCCGGCCACCAAGGCCACCACTCGGTTGGGCTCCGCTTGCTTGCTTTCGCTCTCTGTTGCTTGTTGCAGTCTCGTCTCTGCCACTTCCGGCTTGGTTGTGTATGTGGGATACCGAGGAATCGAACCCGGGTCTTTGTGCATGCTAGGCAAGCACTTTAACCGCTAGGCCAAACTCCCGGGCCCCCCATTGCAACACTATTTAACATAGCTAAGATATGGGAACCAACCCAGATGCCCTTCATTAGATGAATGGATTAAGAACATGTGGTACTTATCCACAATGGAATTCTATGCTGCCCTCAGAAAGAACGACATCACCTTATTTGTAAGGAAATGAAAAAGACTTGGAAAAAATCATATTGAGCGAAGTAAACCATACCCAAAGAATCATAATCTCAGTGGTTTCCCTCATTTACACATTTAGGATCAAAATAGCTCAAAAGCTATGTACATTTGGCCATAGAGGATAAGGCTAAGTGAAATGTGCTCTAGGATATGGAAACAAGAGGTTTATCTTCGGATTGCTGCTTTTAATGTATTATATAAAGTTATTTCTTTTTTTCTTCTTTGTGGTTTATCTCATGTTGTATCTGTCTTTGATACCTGGTATGTTGAATAAATGTTTTTGTGTTCATTTGAAATAGGGAAGAAAAGGGAAAAAAAAACACATGATTGGGAGGGGAAAGGGATGGGAAGGTGGGAGAAAAACATGGGAAGGGGTATCAATGTTCAATAAGTAATATTCCCACTACCTGATGAATGTAACTATAATGCCTCTATAAGTTACAATAAAATACAATAACAGAAAAAAAGAAAGAAAACAGGGTTGTTGCATGAAGAAAGGAGTAATATAGTGAAAGTAGAATGACTGAATTATTTTACAAAATAAAAAAAAAACAGTATCCTATTAGATGCCAGTAATTCTTGTTGTCTTGATGTAGAGATAGGACTATCACAAGTTTTTATATTTGTCAGGATTGCACATAGGCATTATATACTGAAAGAAAACATAAGCCTGAGGGCCATCCTTCTTGGGTAAAATCAACAGCCTAGGAAACAAATTCAATTTTTTTCCTTGACTTTTACCTTTCATTTTGTTTGCATATATAAAATCTGCTTCAGTGAACTTATGTGACAAACAATTTTGATGAAGTAAACACAACTTGAACATTGTACTTAACAAAGCTTTAATTGGTCAAACATTATCAAAAGGGAATTTCCTGAGTTAGACACAAGAAAAGTGATTTAATTAGTAAGAAAATTAGCAAATTCAATGAAATGGAAAATGAGAAAGTCCAATAACGGTAAACAATTATGTAGTGTTATCTAGGTAAAGTATTACAACTATTAAATTGTAGTGCTAGATCATTTAACTTTCTAAATATATTAATAATAATGAAAACAAAATTTGTATTTATCTAACATCTATCAATCGGTTTTCTAATGCTTACTTTGATAAACATCAATTTTGTATATTTAACTGAGTAAATTTTGCTATACAAAGTGTGTCTTTTTTCTTTTCTGGACAAAAGCACCTTCTTTATTCTTTCACAACCTAGTGGTCTATTTGTGATTACAAATAACTTTGCAAAAATAATGGTATAATCACATAGCTATTAGCTCAAAAAGCTGATTTTTTTCTTTTATGGAAGCTCTTCAGTGGTCTTGAAAGCTATCAGAACATTACTGGTTACAGGTAAGTAAGAAGTAGGTACTGTAGAGAGGAGATAGAGTATACTTGTGAAAAAGAAGTAGACTTTTCTAAGGTCTAGACTTATTCCAGTCTATAGCAAATTGAAATTGAAAAAGAAATTGGAAAATGAAATTATTTAAAAAAAAACTCTCATTGTGTCTATGTAGACTTCATTATCAAGTTAGGTATCCAAAAATTGTAAAGAAAATAAAAATGTAGAATTATTCAGCAATAAAAACCTCATATTTTGTTTATACATATATAATTGCTTAAATGCTGAAATGTATGTGTAAGCCTAAAACATCAGTATCTCCAGAAAATTCATCGAAATGTTAAAATTATGCTACTAATTCCCTGTCTGGCATACTAGCTTGCTGAATATGACTCTTTTAAGATCCAGCTGTCCTTATTTTGTTAAAATCACAGATGTTTCAAACATACTCTTACATTCAACAAGGATATATTTTTGAGTGGCATATGAAACCACCTACAGAGTGTTTAATAACATGTTACAAATTTAATGATTGTGAAATTTTACACATTTTGAATCAGATTTCTAAAGAAGCACCTACCTTTAAGTATCTTTGACTACTTATACATCACTAGATAGAGTTTTTAATGTTTAAATGTTTGTCAGAATAATTCACTTAACAAAGACAGGTGTTATATAATTCTGGTGTTTTGTCATAATTACTTGTTTAATCTCAGGTTTTATTTTTATTTAATATCTTCACCTTCAAATGGGAAAGAGAATAGTATGAATATTTTTTCTCTGCAGTATAGTCTGAAAAATATTATGTACTTGGTAGTCCTCAAAGTTGTGTAGGCTACTAATCGAAGAGCCTTGTATCTGCAATGCTCCTGAATAGTCAGACCATATACACTAAAACTCCTTCATTCCTATTTGGAATATTGATAATCTCTATGTCTAACTTGTTGTTCACTGCTTCAGAGGGCATCTCCGATTTAGGGTACGATCTTGTATAAAATTGTTATGTACTGAATTTCTGTTGATTGTCCAGGGTAAGAGATTCTAAGCAATTTCATCCACATGATTTACTTCCTCTCTTTATTTTTCTCATTTTTTCTTTTGTGTATAAAGAAGTTCCTTTTGATGGAAGTAAAAAGGGTAGTTACTCATAATTTTAATTTATTTATTACTACTAAGAATTTTAATTATTATTTAGTGAAACAATGTTTTGCAATTTGGGGGAAATATATACTTCAAAACAAAAAAAAATGAAACTCCTTTGTACAATTAAAGATAATAAAGATATAATTTAAAACTTTGTATTGCGTGAAATTCACAAATAGCTTTTGATTTGTAGCATGTATTACATAGAGTCCAATATGTAAAAACTCACTAATAATTTTTTTAATGCTATTTTAGCCTGTCCTGGGATTGAGCTCAGGGGCTGAGCACTGTTCTTTGCCTTTCTCAAGGCTAGAGCTCTACCACAGCACCACTTGCGGCTCTTTCTATGTATGTGGTACCAAGGAATCCAACCTGGGTCTTCGTGCATGGTAGGCAAGCACTCAACCAAACTCCCAGCCCTTGCTAATAACTTTTATAGAGAAATCTTGATTGTTTGGAATCAATTTTCATGTCTCAATCATAACTATATATTACACACCCTATTTTCCTAATAATTATATTTAATTAACACCATGCATTTTGTAAGTTTCTAGCAATAAAGAGAGAGAGAGAGAGAGAGAGATAAAATATCATGAAAATATCCTATAGCAAAAGCTAGTTTGTGTTTAAAAATGTTGTTTTTTAAGTTGAAATATGTTGACATATGCTTACTTAAAATGAACAGATTTTCAACTGCACTGCATTTTACTGATTATTTTTAGTTTTTATTTTTTTAAACTTATATATCCAAAGACCATTCATGCTTTTTGTTTTGTTTTATTTTTTTTTGTTTTTGTTTTTGCTTGTTTGGATTTTTCACACATTTTTTTTTTACTTTTGCACAATGGAGTTGTCATGTAACAAATAAGTTTATTAATGCAATACACCTAGATCCATGCCAACATTCTCATCTATCCCTCCCTTACCCACCTCTTCTATAATTATTCTTAATTTTGTAGAATATACAATGAATTCTTGACTGCATTCTCCTCCTTGTTTTTCTCTTCATGCTTTTTAAACTGTGTAACTCCCATTATTATGATGTGGGTATGTAATGAAAAAAGAGTATAAAATATGTATTTTTTAGTTTAGTATCGTATAGAAATTTAAGTAATATTTTAGATTATGCAATGTGTGATATTTTACCTCAGGGTGACAGAATATATTAATATAAATTAATTCTAACATGTACATATCCTTGACACATGCTGTAACCCATACATATATATTTTAAGATATATTTTACTTTAAAAATATTGCTATGTATTTATCACTTATAAGAAGTTATATTTGCTTACATATCATTATTGATTTTGAAAACAGTACCCATTCTACTTTATTTAGGAAAAAATGAATGCATATCTTTGCAAAATTAAAAACATATCTTTTAATGACACATATTTGTACTATTACAAAGCCTAATTTCATAGTGAGTCAAAAGAGGAGAAATAAAGTACTGCAAACTTTTCTGATATTGAAAAGGAATCTAAAAGAAAAGAGAGCTAAATATACCAAATTCAATACTGTAATAAAAAACTCAAAACAGAGAAATAAAAGATTACACAAGTCTCATAATAATCAAGCACACAACTATCTGTAGAAGAGTCACAACCAAATTCACATTATTTGTCTCTAATATTTCAAAAGAGCAAATCTGAAATAAACAAAAAGTAAGACTTGATTACAAATGCACATTACTAAAAAGTGAAGTTAACAGCACAATTATATGCATGACATATGCAGTTGTGAAACATTATTTAAATTTTTAATTGTCTTATTTCCTTAAAACACAATACTTCATAAATGAATATTCTTTATACTCTTATGTTTGACAATAAAGAATTGCCATTATATATCCATTGCCTGTGTATCACTGATTTTTCTCCCTTTTTAACTTTACAGTTTTAGTCTTTTCAATTTAATAGAATTAAAATTAACTCCAATTTGTCTAATTGAATGCTAAATATCTACTAAGTATTCTCAAACAGATTGGAAATAGCACATTTAAAATTATTTCTCTGTAAGATATATTTACATTACAGTGGAATAACTTTATAAGTTTATATTCAAAAAGAAATAAAAAGGTCATCATAAAGTTTAACGTAATTATCATAGCTTCTGTATGTATATATTTTCTATAACCTTTGCTCATTTTATCTCTTTCTGTATCACCCAGATTTACTGCTTTAAAGAGCACTGAGATAGGGTTGGTAAATAAAGACTACTTAACAATAAAATAAATATATTTCCCTACGATTCAGATCTGGAAAGATTTAGCAAAGAGGGAAGTTCCTATTCTCCATATTCATCTTTCACATTATATTTCACATACCAGAATTAACTTGATATTTCCTTTTTGCCTCTTTCACTAATCAAAATATATTTGTAATAACTAGTTTTATTAGGCCTTTATGCATAAATGTACATTTTGCTGTTACCAATAAAAACTTAAAACTGTGTATAATAGCACACAAATAAAATTTCCTGGTGTTAGTCACATTTTGTTTTTACCACTACACAATATCCTGGCTGAAATTAGCTTCATACATAACTAATGAGAGCTACCTGTAGTCTATTATAGTGTTCACACTGCTTTATCTGCCTAAAATGCTCGTTCTTCAGCTGCTTCTAGTACACATTAATTTAATGGTATGCTCTACTGAAGACTCACATCTGCATACATCCAAGGAAACTTCCTCAAGTCCTCTTCATGACTCGTTTTTTTGTGTGTTTTTTTTTTTGAGCTTGAGTTACCGTTTCAGTAACATTCGTTGTTTAAGATGATTTTCTTTGTACTAAAATGTCAACATGTCACTTTAGATAGCAGTTTAGTTCCAAAAGTAATAATTTTTGGGTATAATACTTAATTCAGGGATGGGCGGAAGATGGCTGCTGTTCAGGGTGAGACATACTGAGCTCCTGCCAAGATTCATGTACTGGCAGTGCAGGAGACAGTCCTCTAACAGAAACTGATCCTAAGTAAGCTTCAGGACCACAGAGAACTCAGGCAGAGAGGAAAAAAAGGAAGAATATCAGGGCGAAAAGAGAGCATGGAGCTCTGCCGCAGAGCGGCCGGGGAGACAAAGGCTCTTCTGAATAAGAGCAGAGAAAGTGCTCCACAGCAGGGCAGACCCGCCGGCTGCAGACAGATCCACACAGAACTTGTGCGAGTCCAGAGCCGCCACCCGGCCATGCACGGGCCTCCAGCTTCACGGAACTGGAGAATCCAGCAATTTGTGAGTAGCTCCAAGAAGTTTCCACTTCTGCTCCGGGAAAGGCATTGGGAGGGAGCCCCTCCCCCACCAGCTGAGAGCAGCCCCATCTTGACTGCTGGCAACCACCCAGGCCAAAGCAATTGGAGCCTGAGAGGTGTTGCTGACAGCGCTACATAACTGGCAAAGGATTTTCCAGAGATCCCTTAGCCAGATGTCCAAATCCAGTGCTGCTGAAGTCCATCCCCCTGCGCCACCCACAGACCTGGTAAACAAAGCCGCCCCTGGATCTTTCAGCTTTGTTCTACCAAACAAGCAATCTAATTGGAAAAAAACAAATCACAAGGGAAAAAGACTTTGTGAAGAGTTTAGATCCCGAATTTAGTGGGGACACAAGATTCCTAACCACTCCCCACACCAAAAAAAAAAAAAAAAAAAAAACCCTGAAGAATACCCTTTTTTTTTTATCTTTTTTTCCTACCCCATTTCATTTGCATTTTTAAATGTTCTTATTTTTCTCTTTGCCATTTAACCTACAACTTTTTTTCTAATGTTATGATTCATTCCTTTTTTTTTTCATTTTTTTCTTTTTTTCTCCTCTCTTTTCCCTCAATCCTGCTGTCACTGTGGTCATTCCTAGAAACACAGTGACAGCTCTGGGTACAGTTTGAACAAAAATGATATCCATATTGATACGGTCACCTGCTTTTTAAACTTTGGGTTCTCAACCCTAGTATCTCTTGGGTAAGAACTCAGAAGACTAAGGAATCTCCCCCCACCTTTTTTCTTTTCTTTTTCTTTTTTTTTGTTTTTGCTTTCGTTGTGTGTGTGTGTGTGTGTGTGTGTGTGTGTTCTGTTTTCTTTTGTTGTTGTATTGTTTCTTTTTTTCTTTTTTTTCCTTTTCTTTCTAAAATTGGTATCATTGAAATCTCCTATATAAACCTCTCTCTTTTCTCTATATATTCTTCTTATTACTTTTCTTATATTGATAAGTTTTATCAAAGTTCATCTAAACTTTCTACACAAATACTCTACCTGTCTATCACCTTAGGTCAGTTATCCTCACACAATACACTTTCTTCATTACTATAATATTCTTACAGTCCTGTATTATTCTTTTCCTACCTCCCTTGTCGTCTTTCATATTATTTTTCTATCTCTGGTCCTATGTTCATCCTTCAACTCTTATAAAGCATGGATCTACATTTGATGGTTGTTGAGCAATGCTATGTATCTAGGTGTTCAATTATACTCTAGGTCAGAGGGACTTAAATACAATAGAGATTGGATTGAGGGGATTATTGTTTTGGTCATATATTGGTCATCTGTGATTGTATTAGATTTGTATGTAAGTGTACAAAAAGAAAGAGAGAGTGTTATTACCAATCTAAAAGAGCTAATATCTATTGTCAGTCAACTAAAAAGTGCGAGGTTGGTTATATCTGAAAAATTATAATCTTATTTAGTATAAATCTTGCTCCCATCCTCAAATGGGCAGAACAAGAAACTCAAGAAAAATGTCAAATCAAGGAATAGCATCTCCCACTCAACATAAACAGGCAATGGAGCAGTCAGTGGCAAATCTAGAGGAGAGCCTTCCAAGTGCTATACAAATGCAATTGCTAAAAATCATTAATGAAAAATGTGAAAACATAAAGAGATAAGGGAGGAAGCCACAGCTAAACAAGAGGAAACCATAAACAAGGTGAAATGTGAAAAAGGGGAAGCCATAAAGGAGGCCATAATAAAGGTTTTTCAAAAAAAATGGACAAATTCATAGAATCCACAAACAAAAAGGTGACTGAACTCCAACAAATGTTCTGAAGAGAATAAAGCTGCTGAGCTAACCACTCAAATGGAAATCAAGGACCTAAAGAAATTCATACATGATCTAAAAAAAGAGACACAAGGCATCAAAAATGAGCAATTAGAGGCAAGGGAGATGAAGAATAAAGTAGATAGCTTTGATACCAGGTTAGACAATGCAGAAGAGAGAATTTCCGGAGTTGAAGATAATTTTGTTGTTATAGAAAAAGAACAGAAAATGAGTCAATTGAAATCTACGGAATATGAGAAAACGCTACAAGAGGTCCAAGATACAATTAGGAAGTCTAATTTAAGGCTAATTGGTAGTGAGGAGGGTCTAGACAAAGAGGTCAATGGTATTGGAAATATACTTCAGGGAATCATCTCAGAGAACTTCCCAAATATCAAAAAGGGCAGGCCCACCCAGATACAAGAAGCTTTTAGAACCCCAACAGACCTGACCAGAAAAGGACATCCCATCACCACATTATAATCTGAACTGGATCAATAGAGGTCAAAGATAGGATCCTAAAGCAGTCAGGGAGAAGAGAACAATCACCTATAAAGGCAAACCAATCAGAATAACCCCAGATTTCTCAGCAGAGACCATGCAAGCTAGAAGAGGTTGGAACGATATATACCATGCCCTGAAGTCAAATTACCAGCCAAGAATACTGTACCCAGCTAAGCTCTCATTCATAACAGAGGGAACCATAAAAACATTCCATTCCAAGGAAAAGCTGCAACATTATGTAGCAACAAAACCAACACTACAGAAAATTCCCAAAGATGTTCTACACATGAAAAATGAACACAAATGTAATACAGAGAAAGACACAGCACATAAAACTCATAACATCTAAATACCACAAAAACTATCAAGACATGGGCCCTAATGAAAGCCTTTAAAAATGGCAGGAACTAATAAATATTTCTCAATCCTGACTCTCAATATCAATGGATTTAAGTCTCCAATTAAACGGCACAGATTATCTACTTGGATCAAAAAACATGACCCATTGTTCTGCTGTCTTCAAGAGACATATCTTACCCAAAAAATCAAACACCTTTGAAAATGAGAGGTTGGAATAAACTCTATCAAGCTAACAGCCCCCATAAACAGGCTAGAGTTGCCATCCTCATATCAGATAAGATAGATTTCAAACTAAAATTAGTGAGAAAAGACAAAGAAGGCTACTACATACTACTAAAGGGATCTTTCCTCCAGGAGGATATAACCATCCTGAATATCTACACACCAAATCCCGGAGCTCAGAACTTCATCACGCAAACTTTACTTTCACTGAAACCATACATACATAGAAACACAGTGATTGTTGGTGACTTTCACACACCACTCTCACCTGTGGACAGATCAATAAGGCAAAAACTCAACAGAGAAACCTTAGAACTGAACAACAATATAGACCAACTATATCTAACAGACATATGCAGATTATTCCACCCAGCAAGAACACATTATACATTTTTCTCAGCAGCACGTGGAACATATTCCAAAAGAGACCACATCTTAGGCCATAAAACAAACCTGGACAGATTCAGAAACACTGAAATTATTCCCTGCACTCTCTCAGACCACAAGGGCATCAAATTGGAACTGAACACACATCTCCACCAACGAAAACCCTGTAACTCATGGAGATTGAACAACACATTATTGAATCACCAATGGGTCAGATATCAGAACAGAAATCCAACAGTTTATGAAATTTAACAAAAAGGAGCACACAAAATACCAGCTCCTTTGGGACAGGGCAAAGGCAGTACTCAGAGGAAAATTCATAGCTTTGAGTGCCTACAATAACAAATTGGAAAAATTGCAAACCAACAATTTAATGGGTCACCATAAGCTCCTGGAAAAAGAGCAACAAACCAACCCCAATCCAACTAGAAGGAAGCAAATTATTAAAATCAAACAGAATTAAATGAATTGGAATCCAAAAAAAATTATAGAAAGTATCAACAAAACAAGTAGCTGGTTCTTTGAAAGATTTAACAAAATTGACAAACCCTTAGCAAATCTTACAAAAAAAGAAGGGAACATACCAAAATAAACAGACAAAAATGGTAATATCGCAACAGAAATTACCAACAACCACAGTATCATGAGGGAATACTTCTCAAACCTTTACACCAACAAATTTGAGATTCTAGAAGAAATGGATGAATTCCTAGCCAATATTAACATAACCACACTGAACCAACAAGAACTAACCCAACTAAACAAGCCTATTTCAAGCACTGATATAGAAATGGCAATAAGAGACCTTCCACCTAAGAAAAGCCCAGGGCCACATGGATTCACAGCTGAATTCTATAAGGTCTTCAAAGCAGAGCTCATACCAATACTTCTCAAGCTCTTCAACAAAATTGAAAATGAAGGTTCTTTACCAAACTCATTCTATAAACTCATTCTATAAACCCTCATCCTCAAACCAGACAGAGATTCATCAAAGAAAGAGAACTATAGACCTATTTCTCTGATGAACATCGATGCAAAACTTCTCAACAAAATACTGGCCAACTGTCTACAACAGCTCATCAAAAAAATTATACACTGTGATCAAACTGGATTCATCACAGGGGGGCAAAGCTGGTTCAACATACACAAATCAATTAATATAAATCAACACATCCACAGCAGCAGGGACAAAAAACACATGATTGTCTCAATAGATGCAGAAAAGGCATTTGACAAGATCCAACACCCCTTTATGTTAAAAGCTCTGGAGAAACTAGGAATCCATAGAACATTCCTCAATATAATAAGGGTGTGTATGAAAAACCCACAGCTAGTATTATACTTAATGGCGAAAAGCTAAAGCCATTCCCTCTAAAATCAGGAACGAGACAAGGATGCCCAATCTCTCCACTCCTCTTTAAAATAGTATTAGATTTCCTAGCCAGTGCAATAAGGGAAGAAGCAAGCATAAAGGGGATCCAAATAAGGAAAGAGGGAGTAAAACTTTCCCTCTTTACAGAGACATGATTCTGTATTTAAAGAATCCTATAGACTCCACTCCCAAGCTCTTTTAGCTGATTCAAAACATTGGAAGGGTAGCAGGGTATAAAATTAACCCTCAAAAATCAACTGCCTTCCTCTACGCCAACAGTGAGAGGAATGAGGCAATAATCAGGAAAGCAACTCCTTTCCCAAGAGCCTCAAAGAAAATAAAGTACCTAGGCATTACCTTAGTTAAGAATGTAAAGGACCTTTTTGATGAAAACCTTAAAACCTTGAAAAAGGAAATTAAAGCATAACTGAGGAAATGGAAAAACCTCCCATGGTCCTAGATTGGAAGAATCAATATCGTGAAAAATGGTAATCTTGCCAAGGGCTATCTACAAATTCAACGCAATACCCATCAATATCCCAATGTCATTCTTTAAAGAAATAGAAAAGGCAATCCAAAATTTCATATGGAATAATAAAAGACCCCATATAGCAAAAACACTGTTTAGCAGAAAGAAGAGCGCAGGGGGAATTTCAATACAAAACTTTAGACTCTATTACAGTGCTATAATTATCAAAACAGCTTGGTACTGGCACAAGAACAGGCCTGAAAACCAATGGAATAGAACTGAAGACCCAGATATTAAACCACAGACCTATGGCCTCCTAATCTTTGACAAGGGAGCCAAAAAAATAGAATGGAAGAAAGACAGCCTCTTCAACAAGTTGTGCTGGCAGAACTGGTTAAGCACATGAAGAAAACTAAAGTTGGATCCTTCTTTGTCACCCTGTACTAGAATTAACTCCAAATGGATCAATGACCTGGAGGTAAAAGCCAACACTCTGAAAACTTTACAAGAAGGAATAGGAGATACACTAGACCTCCTTGGTACAGGTCGACTCTTTCTTAATAAGGACCAAGACCACAACAAATCAGAGAAAGGCTGGACAAGTGGGACTGCATTAAACTGCAGAGCTTTTGTATGGCAAAGGACATAGGTAGTAAACAAATTAGGAAGCCCACAGGGTGGGAGAAGATCTTCACCAACCATACAACAGACAAAGGCCTCATATCTAAAATATATCAATAGCTCAAAATATTGAATCAATCCAAAACTAATCTCCAAAGTAACAACCATCCCATTAAAAGATAGGCCAAAGACTTAAAGAACAACTCTAAGATTCCACCTCACTCCAGTTAGAATGGCCAGGATCAAGTAAACGAATAATATCAGATGCTGAAGGGGATGTGGCCAGGAGGGATCACTACTACACTGTTGGTGGGAGTGCAAACTCATTCAACCACTATGGAAAGCAATATGGCAATTCCTCAAAAGACTAAACATAGAGCTCCCTTATGACCCAGCAATTCCACTACTTGGCATTTACCCAATAATTCAGAAACAAAGACATACTAAATCCACTAGCACAATGATGTTCGTTGCAGCACTATTTACCATAGCAAAGATATGGAACCAACCCAGATGTCCCTCAGTTGATGAGTGGATCAACAAGATGTGTATTTGTACACAATGGAATTCTATGCTGCTGTCAGAAAGAATGACATCGCCCCATTTGTTAGGAAATGGAAAGACTTAGAAAAGATCATATTAAGTGAAGTAAGCCAGACTCAAAGGAACTTAGGCTCAGTGGTTTCCCTCATTTGTCATAATCAGTAGAAACCTTGGGCTCTCCTAGCAGAGATTTGCCACAGAGCAAAACCTAGATACAAAAGCCCATATAGTAGGACGCTAAATGAAAGGATCTCTAGGATATAGAAACATAAGCCATGTAATGAATGATGGTAGTTCTTAAGGTACTATGTTATCTCTCATCTCTTTTGCTGTCCCTTGGTTATCTCATATTGTTACAGTATCTCACTTTGTTACCTGATATATGGGATATATTTGTATTTGGTTATTTGAAATTGGATAGGGTGGGGGAAAACAAGATGAGGGGTGGGAGTGAGGGGAGGGAAATGGGGAACAAAACATGTGAAAGGGTATCAATGTATGGGAATTAATGCACCATCTATCTTGCAAATATCGTAACCCTTCTATTAATTAAAATAAAATATATATGACAAAAATACTTAATTCAAAATATACTTTGAATTTCAGTTGTAGTGTACTTGAAAATTCTCTCCAGTTTACTATAATGTGGGTTATGTTTGCTACATTATATGGTCCCCGGCATTAATGTGGACATTATTTGAGTCAACCTGTTTGACAATTAACAACTCAATGTGCTGTTCTTGGCGGTTTCCAGTCAGTTTTCAGTTAAAATGACCTCAAACATCAGTGCAATTTTATTAAGGAATGGGCCTTGAACGTTATCTAAGCTCTCTGAATAGAAATAGGCTTTTTAATACATGTGTTTAGAATGTAAATACCCCAAATATATTGTCAAGATCCTTTCATTGTTTGTAATATTTTACAGGTAACATTCACCTTTGGTATAGTCTATATTTTTGTAGTAAGCCTAATTGGCACTTATTTTAAGGATATCATTTACACAGAAATCATTTAATGTTATCTGTAATATTTACTTAATCATATCTTGTTGTACTCATAGTTTTGTGCTCATCATTAATATTCTATCCCATGTTAATAATATTAGTTTCCAAGTCATTCTTTTATTTTTTTTTTTTGCCAGTCCTGGGTTTGAGCTCAGGGCCTGAGCACTGTCCTTGGACTTTCTCAAGGCTAGAGCTCTACCACTTGATCCTCAGCACCACTTCCAGCTTTTTTCTATGTATGTGGTACCGAGGAATCGAACCCGGGTCTTCATGCATGCTAGGCAAGCACTTTAACCACTAGGCCAAACTCCCGGCCCCTCCAAGTCATTCTTATATGCATTTTATTGTAAAAAAATGTAAGTATAACATAGAAAAACTGCAACCAGGATGGAAATGAATTTCTTTTTATATGCTCAAGAGTAAAAGGGAAACTATTTTAAAGGGTAAGTAAAAGATATTTGTCAATATTTGCATACAGTTAATAAAAATTAAACACTATTTTGTATTAGTTAATCTTTAATCAGAAAGATCTTAAATAATCCTGTAGATGAAGTTAAAGAATATTTTGCAATGATTTTCTTGGTTTCTTGATGCTGCATCTTCATTTCCAGAGAAGTTACTAGCATTCTTGTTCTCATATTCAGTGAACAAACTATGAAAATAATCAAAATACAAAGGTAACTAAATGGTTAGCTATCCCATGCTTATGCTAAATTAGGCACACTCTTTGTACCATGTTGCCAAATATAGATTTAAAATCCATTGCCTCTAACTCACTTTCCATCTGTAGGTTTTTGTTTTTGTTTTTGTTTTTTTTTTGCCAGTCCTGGGCTTGAGCACTGTCCTTGGACTTTCTCAAGGCTAGAGCTCTACCACTTGAGCCTCAGCACCACTTCCGGCTTTTTTCTATGTATGTGGTACCGAGGAATCAAACTCAGGTCTTCATGCATGCTAGGCAAGCACTTTAACCATTAGGCCAAACTCCCGGCCCAGGACCTGAAACTCTTATCTCCAATTAACCACTAGAAAATGGGAAATCGGGCTTGGCTCAATGGTAGGACTGTAGCCTTGAGCTGAAGAGCTCAGGGACAGTGCACAGTCCCAGTTTAAGCCCCCATAACCCACAATTATAAAAAAAATGAATTAGAGAGTTTGCATTTTACTTGATATTACTTGTATCATCAGGCAGGTCTTTGTTCCTTTTGTAATAGATTATCCTGGTTTGTAAAGTTTGCTTTAGGGTATTTGCTCATTTTTTGATGATAGTTTAATCTTTCCTTTATATATATATATATATATATATATATATATATTTATTTTTGCCAGTCATGGGTTTGAGCTCAGGGCCTGAGCACTCTCCTTGGGTTTTCTCAAGGATAGAAATCCTCCATTTGAGCCACAGCACGACTTCTGGCTTTTTCTATGTATGTGGTACTGAGGATATTCGTGCAAGCTAGGTAGGCACTCTATCACTAGGCCAAACTCCTGACCCAATTTATAGCAGTTTTAATACATAGTGCTTTACTTGCAAAAAGCAAAGCCAAAGGAAAATATATGAATAATGTTATATTTTTTAGGACGTATAAGATTTTTGAGGAAAACAAAAGTGAGGAAATGGACATTGGAATCATAGGAAAAAAAACAGTAAGAAGACAGTTATATCTTGGATTGAAAAATCATGGACTACTTTCCCTCAAAATAATATTATCAATAGTAAAATGAACACATCTCTGCAGATTATATGAAAATATGTCAGTTAAATCCTATTCATCAGATATTTGCACTCTTGTGGTCTTAAATGACCTGAATATTTAATTTCCATTTGAAAACTACTTGAGATACTTTAAGTCTCAAGGTCCACAATTGGGATAAGCCCAGTTAGGATCATAAGTATATGGGGCTAGAGCTTTATAGGGACTCACTCTGTGGAAACAGAACCAGACAATTAGAGCTCCATTTCTGCAGAAATAAGTTGGCCTGGAATCTAAGGTAAAAGTCTACAGAGATAATAAGGTAAAATCATATGTGAATAAAAAGGCTTTAAGGATATAATCCTATATCAACAGTTCACAAATAGCTGACACTCTGATTTTTAAAAACTATTCTACAAAATACTCAAATGTGTATGTGTCCATTTTACTCAAGTTTGGTGTTGAATGCATGTTACATTCTGTATACTTCAGTAGAAAAATACTATACTAATATACCCAAA
Source organism: Megascapheus bottae (assembly GCF_031878675.1). Classification (NCBI taxonomy): domain Eukaryota; kingdom Metazoa; phylum Chordata; class Mammalia; order Rodentia; family Geomyidae; genus Megascapheus; species Megascapheus bottae. Next base: position 31,745,850 of record NC_143519.1, read on the forward strand.
CTTGAATTTAAAGGACATTTTTCGAAAACCCTAAGATTGTTTTTCTCATGTTATTGACAGAATTGGATCCAATAATGATACAGGTACTATGAAAAATGATAAAACATCAATGTGTGCTGACAGAAATAAAGCTATTTTAATGGATTTCTTGATTATCTATGACTTCAAAACATAACTATTGTGTATCTTATGTACTATATAATATTTCATGACCTATTTCCTGTAAATAAACAATCTTATATTTGGCTTATTTTCTATTCTATCTGAAAATATTCAAATAGAGAATTCTGGTAATCCACAACTGAATTACTTCTAAAAAATAGTAAAATAAGCATGAATAAAGGAAAATAATTATTGCTCAATATGAAGAACTATTAAATTCAATATTCTTTGGTTTCACACAGCTTTAGAACTGGGATTCAGTGCAAAAATTATTGCTATAAATTCTTGTCTTTTATAGGAGGGATATTTTATAGTTGATTGCATACTCAATGTCCCATATTAGCAATTCATCATTTTACAATATTAATATTCATTTTACTAAATATGGAAGGCTCATATAATCAGCAATTTCCTCATCAATTTGGGGAAATCAAATTCATTATTATCAGCCAGTGTAACATTAACAGTAAAATGCCATTGCTGGTTTAAAAATAAACAAGTCTTGATTCATCTATTATATCTAATTTTGCATATTATGAGAAGAAAGAAAAGTAGAATGTAATTTATAAGCTATTTTAAGGGTATCTAATTTGAAGAGCTCATTCAATTTCTGGGCTAAAAGGAGAAAGAAAAATGTTAATTTCTTTTAAAGATATAAAAAAGTAATGATAAAAGCTCTAATAAACTATATGTAATCTTTGTTTCTAAATTTTTTTGTTGTTGTTGATTATAGGGCTTGAACTTTGAGCCTGGTTGTTGTCCCTGAGGTCTTCAGCTCAAGGCTACTGCCCTACTCCTTAAGCAACAGCCCACTTCCAGTTTTCTAGTGGTTTATTGGATTGAGAGTCTCATAGATTTTAGTGCCCTTCTGGCTTTGAACCATGATCCTTAGATCTCATCCTCCTGAATAGCTAGGATTATAGGCATAAGCCACCATGCCTGGTTATAGTCTTTGTTTTGAGACCATGCTAGTCTTTTATTAATTAATTAATTAATTAACTTCTTTTTTTTTTGCCAGTCCTGGTGCTTGAACTCAGGGCCTGAACACTGTCCTTGGCTTTTCCTCAGGGCTAGTGCTCTACCGCTTAAGCCACAACACCACTTCTGGCCTTTTTTTTCTATGTATGTGGTACAGAGGAATTGGAACCTGGGCTTCATGCATGCTAAAGCAAGCACTCTACCACTAGGCCAAACTCTAGTTTGGCCCCACACTAGTCTTTTATGTCATGCCAAAAGTTCTACCTAATTTTTTTTTATTTTAACTGAATACTCAGATTTGATAAGAGCTATGAACTTAGAGCACACAGAAGCTATGGTACTTTCTAATGTTGAAAAATAATGAACAAATTCGTCAGTTATATAGAAACTTTGTGGATATAATTTAAGGTTCTATTTATGTGTTTTGTTATTACATATTTGTAGGTTATGGTTTATATAAATTTGAAAAGCTGAGGTTCTTCTAGAAAGAGTTTTGTTGCTTGGACTATATATAGATACACAGATATGCAAATACTTATTATATATGTTTACCTTTGTGTAAATTCATGAAATGTGTGTCTGCCTATAGGTGTGTACATTATATTTGTAACATTCTATCAACTTAATGCAACTGTAAAATCAATAGTGGTCAAAATTAGGACATAAGATATTATTCAGGTGATGAGATAAATCCAATCATAAGAATTCTGAGATATAAGTAATAAACAAAAAATGCTATTTCAACAGCTATGATATATAGATATCTGTATAAAGAAAAATGTATATAGTCATACACATTGTATGATTGCACATACACATACATATATGTGTAAACATATACAAACACTAAAATTCCTGTATATACTTTCAAAACAGGAAATCATATATGTATGTGCTATTTCTCTCTCTCCATGTATATACAAACTTTTTTACATAGATATATAGATAGCAAGGGACAATGACAAACATATTTGATATATGATAATATTTTAAAATCTAATAAGTTACTTTTGGAATTCTACTTGATACAGTGAAAATATTGTAAAATAATCATATCTGTTACTTGTATGTGTCAAAATCAATTTTTGTTTGGGATTGGGAAACATTTCTACAAGGGATCTTAATATTTGGCCAATGACATTAATTTATTATAGCCATATCAGCTATTTTAATGTTATATAAATATTTCATCTTAGTTTTTTGTTTTTATTATGTAAATAAAGTCATTATACCATATCTATGTATAATTGGTCTTCACAGGGCATTAATATTCAATGGAAACATATATTCAATGCATATAATCAAATATACTGCAGGACTTACTAATTCAGACTAAATAATTATGAAGAACACTTGCCAAGTCTTCAAAAAATATTCACTAGTAAATCAATGATGTCCTAAAAGATCACCAAAATGATATATATCAAGTTATTCTATTAATCTTACAATTTTTCTTCATAAGTGACTTAAAGCTTATTTTTTCTTCTTACATCATTTTTTTAAATCATTCATGGGGCTTAAACTCTGGGTCTGGACAGTTTCCCCGGCTCTTCAGCTCAAGATTACCACCCTATCCCTGGAGCCACAGCTGCCACTTCCAGTTTTCTAGTGGTTAATTGGAGATAAGAATCTCACCGATTTTAGTGCCAGGTTGGCTTAGAACCGTGATCTTCAAATCTCATCCTCTTGAGTAGCTAGGATCCTACAGGCGTGTGCTCTTATACCCAGCTCACTTTTTATATTTTTTGAGCGTTTCTTACTATTCAGCCCAGGGTTCAAATTCCTCTGCTCCCATTTTGTAATTGTTGGGAATTAGAATTGTGTGCTAAAATTCCTAGTTTCTAAGAGATACGTTCTTTCTGCCCTCTAAGGTGTTTTCAATCTCCTTTACCCAACATTTTGTGGTATATGTCTCACAGGCATGTGTTCTATCAACTGGATTCTTACTTAGTGGCTAATAATTTGATTTACTTGATGAAATCATTGACAGAACAACCAAGACTCAGTAGAACAAGGACTGTTTTTTCAGGTACCCTCTCAGTTCCAACTTGTGAGTTTCCATAATTGACTGAATGTTATTGCTCTTCACAGAATCAACTTCCCTGTGTTTTTCTTCTAGGTTTTGATAATTACTCATTCCTTGTCCCTTTTGGCAGTTGACATGTCAATAGCTTTTGCTGTTATGAGTTTCCTAGAATTATACTGCACATACTCTGCTCAATTTTTAACAATTATTAAAACATGCCTATGTATATACCTTCAATCACATTCCATGACAATCACAAAAAGGAATAATATTTTTGTAATACACTGAAGGAACTTTCTGGCTCTGAAAATATGTTGTGAATCATAACATACAATAATATTCAGCCAATAACAGAAGTTCACAATTCGCTTCAGAAGATTATGATTTTGAAATGATGGAACTGGTTACTCATACTATAAAGAGATGATCTGAGATTTAAATTTATGAAATTTCTTATTTAAGTATAGTAATGGTTTATGAATCAGAGGAAGTAGAACATTATTTTCACAATATAAAATGCTATGCAAAAATGTAGATTTCGGGGCACTATATTTGACAAGTCTTATTTCATGGATCTAGGATAAAACCTGGTGCCCATACTTAGAAAATGAATCCTAAATGTTAATTAGCAAGTCTTAGAAATTACTACTATTCCCGTCTTCCATTATGGCAAAACTGGGCTCATCTTTCAAGTCTAAACTTAAATTCTGTTATTTCCGTATAACTTTTTATAAGGTCATAAACCAAAACTCACTGTAGAGGAAAATGTCATCCTTATTCCAAAAATCTGATTTTTTTTCTTCTCCCTGGCTTTTTTCTCTTCCCCTATATATATCAGGAACCTTGGAAAAACCTTAAGAAGGAAAGAAATATAATGAGATGTACTCATAACATTCAGAAAATTTCCATCACCTCCCCCAAATAATTATTTAAAATAGCTTCCAGGGATTAGATCAAAATTCAAAATTTCACCTGATCTTATTACACAGTATTCATCATACAAATATGATTCTGAACGTTGCTTAAAATACATTGAATATTATCAAAAGCAAAATATTCAATATTAACTCACAGTGTTATATTATATAGGATTTGAAAGCTTTAACGATGTGACCTATTATAGAAACACATTGAATAAAGATTTATGAGCTGCTAAGTGAACTTCAGGGCAGACAAAGAGATCATGGAGCACCTGTATAGATAGTATGTCTAATGATAATACAAATCCTGTATGGTACATTAACACTTTCAAACATGAGTAATGTCCTAAGATTAACTCCACAGAAAGTTATAAATGAGGGTCAGAGGGAAATGTAATTTCATCGAACCAAATCAGCAATAGAGTTCATCTAACATTGTTTTGGATACGTTGCCATTTATATTTTCCAATAAGCTTAATTTAAGGTGTGTCAGAGATGGATGATATTTATTCTTATAGAATCTGGACCACTTTTCTACTTATCTGAATTATATAAATTTTATGTATTTAATTCCCCAATATGTTCCATTTTAATGTATTAAAATTTATCTTAGTTTATTCAGATCAGGCAAGCTTAAATTTTGTTGATTTCAAATTTATGGCCAAAAATTAACTCTTTTTGCTACATAAAGAGCAAATACATTATCATATAACTCAAATTAATAGCTTTAATATTTTTCTCTGAAATAGCTAGGTCAATAAGATCTTTACCTTAGGTTCTTTTCTTTGTAAATAATCATAGCTTTATGATGGATCATTTAGAATACTGTTTTTTTTACATATTGTTATTACAATAGAACAAAGTAATATCTATCTAGCTGGATTTCAGAACAACTCTTTTGCTAATTCTGAACTTTCTAAAATAAAGTTTGATGATTAGGTTAAAATGTCAAGATCTTTCTTTTTCGTTTATTTTATTCATTTATTTATTTAGTTAATTATTTTTTTGCCAATCCTGGGCCTGATCTCAGGGCCTGAGCTCTGTCCTTGGTTTTTGTTTTTTTTTTTTTTTTTTTTCCAAGGCTAGAGCTCTACCACTAGAGCTAGCACCACTCCCAGCTTTTTCTATGTATGTAGTACTGAAGAATTGAACCCAAGTATTCATGCATGCTAGGCAAGCACTCTACCACTAGGCCAAACTCCCAGCCCAAGATCTTTCTTTTTTAAATAAAACTTTTAGAAGTTTAACTCTATAAAAGGGAGTGAAAACAATTGAGCTAAGTACTGAAATAAGAAAGTGCAAAGGAACTAGTGATATGTGGTTGAGTATAACATGAAAAGTTTCACTTAAGTAATCTGGCAAAGTGATATGCAGGGATCAAGCTTTAGTTTCTGCCAGTATCATTTGTTGAAGAGGCTGTCATTCTTCCATCCTATTATTTTGGCTCCCCTATCAAAGAATTTAAGAATACAATTGTAAAATAATCAAACATATTTTCAATAATTCTTGAAATGAGTCAACTCATTTAAAGCAACCTTTAGGAATCTATGCTTTTTCATTTGAAGTGCAAGAAGATAAATTCCCTTGGAAGTTTTGTTATATTACTACTGACAGCATATCTGTATGACATACAGGCTGAAGATTTGAACTAAATTTCTTAATCTGTTAAGCTTTATGATATATATCATATGGGAAGGTCAATTTTTGAACAAAAGTTCAATTAATTATAACGTATCCCTAGGTTGTTTCTGTATCTTAGCTATGGTAAATAACGCTGCAGTGAATGTTGCTGTGCTAGTAAGATTAGTATGTCCTTGTTTCTGGACATTTCCAATCAAGATGATATGATACTTATACACAATGGAATGCTATGCTGTCGTTAGTAAAATGACATCACCCCATTCATAAAGAAATGAAATAATGGGAAAAAATCATATTAACTGAAATAAGCCAGACACAAAGGAACAAAGGCTCCATGGTTTCCCCTCATTTGTAATAATTAGTACATATCTAGGCCTCTCCTTAGCAGAGGATCACAATAGCTCAAAAGCTATGTACATATGGTCATATAGGAAGAGACTATACAAAACGAACTCTAGGATATGGAAACAAGGGTTTTATCTTTGTGATTGTTGTTGTCAATGTGCTATGTGCAATTATTTCTTTTATCTTTTTTCCCTTTATGGTTAATCCCATGTTGTTACCTGTTGTACTGTATATACATTTATTTGTTTATTTGAAATAGGGAAGGGAAGGAGGACAACAGGATGATTAGGAGAGGGATGGGGGAAGGGAAAGGAGACAAAAACACGAGAAAGGGTATCAGTGTTTGAGAAGTAATGCAACCACTACCTGATGAATGTAACTCTAAACCCTCTATACAGTACCTGACAATTAAAAAGGAAAAAATTCAATTACTTAAAAAAATGTACCCCTACTTAAGCAATCTGTATTTGTATATAATCAGATTGCAGATGTAAATTATCCCAGCTACAAAATTAAGCACAGATCAAGTAATGAAGGTAAACAAAGATTTAAGAATTAACATTGTCCTGTCAAAAATACTTTATTCTGTCATACATGGCAGGAAACATTTTACAGATAACTCTTACTCACTTCATGTACATGGCATACTTTTATATTTTTACCCATTCTTCCACTGATGAACGCTTTGGCGTTTTTCTACATCACTAGGCTAATGGGAATAAAGTCCCAATGAATGCATAGATAGATAGATAGATAGATAGATAGATAGATAGATAGATAGATAGATATAGATATAATACTTTTTAATAAAATACCTAGGAATGATATGTACACACAAATCTATATATGCACATACACACACGTGTATATTCATACATATGTATATTTGTATATCTGCATATTTGTATGCATACTCATACACATCTAGAGACTGAGACTGAGTGTGAGAAAGAGAGAAATGCACTGGGCATTCCCAAAATTTGGAATTTGGCTCTGTGCACATTTTGGGTGAATTTGTGAAAGTGTCTCATGCCAGCCAAGGTGTTACCCGTCTTCACTTCACAGCCTGTCACTTTTCTGCGGATGCGTGGAGATTTTTTTTTTTTTTTGCTTTCTGCGGTAACTCATACCTAGAAGTTTCTCATAATGACTGAATCAATGGAAAGCATTTGACTGGGCATTTAGAAGCACTGCTGACAAATAATGTCTCAGAAACATGAGTGGTTCACTTCTGGGAAGGTCTGTGTAATCACAGACCTTATTGTAATTAATAGAACGGTTACATTATATTTGCCAGATACTTAACAATCATTGCTCCCCCTTCTCATGTTTTTCTCCACATTTCCCTCCCAGACTCCCTCCCCTCATCTTGTTTTCCCACTTCCCTATCCTATTTTAAATAAACAAATAAACATATATACAATTTACCGGATAACAAGGTAAGATACTGTAACATTATGAGAATAACCAAGGGACAACAAAAGAGATGAGAAATAACATAGCACATTAAGAACAGTCATATTTTATATGGCTCTTATTTTTATATCTTGGAGGGCCTTTCATTTAGCCTCATCCTTTATGGCCTATGTATCTAGGTTTTGTCCTATTTTAAACCTCTGCTAGGAGAGTCCAAAGTTTATACTAATTATGACAAATTAGGAAAACCATTGAGCCTATGTTCCTTTGAGTCTGGCTTGCTTCACTGAATATGATTTTTTCTAAGTCTTTCCATTTCCTTATAAATGGGCCGATGTCGTTCTTTTTGATGGCGGCATAGCTAATCAGTATAACAGCATCTTTGTAGCCTGTACTCATCGTGAAGAATCTGCCCATCCCTTACAGAAGCAGGAAGGACAACACGGGTACTTAACTGCATCACCGTGTGCAGGACGGCAGATTTGCCGTTTGGCATTTTAGGGCCAGAGCAGGTGCAGCACCATGGAGGGAAGTACAGACAACATAGTTTTGCTCGGGCACAATGATTTTATCTTCCCTATGCTCTCCCTAGTGCAGAATGGCATGCCATTGGCTTCATGGTGCTGTGCCAGCCAATTGGGCTGGCTTCCTGGTTATCTGAGACACTGAGTGCAATCCTGGAGCATTGGTTGACGAAAAAGCATCAACCAGAGTTGTACCTGCCCTCAATTTATTCCCTAAGTTATCCCTGGTTTCCCGCTTGCCTATTCTCCATATAGGTCAGGTGTGGGAAGTGGGAGAATTTCTTTAGATTTAAGGTTTTTTTCTACTTAAACTTTTATTATGTCTTCAATTAAATAAGCATTGTCCAGACCTCACATGCCACTACGTGTGTGTGTATGTGCGTGTGCATATGTGTGTGTGTGTGTGTGTGTGTGTGTGTGTGTGTGTGTGTGTGTGTGTTAGAAACATTCCCACCAATGCCGGACTATTCTTTTATGTTTGGCCATTTTTTTCATTGTAAAGGTGATGAACAAGGGTGTTACAGTTACAAAAGTAATATGCGATTTCACATTCAGTCTTTTCACAAGTTCCTAAGAATGAAGACATGTTTGGAAAACAATGAAAAATTTAGCACATCTATGCAGCAGCAGAGAAGTAGGGGGAAGAGTGTGAAGAATGTACAATATCAATAAATGTAACATTGTAAAATATTTTAAAGTATATTTAAACTGGAGAGATGGATATGGGTTTTCTTCAACTGTTAGACTGTACACTAACTAAGCTATACATGTAAAATGTGAGTATTTCCCTTGTATGAAGACATTCTTCTGGGTGAGATTTGTATGAAGACATTCATCTGGGTGAGATTTTTGTAGAATTTGAAAAATATTATAAATTTCTATAAAAATGTTATAAAATACTATAGTATTTGAAAAATACTACTCATCATTTTTCTAGATAATAAGCAATATCAATTTTACACTTAACATTGATTGTTCAACAAGTATCTTCATTTAAATAAATGTATGCGCAATGTTTGCTAGCTACATTGTGGATTAAACTCATGAATACTTCATGCTTTTTATTTTGAATGCACATAGATTTTCCCAAGTTCTCCTACTGTTGCATAAACAGTTCATGAAACCAGCATGATCTTACTGAGCAAGTACTTTTTAAAATTAACATGATGCTTAATTTTATTTAGTCAAGGACTATTATACTGTATATTTGGCCAAGAATATTTTATGATAACATTATGATTAGCATTAGCTTCTAGAACTTAATAATGCTTGTTCTAGAAGACACACCTTCATTATTTTTAGTTTTATATATTATTCCTGCTTGGACCTTATAAGAAACAAGGAATAAAAACTTACTGTTTCAAAAATATATATGTTTGTCTCTTTAATATCCAATGTTAACTGACATTATGCCATGTAAAAAAGCAATGCATCTAGCACTCTTAGATAAGGATCATGAATGGAATGATCATTTGATCTAGGATTCAGCTACTTATTTTCACTTTCTTTGTTATTAAAAATTGGGTGTTTTGTATGATAGAACTATTGCCTGACACATAGTTCACATTATGTCAACAGTTCCAATGAAAAGATTCAATTTGACATAGAGATAGGATAATATGTTTTCAAACACAATACTTAGAATAAAACCTGTCATTTTAACAACTTCAAATTCTATAAAAATAATGACAAATTACAATAATGTCCATAGTCCATGTAGCTTTTGCTTCTGACAAGGAAGTAAAGATATTACTATAGAATCAATGAATCTAGAATAGAATAGAAAGTGAAAACATGCACCCTAATATGAGACATACTAGAAGATATCCCCTATGAAAATACTGTGTTCTTTATAGCAATTCATGGTTATTTAGAATGTTAACAGAGATTATATTTGATTCCAAGCAGAATATTCACTTATAACCAGGTAAAAAAAAACAACTTACACGAAATAATGATCACATAATATCATTGCTTCTGTGGGATTGGAGGAGAAAAAGATAAACCTGGAGCACTGTGGTTTAAAGAACTGAAAAAGATAACACTTTCATTTTTATAATTTACCAATATGCTATTCAGAATTTGAAAACTGCACACTTTTTTGCAATTATGAAAATCTGATATTAGTCATATATTGAACACTAAAAATGAAGTTAATAACAATATTTGCAAACCTCTAATGACCAACTATTCATCTTGATCAATAGCTGAAAAGTAAAAGTAAGTTGGCATGGCGGATTTTTAAAATCCTAGACACTAGGAAGACAAAGATAGGTTAATCTTTGTTCAAGGCCATCCTGAAAGAAAACAAAAGGCCAACTCTAAAAAACTAAAAGGAAATGTACTCACTACCAGTCAAATGTAATTGTAAAACCCTCAATATATCCCCTGACATATAAAAAAATAAAAATTAATAAAAGGAAGCATAGCTTAAAAGGTAGAGTGCTTGGTGAAGAACTTCAACCAATCTGTAGGCTTCCTAATTAGTTTACTAGCTATGTCCTTTGCCATACAAAAGCTCTGCAGTTTAATGCAGTCCCACTTATCCAGACTTTCTCTGATTTGTTGTGATTCTTGGTCCTTATTAAGAAAGTTTTGACCTGTGCCAAGGATTCCTAGTGTATCTCCTATTCCTTCTTGTAAAGTTTTCAGTGTGTTGTCTTTTACCTCGAGGTCTTTGATCCATTTGGAATTAATTCTACTGCAAGGTGACAAAGAAGGATCCAACTTTAGTTTTCTGCATGTGCTTAACCAGTTCTGCCAGCACCACTTGTTGAAGAGGCTGTCTTTCTTCCATTCTATTTTTTTGGCTCCCTTGTAAAATATTAGGAGGCCATAGGTCTGTGGTTTAATATCTGGGTCTTTAGTTCTATTCCATTGGTCTTCAGGCCTGTTATTGTGCCAGTGCTAAGCTGTTTTGATAATTATAGCTCTGTAATAGAGTCTAAAGACCCAGCAATTCCACTACTTGGCATTTACCCAATCATACAGAAAAAAGGACATACTAAATCCATCAGCACAGGAGGGTTTGGAAAGACTTAAAAAAAAATCATATTAAGTGAAGTAAGCCAGACTCAAAAAGGAACTTAGGCTCAATGGTTTCCCTCATTTGTCATAATCAGTAGAAACCTTGGGCTCTCCAAACAGAGATTTGCAATAGAGCAAAACCTTGATACAGAAGGCCATATAGTAGGATGCTAAATGAAGGGATCTCTAGGATATGGAAACATAAGCCATATAATGAATGATTGTTGTTCTTAAGGTACTATGTTATCTCTCATCTCTTTTGCTGTCCCTTGGTTATCTCATATTGTTACAATATCTCACTTTGTTACCTGATATATGGGATATATTTATATTTGGTTATTTGAAATTGGATAAGGAAGTGGAGAAAACAAGATGAGGGGTGGGGGTGGGGCGGAGGGAAATGGGGACCAAGACATGTGAAAGGATATCAATGTATGGGAATTAATGCACAATCTATCATGTAACCCTTCTATTAATTACAATAAAAATATATGAAAAAAAGGTAGAGTGCTTTCCTAGCAAGTGTGAGTTCCTGATTTTAATCCCAGTGCTACCAATAAATTTTGAAATTATTTCATTTTTTATACACTTCAACTAAATTTAATGTAATATGATTGTAGTTTGCATATTCAAAGTGGCCTATTACATATGTCATTTTTTTTCCTTTTATGACTATTTTATTGTAATAATATAGCACATTCACTGACCATTTGCTAATGACTCTTGGGTTAATTTCATATTTCATTATATAACTAATCTGGTGATGAACATAAGTGTGTAAGGAATTGGGATAGTACTTCTGTCAATTTTCAGGGTAGAATTTTGGGGTCATAAAATAGTTTGAATTAAGAGAAAGTCATGTAGGTTTTGATGTAAACTTTACCAGTTTAAATATCCATCAACATTGCTGAAGATTTTCAAGTATGCATAAATTGTTGGCATCTGGGTATTTTATTACAATATATTATATATATAGCACATGAACAAGATATTGTATGCTTATGAGAGATTCTTAGAGTCTTAGATAAATTAACTACACTTACTGGAATATTTAAGCATCATTTAAGAGTGTGTATTACTTTTCTTTTTCATTGTATTTTATTTTTTCATATTTTTATTGTGATTAATAGAAGGGTTACATTATATTCACCAGATAGAAGGTGCATAACTTCACAAACTTTGATCCCCTTTCTCATGTCATGGTCCCCATTTCCCTCCCACCCTCTCCCCGCTTATCTTGATTTCCTCATTTCACTATCCAATTTCAAATAACCAATTAGGCACATATAAAATATATCAGATAACAAGGTGAAATACTGTAACAATATAAGATAACCAAGGGATGGCAAAAGAGATGAGCGATAACATAGTATATTAAGGAGAACAGTCACTCATTGCATTCCTTTTGTTTCTTTATTCTGGAGGTCCTTACATTAAGTGTCGTACTATTTGGCCTAATGTCTCTAGATTTTGTTCTGTTGTAAATCTCTGTTATGAGAGCCCAAGGTTTCTACTGATTATGACAAATGAGGGAGGTTATTGGGCCTATGTTTCTTTGAGTCTGACTTACTTCACTTAATATGATTTTTCTAAGTCTCTCCATTTCCTTACAAATGGGGCAATGTCATTCTTTCTGACAGCAGCATAGAATTCCATTGTGTAGAAACACCACATCTTGTTGATCCACTCATCAACTGAGGGACATCTGGGTTGGTTCCATATCTTTGCTATGGTAAATAGTGCTGCAATGAACATTGTTATGCTGGTGGATTTAGTATGTCCTTGTTTCTGGACTAGTGGGTAAATGCCAAGTAGTGGAATTGCTGGGTCATAAGGGAGCTCTATGTTTAGTCTTTTGAGGAACTGCCATACTGCTTTCCATAGTGGTTGAATGAGTTTGCACTCCCACCAACAGTGTAGTAGTGATCCCTCCTGGCCACATCCCCTCCAGCATCTGATATTATTTGTTTACTTGATCCTGGCCATTCTAACTGGAGTGAGGTGGAATCTTAGAGTTGTTCTTTAAGTCTTTGGCCTATCTTTTAATGGGATGGTTGTTTCTTTGGAGATTAGTTTTGGATTGATTCAATATTTTGAGCTATTGATATATTTTAGATATGAGGCCTTTGTCTGTTGTATGGTTGGTGAAGATCTTCTCCCACCCTGTGGGCTTCCTAATTTGTTTACTACCTATGTCCTTTGCCATACAAAAGCTCTGCAGTTTAATGCAGTCCCACTTGTCCAGCCTTTCTCTGATTTGTTGTGGTCTTGGTCCTTATTAAGAAAGAGTCGACCTGTACCAAGGAGGTCTAGTGTATCTCCTATTCCTTCTTGTAAAGTTTTCAGAGTGTTGGCTTTTACCTCCAGGTCATTGATCCATTTGGAGTTAATTCTAGTACAGGGTGACAAAGAAGGATCCAACTTTAGTTTTCTTCATGTGCTTAACCAGTTCTGCCAGCACAACTTGTTGAAGAGGCTGTCTTTCTTCCATTCTATTTTTTTGGCTCCCTTGTCAAAGATTAGGAGGCCATAGGTCTGTGGTTTAATATCTGGGTCTTCAGTTCTATTCCATTGGTTTTCAGGCCTGTTCTTGTGCCAGTACCAAGCTGTTTTGATAATTATAGCATTGTAATAGAGTCTGGAAGAACGGGATAAGCGCCTGCAGAAAACTAAAGTTGGATCCTTCTTTGTCACCCTGCAGTAGAATTAACTCCAAATGGATCAAAGACCTCGAGGTAAAAGCTGACACACTGAAAACTTTACAAGAAAGAATAGACGACACACTAGGCCTCCTTGGCACACGTCGAAACTTTCTCAATAAAGTCCTAGAACACAACAAATCAGAGAAAAGCTGGATAAGTGTATTTTATTTTGGGGGTGATACATAGCATAGGTTGAGTAACATTCATCAGGTAGTGGGTACATTAATTCTTGAATATTGATACACCCTGTCATGTTTTTGTCCAATTTTTCCCCCCTGTATCCTGCCCCTTCCCTTTCCTATTTCAAATAAACAAATAAACCTATATACCAGGGAATAAAGAGAGATACAGTAACAACATGAGATGAACTATAAGGGGAGAAAAGAAATAACTTCACATAGTATATTAATTAATGTTTATTACTTTTAAATCTTAAAACTATCACTAAAATACAGAGTAACAATTTCAAAAACATTTGGGAAAATTTAATTGCCCTTTTGGAAAATAGATGGTACTTTTTGCAGTTTAAGTTATTTCTTATTTACCTAAACAGAGGACCTGAAAATGTAGTTTGAGTTTGGTGATTTATTCGTGATGCATCATTTCTATGATTTATTTATGTGGAGCATTTATCAGATGATATTAGCACACAGTTGTATTGTCAGTATCATTATGTAATAAAGTGTTAGGTCTTTAAGCATTAACTAAATATATATTTAAACAAATATATACCTCAATTATTTGAGAGATGAGTGTAATTTTTGAAGTAGTGCATAACTACTTAATAATTAACTATTTCATACTTTACTGAGAATCTTTGTGAAAATCTGTCATTTCTTCATGCAACTAAATTATGCAGCATATGTGATAACCTGTGTTTATCTCCCTGTCTTTATCAAATGTGTATCTTTAATTAAGGGATCATTTCGTAGGTTTGAGGCTCCTAAAGTTTCTTTACTCTGGAAGCAGACCTAGTAAACTTTGTTTCTAGATTTTAATAAGTGACCAGGACAAATTTTGCCCCATGTCTTTTAATAGACTAAATATTGAATGCTTTATAGGGATGATTTTAAAAGGTCCCTATTTCACAAGTTCTATCATATAAGTCTACATTCTATGACAAATGTTTATCTTTGACCTGTTCAATACCTTTTGTTGAATGACATGAGATGATGTGGAATGTAATTAATTTGACAATAGTTAATAACATCCAAACGCTTATTGTTATTTGATGCTATTGCCTTTGCAATACAGCTATATGAAGTTCAATGGAGTTTTTATTCATTGCCCTTTTCTCTTTGATTTTCTAATATATCACTCTGAACCCTAAGAAGTAGCATCTGAGACACTCATTATTTTTTACTCCAAATAGCTTCAGGATTGATGGGAAAGCTGATTTATAAGACACATTCAATAAAAAGGCCCTTTTAAGGATGCCTTGATGACAGACCTTAGTGACAAGAAATTCATGTGTCTTCCTGCATAGTGTAAAATAAAATTTTACACTGCAATTTTAACTTCTAGAGAAATAAAAAATAGAATTGGAGATTACACATTGATTTACATTGATTTCTGCAAAAATTATTATGCAGTGTAAAACTATTTTATATAATAGAATGTGTCTCAGAATAAAATTAACATTAAAATTTAACATAGTGGCTTATAATTGGTAACAAAGTAAGAAAAAGATTTAAGAAAAAGCAGATTCTGGAAATAGAATTGAAATGAAGCACAGACACATATGTATATATGTATATGCATATGTGTGTATATATAGGTATATACATATGTTTGCATGTGTAAACATATGCACATATGTATGCATGCATTTATGCACACATGTATATTTTATATGTGTATGTATGTTTGTGCTTATGTATGTATATGCATATGTATATTTGTACTTAGGTATGTATATGCAAATGTATTGTGTGTATCTATGCCTATATGTAGGTATATAAATGATATTTTACCATAATCAGTAAGAAAATGAATGTGAGGTCAATATGTATGTGAGGAGAGAAAAGAATTAGTATTCGAAGGTGTATTGCATGGGTTTTTTGTGAACTCAATGGTAATGACATACGTCTTTGCTAATGTTCTTCTTTATTATGCTGGTATTCTCAAGCAAAAGTCATAAATTATAACTTAAGTAAATTATAGTCAAATAGTAGATAAAATTGTGTTGATTTTTATTGTAATTAATAGAAGATTTACACTATATTTGCCAGATAGTAAGTGCATTACTTCACAAACACTGATACCCCTTTTACATTTTTTCCCCCACTTAACTCCCCTACTCCCTCCCCTCATCTTGTTTCCCCTCTTCCCTATCCTATTTCAAATAAAGAAATAAACATATCTACAATATACCAGATAACATGTAAAATACTTCAAAAATATGAAAATAACCAAGGGACAACAAAAGAGATGAGAAATAGCAGAATACATTTAGAACAGCAATCACACATTATATAGCTCTTGTTTCCATATCCTGGTGGTCCTTTCATTTAGACTCATCCTATATGGCCTTATGTTACGTTTTGAGCTATTGTAATCCTCTGCTAGGAGAGTCCAAGGTTTATACTAATTATGACAAATGAGGGAAATCATTGAGCCTATCCTTTGGGTCTGGCTTACGTCACTTAAATGATTTTTTCAAGTTTTTCCATTTCCTTACAAATGGGCGATGTTGTTCTTTTTGATGGCAGCATAGAATTCCATTGTGTATAAATATCACAACTTCTTGATCTATTCATACACTGAGGGGCATCTGGGTTGTTTCCTTATCTTTGTTATGGTAAATAATGCTGCAATGAACATCGCTGTGCTAGTGGATTTAGTATGTCCTTGTTTCTGGACAATTGGGTAAATGCCAAGTAGTGGAATTGCTGGGTCATAGGGGAGCTATATGTTTAGTCTTTTGAGGAAATGCCATCCTGCTTTCCATAGCAGTTGTAAGGGTTTATACTTCCACCACCCTCCTATCCACAAAGTTGTTCAAGCTTAAAATGACTTATCTTACCAATCTTAGTATGATTTACCACCCTC
This sequence comes from Megascapheus bottae, assembly GCF_031878675.1. Lineage (NCBI taxonomy): Eukaryota > Metazoa > Chordata > Mammalia > Rodentia > Geomyidae > Megascapheus > Megascapheus bottae. Next base: position 31,762,642 of record NC_143519.1, read on the forward strand.
ATATATTATATAGAAAAATGTCAGCTATTAGTTTGTCTGTAAAATATTTGGCTAACATCCCCACATTCTAAGACCAGCACTACTAACATATAACCCCATTGGTCGTGTTTACCTGTCTCCACCCCGACTTTGCACAGAAGCTGCTCTCAAGCTTTTATTTTATATAGTCAGTTAAAAATACAAATGCGTTCTGGAATATAGCCACACCTACCCCATTAATAATATGTTATTAGTGGCTGATTGCTTAATACAAATATTATTTAATGATACAACTTAAATAATGAGGAGTTGTGATGGCATTGGCTTGCCTGAATGTAGTAAGTATATACTGTATATACTGTATTCAACATTGATCAGAAACTTTACATATCTTTACCTGTCTCTATTCACTTATCGTGCTATATGTTCTAGCTATTTAAGTTTTATCCTGGTACCTTTTTTTACTTGAATCTCCCATTTCAGTAACCAATTCCAATCACATCCCTGATTTGTCTTTTATTTTAAAGATTTCCTCTTTAAAATATGTATCCACTCATACATTGATGATCCCATATTTTGGCTACTGGGAGGGAATAATCTTTTCTTAATCATGGCTATATAGTATCTCTTATAAATCATGCTTTTGACCCTACTTTTATACATACATATGGTAATTTTAATTTTAATTCTACTTTTAGCTGCCTGAGTTAAATTTATATTGATTTTATGTTTGTTTATTGCTTATTGAATTTGATGGTGGATGCAGACATTTATTTTCACACTAGAAAGGTGAAAGCTCCCATGCTTGTGAGTATGTTTTTGGTGATACCAAGACTGCCTGGTGTGTGGTGAAATCTTAATATTGCTTTCAACTGCATTTCTCTCATGACTGAACTTCCTTTGTTAATAGATTAATAAAGTATTTGGAAAGGATCTTTACAGAATAGTTCACTGGCTCACTTTGAATTTTTTTGTTTTTAATCATATCTAATTATTTTGTGCCCTTTATATGTTCTCGGTGTGTATCTGGAAAGGTAGCTGGCAAGATTTCCTTTTATTCTCTATGTTATGCTTTTGCTATTCATTGTCTCTTTAGTGATGTAGAGACATTTCATTTGACAAATTCCATTGATAAATACTTAATATTATTTCCTGAGCTATTGGAGTTCTGTCCAGAAAATAATGATTTAAATTTAAATTCCACTTTCTCTGCCATCAAATTCCACATCGTTAGTCATTTTGCAGTTCTCCTTCAAAAAGTGTTTCTGGATGCTAATCAGATATATTTTAAGCATTGCTTCATAGCATTGATTAACATTTTCCAGCTTTCTCAGACAGTAGCTTAGTAACTTTACTTTTTATTTCCACTCTTGCCAACCCTAAAATTCTTGACCCAATGAAATTACACAGGCATTTTTAAGTTACACTTTACTTGCTTTATTTCTTTTTTCCCAAAGACTTCAATAACCACCTTGTCCCTTTTGAAGAAATATTCAACTTGACACCTCATGGTGTCCTTTTGTGATCTATAAAAACACTGTGGGCAGCTTTATTAAGTTCAGCCAACCCCAATTCCTCATGTATTTACCATACCAGATCCGTTTGCTTTTGTTACCATCTCACATCTAATCACACAGCTCCTTTATTGTCTATTAGATTTTCAGTGTTTTCCACAGCTTTTGTTTTCCAAATGTACTCACTGCTTGATTTTTATCTTGAACATTATTTCTTTAAGGGAAATTAAAGCATATGATCTGAAGCACTGCACAGGTTTTTTTTTTTATAACCTCCATTGCTCTTAAGTATTTGATTTCTGCTTTTCTCATTAGTTAATAACCTTCACACAGATAGATACCAATTTATCTTGTTCATTGATCCCATACTCCACAACCCTAATGTCTAACACCTTGCTTATGCAGAATTCCCAGTGAATGTGCATGGATAGAATAAATCAATTACAATTAGACAAAACTGGAAATTTCAGATTTCTCTTAGTTATAGTAGTCATAGTGAATATATATGTATATATATATATATATGTCTCCACTTTCTATTCTGGTGCTAAGGATTACTTTCATTACATGTTTATTTTTGGATTAGCAATTAATTATTACTAGTTAATGATTACTTTTTAACCAATAAATACCAAGTTATTGCTGTTTGTCTACTGTTAGTAATGAATTTTTGTACTCATTTCAATCATCTCAAAAATCATATTAAAGTGTGATTTGTAGACTTGGAAGGCTGAATGAGCTGAGGGAATATTCAACTTTGTGTTTGATTAGACTCCAGAACTGTAGAACTCTGGAAAAATTTGTGGAATGTTATACAACCATTGGAAGTAAAATTGATCACATACCACATATTGATAGTTGAGGAGCAAGAAGAAAGAATAGGCAACAAGAAGAAATTTAAAGATTCTCATATTAGATCTCAATGGAGATATTTAGTATTACTGAAGTTCTAGTTTCAACACACTGTATGTTTCCCCCAAATTTTCAAGGAATGAGTTGACATCACAGGTACCAGTTCCAGACTTAGATACTTTTATAGAGACCTTTGTTCATCACCATCCCTCAGACCAACTCCAAACCACAGGTAAATATGATAGCATCATTGTGAGTGTATTAAATTGAGAAGAAAAGCACATCTATGTTACTATTGTGCTCTATTCAACTAGAGTTCTTTGTTCATCATCTGAATTAAATTTTTTCTCATTAAGTTAGTTGTGCAGGTTAATAGCTTTTCAAATATAGTTAAAAGTCTAGGAAAGCTTAGTAAATTGTGAAAGACATAATTATAAATTAAGGAATAATTATAAAGTATAAAATTAAGATAAATTAATAATTATCTCAGCTATAAATTAAGCAGTATTTATAACTTTATATCAATTATAAATTAAGAAATATCTATAGCAATGTTTATCTAACTGTGGGAAAGTGAGTTGCTACATTCTAATGTTTTTAATCGTTCTTTGCTATAATTTCATCTATATTCTTAATCTTTAATTTTAGGTAGGTTAATTGTTTTGCCTCTAGTGGGGTACATTACATAGAGACTAGGGAGATGACAATTTTTACTAAACTATTTCATAATTGACTTACTCAACAGTCATTTTTAAAATTTAATTTTATTGTCATGGTAATGTAAGTAGTAATGTAATGGTAGTGAGTATGTTTCTTGCTGAACGTTGTTACCCCCTCCCACAATTTCTGCCACTTTCCTTCCCAGCTACTCCCATCCAAATTGTAAAGTTCATTTCCAACATAGTAGCCGTTTATATTATTAGGTTTGTATGGCTAAATTATTGCCTAGCAGCTCACAGGCCTGATATGAGTTAAACTTTGTCAAAACAGTTTGGCTAACATTAATCTTTAGCTATGTGCAAGTAGATATGAGTTAATTTCTTCACACTTACCTACAAGTAGAATAAAAATGTATGCTTCCTCAGATTTATATAATTCCTCAGATGAAATTAAGAGAGAATAAAAGGCTATACCCTATTATCTACGAGGAAACAGTAAAATATTTCCATACTAAAGCCACTATCACAACAATGTTCATTGTGGCACTATTTACCATAGCAAAGATATGGAACCAACCTAGATGTCCCTCAGTTGGTGATTAGATTAACAATATGTGGTATTTATACACAATGGAATTCTATGCTGCCATCAGAAAGACTGATATCCCACAATTTATTATTTTTCATTTTTTCCATGTATTTTTATTGTAATTAAGAGAAGAGTTATATTATATTCACCAGATAGAAGGTGCATTGCTTCACAAACATTGCTACCGTTTCTCATGTCTAGGTCCCCATTTTCCTTGCCCCTCCCCTGCCCCTCATCTTGTTTTCCCCCCTTCCCTATCTGATTTCAAATAACCAAATACGCTCATATACGATATATCAGATAACAAGGTGAAATATTGTAACAATATGAGATAACCAAGGGACAACAAAAGTGATGCGAGATAACATAGTACATTAAGGACAATCACTCACTATTTGGATTTTGTTTCTATATTTTGGAAGTCCTTTCATTTAGTGTCATCCTATATGGCCTTATGTATCTAGCATTTGTTCTATTGTAAATCTTTGCTAGGAGAGCCCAGGGTTTCTACTGATTATGAAAATGAGGGAAACCATTGAGCCTCAGTTCCTTTTAGTCTGGCTTACTTTACGTAGTACGCTTTTTTCTAAGTCTTTCCATTGCCTTACAAATGGGGAGGACATCACCCAATTTATAAGGAAATGGAAATAGTTTAGTTAACATAAAATCTTTCCCCATAAGGGGGGTGGCTGATGTTATTTTTTAAGTTTTAAAAGACAAATAAAATCTAAATATTTATTTTAAGTCACATGAGACAGAACTGTCCTACTTCCTTGCAGCATTTCCATTTAAGTATGCATTAGGCTTCTATCATTAAAAAAGATGATTTTTTGAATATATTTTTATTATAATCAATAGAAGAGTTAGAAAGTAGCTAGATAATATGGGCATTAAATCCCTGTTACCAGCTTCTTCCTAACCGGTTTCTTGAATAAAATTTAAGACATTCATATCAATCTATATATGGATTTAAGAGTCCAAATCAAACAATGGTCCCAAGAAACAAATCTATACAACTTCTCAAAATACTGAATCTGCCAGAAAGTTACTCCATTTGTAATGATCACAAAATTGAGAACCTTTCAAAAATTTGCATTGTCTTCAAACTTTCACACATACACAAAAATAGAGCTTTGAAAAGAAGTACAAAACAGATGGTTCACATTTGTAGGATGTCTCAATTTTAGATTCCTTTTAAAATAAAATGGACTACTTAGCTGCAACTTTGTTCTGTTTAAATCTGTCTTTGATGTGTCTTCAGTAAAACTCATGTGGATATTGACCAAAGTTGTCTAGTGTGACCAAATATTTCCATAATATTGAAAACTGCATTGGATCAACTTAGTCAAAAACATATATTGAATGCTTTATGTGTATGAGTGTAGGAATATATACTATAAACTATACTGGTTAATATCTGCGGACAAAGTTTGATATCTGTGTAAACTTTACCCTATTTGTAAAAGGTAAACATCATTTCTAATCATGGTGCTTTCTTTTTTAGTTAGTGGTTTTCTATTGTGGGAAAGTAGATTTTCATATACTTTTTTGCATAAACAGGAAATAAGAAAATATGTCAAGAAGGAAAAGACAAAGACTCTATTAGAAATAAAGTTGATATAACTCACCACTAAAGTATAATTGGATAGTTCTCTATCCCCTACTTTACAATTTAGTTAAAATTTGAATGAACTTCCATGAATCCTAAATGAAAGTTTTTTTAAAGGAGTATCATACATAGTCTTATACATAGATAAGCAATTTTTAAATTTTGGATGTTCAATATATACTGGGATTTAGTATGTGTCATTTTCTTATTAAACTTATTTTTCTTCTATTTAACTGTGACAATTCTTTTTTGAACATTGTCTCTACTGTAAATGTATCACAAGTTTTGGTAAGTTCCATACTTTCCTTTGAAAGAGCAAGATAAAATCCATGCACTGTATATTGTAAAATATTCAACCCTATTTCTCCCCTGCATTTGGCCCTTCATATAGGCAAAGCTATTTACAGCATGTTCTTAAAAGGCTGGGTCTGAAGGTAAAGGTAAAATAAACCTTTGGGGATTGTCTGCCCTATAACATTGGGTAATTTTGAAATACACATGGGGATTCTACTAACCTAGTAAGCCTATATAAGTAGCACAGAAATAGAAGAAGAGTTTAAAGTCTGGTCATTGATGTTAAGTGCTCATGTTCTGAGGTTGAGGTTGCTAATAAGAAAAGCCAAACAGGTCATTACAAGTTCATTTTAAGTTCAGAATCTAGTTCTGTCACTTACTAGCCAGGCGGATTTGGAAAAAACAATATATAATATGCTTCTTATTTCTCTTCTGTGAGGAAAAAACTGTATTTATCTGAGAATATACATACAAATGTAATGAATTTACCTGTAAAATCACTTAGAAGCATGACACAGGATAAATTAATTTATATATATGTGTATATATATATATATGTCCTCTCTTTCTTTCTCTATGTCTCTCTGTCTTCTCTGTCTGTTTCTGTGTCTGGCACTGACTCTGTCTTTGCTCTGTCTCTGTCTCTCTCTGTTTCTCAACCTCTCTCTGTAATGTGATTGTTATGTCTTACAAAAGTCCTAAGACTTCAACTCTCTGTCTGGGCATTGTCCCTAAGCTCCTTTTTGGTGAAGGCTAGTACTCTTAACAATTTAGCCATAGGTCTACCTCTGGCTTTTTTTGCTGATTAACTGAAGATAAAAATCTCATGCATTTTCCTATCCAGGCTGGCTTAGAACCATGATCTTCAGATCTCATCCTACTGAGTAGCTAGGATTGCAGTCACTAGCCACTTGCATGCTGCCCCGGGTATTATTTCTAAGGAAGAATATATCACATGTAGTCTCACGAGATGAGCCCTCACTCAGTAGACTCATTAGATTTAGCAGATTTGCATCAATATAAATTTATAAATTAAGAAAAAATAGTATCAAAAGCTCAACCTTTAACTGTTTCTTTGCCTATTTCTGTAAGGCAGTTTCCTTTCTGTCTAATTTGATTATAATTAGTAGTCACATTCATCAGCAGATGGGGTAGACATTAATCTTGAGTTTTGTTACAAGTTGGGTGAAGCACTTTATTAACATCAAGATCTGCCAATTTCCAGGAGTTTCAATATAGCCTGGAATTAATTTCTGAAGAATGTAAATATGGTATCTTCCATTTCTATACTGCCTAGTTCAGTAGGGTACACTTTTTTCCTTTAGCTTCTTGACCTAACATTGACTGATGTGATGCTCCAGAACAATACTATTACCTGCCAGATGATCTCAAGCAAAATTGGATAGGTGTTTGTCCAAATTTTCTATCCTGGAGTCTGCATCATGGAGAAGAAATAATTTACTTTTTTAATGTGTGTGATTTTGCTTTGAAGACTGTCCATTTCTTTAATCATTATACCTCAGCATCCTGAAAGATTTTAATAGTTACTTATATTCTGCTAACATTGATAAGAAATCATTTATAAGCATTAGTAATTGGCTTAAATAACAATTTTACTGGGTAAAGATCACAGGGTTTTGGAAAAAGTAGGAAGCAATTTCTATTCTGTTTTCATAGAATGTTCTACGGTAAAATACAACTGAGTTTAACCTCCAGGGGTGTCAGGTTAAATAAAGACGAAGGTGGGATGATTCAGGGTGATATGGACGAATTCTGCAAAAGTATGCACTACACACGGAATTGAAAATGAACTGCACAACTTGTGGATAGACAGAGGAATGGAAAACTGGAAGAGAATGAGTGAAGGATTAACAATGTTAAAAAAAATTTTGTTCTTTTCTGACTTATGTAACTGTAACCAGTGTATATCTCCATTATAATAGTAATAAAATTGCATAAAAGGAAAACATTAAGAAAGGAAATGATGTAGCACTTAAAATGAAAAGAAAAAATCATATTGGCTTAGATCATATTCTAATGAAATCTTCCACAAGCAAATTCCATTGTAGTTTTTGCAATTTATTTTAAGATATTTTGCATGTTTGTTGTTATCTACTGCTTCAAGTAAGAGTCTCACATGCACTAAGATCTTAGATTATAAAATGTAATAGAGTTTTTTTCAAACTGGATCTATCTTTATTGCTCTACATTATTAAATCATTGTATATGTCTCCATAAGCAATCTTTCTTCATTTTTGCCACATATTTTCAGTGGGGAGTCAAAGTAAAAACAGGTTAATAACTCATACAAGGTAGATATATGGATTGTATATTCTCAACATAAAAAAACCTAAATTTTTCTAAACCACAATCAGATTTAACTGACCAAAATTATATACATCATATAAATGTACATTCAATTAATTCCTTGGGCTTTTTCCATATAATATGGCTTAGAATAATTGGGTACACTTTTGAAAGAGGAGGGCAACTTAGTGAGACCTAGCTAAATTAATTTGCTTATATACATATACTGGCTAAATTTTTCCACATTCAGAATTTTCCATATTGGAAATTTCCTGAAGGGCTTTATAAGATTTGATAAAGATTGATAATGCTTCAATATTTAAATATGCTGGAAAACTTCAAAAGGAAACATTACATATCTATCTTTTAACTATCATTTTTATCAGTAATAACCCCAAGACTTTGCATTTTTCTGTTATAAAAATACTCTATCAGGGTTCTATATCCTTTATCCTTGTTTGAGTAGGTTGTCCATAATGTTCATAAAATAAGTAGATTGCCATGGCTAGCCCTATCATTAATGAGTCAGAAGAGTTTGTCTAGGGTTACAATTTAAGAAGAGAAAATATATGCATATCAAAACAAAATTAAACCATAAATATCATGAACAATATGTTCATGAGACATTGTAGAGTTACTTCCCATCTTATTAACCACCTTATTTATTCTAGTATGTAAATCTTGTTAATACAAAAGCAATTCTAAAAGGATGCCTAGATGAAACCACAATGATTACGATTTGTACATGTGGTGGAATTATCACTGCTCACTTTTTACTCCAAATGATGTTTATATTTGTGCACATGTAGAATACAACAATGTTATATTTTTATACATTGTCAAAAAATTTAAATTTGTAATTAAGTAGAATACAGCAATTTTATATATTTTTCTCTATTTATGTAATCACCTACTTATTGGCTGGAATTATTGAACAAAAAGCATAATTTTTTGAAGTGGCTGCAGTCATTACAACATATTTTAATACAGATTTCTCTGAACAAAAAATTGAGTATGTTTATAAGGTTGAGATGTCTACATAGATAGATAGATAGATAGATTCTGAATCCATTAGATGAAGATCATACATTCTAGGAAACATGGAAGTGATTTTTATTATTGTGTGTGTATCACAAACACACTTTATACAAACATAAATGGTTTACACTACTATAAAAATGATCTATAACCATAGATACATGACAGTCGATTGCTCATAGTATGACAAACAAATCAAATGTCAATGATATAATGATGACCTTTGACAATTACAGAATATGTTTGCTTCACTTATTCTTGCATTAAGCTCTATTTAGATAGAATAATACACAAAAATATTGATTAAAATTACACTTACTATATAAAGTGGTGATATAATATCTTGTGTATATGTGTTTTTAAGGCAAAATATAAAACTCTTCTCCCATTGAATTAACTTCAGGCCCAGCATATTTGTTATTACTACTTAGTATTAGACAAAACACATAAATTGTGTTGCCTATAGTAGATTTAGTTACACCAGTATCACAACAAACACATGAGAAATTGACATCTTGACAATGTTAATGTGTTTGGAAAGCTTTCAGCTTAATTATAATCTATGAAACCAACCTTATATAGGTAGACCAGTCATAACCAAAAAGTTAATATATGATATGTAGCTCCAACAATCAAATTTATTTAAGGAAAGAAAAGAAAATTAATAGGTCATAATCATCATTATCTCAACAATATTCTGGGCTGAGAATAATTATGGGCTAGATTAAAGAAACAAACCTTTACTAATGCTTATATATTGGAAGAAGTTACATGAATTTCGTTTGACTCAAACAGTATATATTTTTCTATACTATGATTATCTCCTTGATATATTAATGGAATCTTTTATGACAGACTGCATTTTAACTTTTATAAAAATCAGAGATACTTTTTTCTATTTTCTTTTAAGCCACATTACTAATTCATATTTTACTCAATATTGGTTACCTTCTTCTACTAAAATATATTTTGATTTAGCTTTCACCTTAAAGAATGCACTTATTTTGGAATAATTTCAATGATTTATTTGAGGAGAATTTTGTGATTCATTATTTTCCTTATGGACCTCCAGTTGTTTTTCTGTATTGTGCTCAAAAACTACTACTTCTTCATAAGTTGTCTTGGCATATTTGTCTAAAATTAATTGACCATTTATGTATGTGAATATGTTTATGAATGTCCTTCTCCATGAAATTAATCTCTATGCTACCTTTAGGCCAATTCCTAATTATTTGCATTGTCATGGCTTTAAAATTATTATGTCAAGTAGTGACAGTTATCGTACTTTATTTCCCAGCTTGTTGGGGGCATTATTGGTTCTTTGAATTTTAATATAATTTTAAGACAGCTTGTCATTTCAATGTGGAATGTTGATTAAAACCATGCCTAGCTTATAGATGTTTATCCCAGAAAATTTACATTTAATAATGTTGAATATTAAAATCTTAGGACATCAAGAAGTTTTATTCTTTATTTGGAGTTATTACTAATTTCATTAAATTTTCTGACTTTTCCCCTTACAAATTATATTAATATAATAATTTACTGTTGTCTGTAAACCTGAAGAATTTGACTTTTTTTCCTTTAAGCCATATGCCTTTTATCTTTTTCTTACATTATTTGTCTGGAGAAAACCTTCATTTTTTTGTTGAAAGAGAATGATGGAAAATCACATCTTTTGATACTGAACTTAGAGAATGAACTCTCAGCTTTAGTATATCAGCATGATATTGGATGTGAATTCATTAAGTACAGCTTTATTATATTTCAGTGTGTTAATCATATACTTAGTGTGATTAATACTTTTATTATCATTGTATCTCATTTTTCTGCATCAAATAAAATATTTTTCTACAGCTTTACTAATATGTTTAATTTTTATATTGTTACATCCTAATATATTTTTTAATTTTTATGTTGTTACATCCTTGAACCTTTTATATGAATTCCATTTGATCATGATGAATCACAATTTGACATGATTTTGGATCACATTTGCTAGTATTTTGCTAAGAATTATCCAAGTATGTTCACTGGATTTTAATGATGCATTGTTTATTTAGTTGTATTATAGTCAAGGCTTCATAGGTTTCTATAAGTTCAGAAAGCAACTTTTGATATCTAGATTCATTTTATTGTGATCAGAGCAAATAGAAATATGATTTTGATTTTTTCAGTTTATTTGAATTATGGAATATTTAATTCTTAATATATAAATTATGGAATATTTAATCATGAAGAATATTTACATGTTATGGCAAGTGAAAGCAATGTTCTATAAATATATCTAGATCCATTTTACCCACAATACAGTTAAAAATCTGACACTTTATTGAATTTTTTTTTTTTTTTTTTTGCCAGTCTTGGGCTTGGGCTCAGGGCCTGAGCACTGTCCTTGGACTTTCTCAAGGCTAGAGCTCTACCACTTGAGCCTCAGCACCACTTCCAGCTTTTTTCTATGTATCTGTTACCAAGGAACCAAACCGGGGTATTCATGCATGCTAGGCAAGCACTCTACCACTAGGCCAAACTCCCAGCCCCACTTTATTGAATTTTTATCTTGATCCCTTCATTAATCCAAAAAGTAGCTTCCCATGCCTATACTAATAGACCAGAAAGGAAGATGAACAATTGATTGATATCATCTGACCATCTAAACAAAAAAAATATGAAACAATGACAACAACAAAAATTTAAAATTTAAAATGATGTATTTTATCATACTAATGTCATTAACCAGTGCATATGTTTGCATGGATAAATAAAACTATAGCCATAATATACATTAACATGGAAAAAAACTAAATTATAAAATTATGCAGCTAGAAGGACATTTGGAATGGTGGAAAGTTGTGTTGTTTTTTATGATATTCTGATTTAGGCAATTTTGTTTTATAAAAATACATTTAATGAGATATAATGTTACTTCAGGAGAGGGGACTTCTTGCATCATAATTAAAAACTGAGTTAAATGGAAGTGTGATTTCTTTAGACTAACTTTAATATAGTTAATGAAAATAAGAAATTATAGTAGTTTTGGGGGTTACTTTTGGTGAAGGTTTTTTGCTTTATTAGTTTAGGATTATGAGATCACTTGGTTTTGTTACCTTTGATGCTCATTGGAGTAACATAATCTCTGAGAGAATTACCTTACATTACGTATGCAACTGTAGCCACTCTGTACATAACCTTGACAATAAAATTGAATAAGAGAAAAATAACAAACAAAAAGCTTAACCAGCTAAAATAACCGAGGAGAATCCTCTCAATATTATCAACAACTAAAGTGTATCCATTCTTAAAATCTTACAGGATAAATAAAATTAGAAGCCTAAAACCAAATAAAAATAAGTAAAACCCTAAGCTTTTTTTCATTTTTTTCTTCGTCAGCCAATATTTACATTGTTGAATGACCTTAACATTCTTCAGAGATTTAAATTGAAATGTAAAAAGTTTACTCTCTACTAACAAAGCCTGCTTCTTTTGATCCAAACCAATTGTTCACAAATATCTGCTAATTTCTCCAATGTGTAAATGAATTGAGAGCTTTTCCAACTTTCATAACATTCCCAGTCTTCCCTTATAATTTAACGAAGTGATTGTGGAATAATTAAATCCTTAAAATTATGAGAGAATTTTATGATCAAGGACTGTATTCAATGATAGACATTGTACAATTTTTTCTATTACTTTTAATCTAGTTAATGTTTTAGAGGTAGAATGTAAACAATATCTATGCCAATTTATCTTTGTCTACTTCTAGAAATTTCCATGCAGCCAATGGATTCATTGTCATTCAGTCTACTTCTGTATGTACTTTGCAGAATTTTTCTGCTGGGAAAACATCTTTAAGTAATTAATTACAGTCAAGTCAATGAATTTGTAACAGGTCATAAATCGTTTGTAACTCCTTTTGAAAATGTTCAGGGTCACTAGTAATTTAAAGAAAATTCAGGACATGGAGTTGTGAAAATATGTGACAATCATGGTGTTTTAATCTCTTGCAAGAACTTGAATATTCTTTGGGAGCTCATAAGAATGTATTTGAGTAGAGCCTTACACTAACAGCTTATACTAAGTAGGATTTGTATTCACACATGTATCTATATTTTAGGCTGAATTGTATATCCTGGTATTATATAATAGGTAAGGGACCTGACTTAGCAAAATAGAAGGGGCTGCTGCCTGAGTCCATACAGAAAATTATAGTAGAGCAAATGTGAGCAACATAGCGAAAGCCCTTCAGATATGAATGATATGTGCTTTGGACAGGCAGTCTCACCAGCTGGGATCTGTGATCTGCTATACATTTATTCAGGCCGGATGCCTCCTCTGTTGTTCCAAACCTTGACTAAATGAGATAGGAATAGAAAAATATTCCTGGTTTGGAAAAATATCAAGATCTTCTAATGGATCATTGGTTCATGAATTTCTCATTAGATCTAGTAAAACATTATATATATATATATATATATGTATATATATATGCACACACATATTACAAAAAAAGAACAATGGTCTACCATATTCCTAACCAGTGCTCCTTCTGACCCTCTAATCTTGATTCAACTTTTCTTTTAGTACCAACTGTTAATTCTCCCATGAACTTTAGGCTCTTTCTCCATATTCTCACAAAAAATGTAAAACCTCTAAAAATTTTATATATTTAATCACACTTCATTATTTGCTTCAGAGAGGAATACTAAATGGCAGGAAAAAACTTTGAAATTTCTACTTTTACATAGAATTCATGAAGGAATTCCAAGAGAAGTTTTATATTTTCCCATCTATATCATTTGTTACTATGACATACTCAAAGGCGAGAGCTATACAGGAGACAGTTGGTTTTGTTCTTCTTAAACTCTAATAATCATTATTCAATAGTTGAAATCAGCCTTCATGTTTGAAGCCTGGTAGAGTAAATAGATCTAAAAGAATATTCTCTTAAAATTAAGACATCAAAACACCAAAACCAGAAATAGAGCTATTGCTCAAGTGGCAAAATGCTCCCCTTCAGTAGCACTGTATTCTAACTATAACACACACATAAACACTTTAAGATTGAAATTGTGATTTTTATGAGAAACAAATATTTTCCTTGCTCTTAATATTTAACCAAATTCACCCCCCCAAATTGGGACATATTGACATAATGAGAAATAAAGTCACGTGTCTGTTCACTAGATTTTTTTTCTTCTTCTGATTGTTATTTATAAAATGTAATTAATATTGCCTCTAAACCATCCTATGTATTTTTCTTTTTTCATATATTTTTTATTGTAATTAATAGAAGGGTTACATGATATTTGTAAGATAGATGGTGCATTAATTCCCATACATTGATACCCTTTCACATGTCTTGGTCCCCATTTCCTTCCCCCTCACCCCCACCCCTCATCTTATTTTCCCCCACCCTATCCAATTTCAAATAACCAAATACAAATATATCTGATATATCAGGTAACAAAGTGAGATATTGTAACAATATGAGATAACCAAGGGACAGCAAAAGAGATGAGAGATAACATAGTACCTTAAGAACAACAATCATTCATTATATGGCTTATGTTTCTATATCCTAGAGATCCTTTCATTCAGCGTCCTACTATATGGCCTTTTGTATCAAGGTTTTGCTCTATTGCAAATCTCTGCTAGGAGAGCCCAAGTTTTCCACTGATTATGACAAATGAGGGAAACCATTGAGCCTAAGTTCCTTTTTGAGTCTGGCTTACTTCACTTAATATGATCTTTTCTAAGTCTTTCAATTTCCTAACAAATGAGGCAATGTCATTCTTTCTGACAGCATCCTATGTATTTTTATGTCATATGTGTTATTTTAATTGCCAGATACTTCCCTTTTGTGTTTCATTCTATTCCCAATGTGTGTTAGTTTGTTTCAAATTTTAGGCAAGTGTATATAAAAATTCAGAAAATACTACAATGCTGTTTTAATCAAGAAGAAAATAATCAACTAACTATAAAGTAGGTGGAATAATGTTAATGTGATTTTGTTAAGGGGGAAACAGCCTCAACTACTGAAAATGTTAAGTGAAAATAACAATTAGAGAATGTTGATTCTTAAAATGTTCCTCCAGAGAGTAAACATGCTTTTAAAATTACAATTATTAGCTATATATTTGCCTCCATTATCCATTCAGTCCTATCTGGAAAATTAGTTTACTTTAACTTGTTAATTTACTAAGGTATTTCTAATTATCTAAACAATATTGATAAATATTGTTTTCAATTAAAAGTGTGAAGCACATTTAGTGGATAGAATAAGGCCAATGCTCAACACTGTATATCAGCCTTCTTTAAAAAATACAGTGTTAAAGGTTCATAATAGAAGGAAAATTGCTTTTATTCCAAAGTTTACTCTTTAAGAAAGTTTGTTTACCATTCATTAAGAAAACAGATAATTTTGTCATTTGTAAATATTTCAACATTTTATTTATGAAATCTGAGAGAATATGGACATATTCTGAATTAAACTTTTACTTCAAATGCCAGTATGTAAACGCAATAAAATTAAGTAAGTTGCTCTGTGAACTGCATATTTAAGTTGAATTAAATTTATTTTGTTATTTAGGCAATTATTCCATGCCAGATTAGCTGCCATGAACAATGGGTGAAAACAATGGAATGCAAATTCTGTTCTTAAAAATGGCCGAAGTGAAAATTTACTTACGGACAGTATGCTGCTTCAATTTCTTTTCAAGAAAAAAATTAATGTATATAGTGTTCTTTAAATTGGAAGTTCCATCTAGGTAAAAATTACAGGACTTAAAATAAAAGAAACTAAAAAAATACATGAAACAATAAATAAAAACAATAAACTGAAGAATATTGATTCATTTTCAAATAATATGAACCAATAATTGTATATTTTATCAAAAATAATTACATATAAGTTAAATGAAGTTTAAGCTGTATTAGTAATAATAATTTCAAAACTGCAAATACAACTCTGTTTTACTATTATCAAGATAAATACAAATATAGAACAATGATAAAATTGGGACCAATAAGAACTCGAGTATAAGTACCCTACTACATTGTTAAATTGTACAGCTTAATTTTCCATTGCTAATCATTATTAAACATTTTGATGCTGTCCTATTCATGTTTTTCTCTCTATTAGCAAATATATGTGTAAAAACATGACATATACACATATATGTGTGTATACACACACACACTCACACACATACAGACACTTCTTCAGATCTTTAAAGAAGGAATTTCAATATTTTCAACCATATAGACAAGCCTAAAGATAATTAGGTCAAATAAAATACCCCGGACATAAAAAGGTATATATTTTGTGAAAACAAATATTTTGTGATCTCATTCATAACAACTTGGTTATAATATTTTCAACAATCAAGGAATTGAAAGATAAAATTTATCTTCACATAGGGATTTTCATTCCTTCCTTTTTCATTCAACATATTTCTTTAAATTTGTGTTAAATTGATTAAGTTAAATTAATAATAATCAAATATATATGTTAATCTGAATTTTGGAAGGAAAGGGTAACAACAAAATGGTGAGACAAAGGACAAAAGGTAAATCAATGAAACAGCAATACTCAAAAGACAATACGTTGGAAATGATCTTTACATCTTGGAGGTGGGGTTGTGGGGTAGGAGAGTGGGAGAAAAATATCGGAGGGGGGTAACAGCGTACAATAAGAAATGTGTCACTACCTTTTCTATGTAACTGTAATCTGTCTATAACCTTGACAATAAAATTAAATATTTAAAAATCAACAGTTGACACTTTCCTAAGATAATGACTTGTGGCAATTGAGGAATTATTACAGTATTTCTAGGAAAATATACGTAGTGTCCACCATTCTTTGCCTGTCGGTTCTTTTGCTTTACATAATGGGCAGTATTATTGCTTCATGTAGTTCATTTCACATACAGACACCAATATTTTCTTCCTGATATAATTCCACCTCTAAACCTCTATTACAACTACATTTCAGATTTTGTTTCTTTCTAAAACAGCTTACATTATAATCCTATTGACACATTCAAATGCCTGACTTCCCATTTATTCTTTCCATAATGTTTCTATGTAGTGTTTCAATAGGACACTGGTGGCTCATGCCTGAAATCCTAGCTATTCAAGCAATTGAGATTTGATGATTGCTGGTCAAAGCCAGTTCAGACAGAAAAGTTCATGAGACTATTATCTCCAATTAAACACCAAAAGCTGAAGTAAATCCATAGTTTAAATGGTAGAATGCTAGCTTTGAACACAAAAGCACAAAAGCTCAAAAGCTCACGGCCAGTGTGCCCAGGTCCTAACTTCAAGACCCAGCACAGGCACTCTTCCCCCCTCCCATTCTGCCCTCTGTCTGTCTCTCTCTCCCTTCCTTTTCCTTCCCACCCGCCTCTGTCTCTCTCTCTAGGTCTCTGCCCCCCCCCCCCCCCTCTCTTTGCTGGCGCGCATGCACACACACACTCACAAAGCCTCCCTTAAGTTGAGTCCCATCTATGCTTTCTGATTGGATTTCTTTTATGATATACATGCTGGCCCCAATATAGCCCAATACCCAAACTAAAGTATTATGATTTTACAATTTTGCTTAAGAATTCTAGAAATCCCTTATATATTATATTAAGTCAAACATGTTAATCATATGTAGATTTTAATTAGAGATGATAGATAAAGAGTTTTAGTAAAAGCTTAGTCACACTGAAAATTTTAAACAAGACAGATACCTAAAATTCTAAGGCACAATGAAAGTTTGATGCATATTTCGAGTTATTTCGAGTAAGGCTGATTATTTTTTCCTTAGGAAGACCCAAGTTACTGAAAATTGTACTTATATTCAATAAATGACATCCCATGGCTCCCTTCTTCTTTGGTGCTATTATTGTTGTATCTCTTGTTTTGATGACTGTCACATATCATAAATCTTCCTGTGACATATTTTGGATTGAAGCAAGTAGAATTCTGATTATAAAGATACTTCAAAATATGCTTCAATGGATTAGGAAAATGAATAATGCATTATTATTTTATTATTCATAGAAAAGTGTGGCTAAGATTCAGTCTCCTGGCCAAATATTTAACTACAAGTAAAAAATCAATGGCAATATATGTGTCATAATTTATTGTTTCTCTTTGTATTAAAGGCAATGTGCCTGAATATGACATATGACTCATTACATTTAGATGGTGTTTTGAACAGTAATCAAAACTTCAGTGTTCTTTGGGTTGCTTAAAACATGAAAACTCAATAAATTTCCTTTCTAGGCTAAAATTTGTTGATACAATATACTGGTATAGATTTTAAAGAGAAAAGTATAGTCAATTTACAATTAATGATAATGTCATTAAAATTAGTTTATATACTTTGATTATAGTAACAAATTTTATAGGATAAACTTAGCAATATTTGGTGGTATATCTTGACCTACCATTATTTTGTTTACTAATCCTTTCCAGGTGTTAGTATGCAGAATTTCAAAATAAGAATATGAATAGTAAAATTCTTCACAAATTACTGTGAGGAATATATGGAATAACATAAGCAAGTCATTTAAGGAAAATGGAAGACAACACATATACAACAGTCATTTGATTAGCATTTTAAAATAAGTCATTGCCATTGAGGCTGTAATATTCTAGGAAGCGCAAAGTAACTTTTCTTGCTGTCTAGGAAGAAACATAGCTCATTTTTGAAAATTTGCTTCTAATTTATTGTGTGCATTTCTTAAGAATCCTACCAAGAAGTGCCAAGAAATTGGTCTTGTTTCCTTTAATGGTAAACTTACATATGAATGGGTTCATGTTGTGTCAATTAATTATTATGTATATATATTTCTATTTAAACAATGTTTAATTTTAGATTGTTGTAAAGAAATTTTTGAGATTTATACTTCAAGAAATTACATTACCCATTCATGACCCATTACTTCTATGATGATTTGGAGGTTTTCTTTACATTTTAAGTTAAAGGATATTCAATGATACTAGCATGTCTAATAAATAAAATATTTTAAAACGTTTTTGTTTGTGTTACTTAAAACACCAGTATCTACATAAAATAATCTTTCCTTTTATTTCAGTGACTTTAATTTCTTCACTTCTTTAGATTTGTCAACCTCTAACACTGTCAACAGTGAAAATTCATCCAAATGCTATTTTATTATCAAGAAAACACAATGTTTTATTTTAAACATAATTTCAGTATTTTGCTTATTGGAATATGAGATGCACAGTCAGTGTAAGAATCTCATAAATTGGGCCGGGAGTTTGGCCTAGTACTAGAGTGCTTGCCTAGCATGCACAAAGACCCAGGTTCAATTCCTCGGTACCAGATACATAGAAAAAAGCCAGAAGTGGTGCTGAGGCTCAAGTGGTAGAGCTCTAGCCTTGAGAAAGTCCAAGGACAGTGCTCAGGCCCTGAGCTCAAGCCCAGGACTGGCAAAAAAAAAAAAAAAAAGAATCTCATAAATGACAAGAACATGTTCCCATGTAAAAACATCTTCATACATTCGGTTTTTCTGAGTTTGCAAGTCTGTAATATGTAAAAATGGATGAGTCCAGCAAGTCTATTTACAGAGATTATTTTTTCCTGCTATTAGGACTAATTTCTGCTGATGTGAAAGTGCTATTTGCTTGACTTGGAAAGAGTGAATGTTTAATGGACTTATGCAAGCTAAGGCTCTGAACTGGTTAGCAGAATCCTAAACCTGAAAGCTTGGCTCATTCCATGACTGATTTAGCCAACTTCTTTCACCATTTTAGAGCCAAAGCACAACATTAATATATTGGAACTAATGGCAATGACTAGTACCTGTGTAATAGCCTAGCAAAAAAAATTAACCTAGTACGATAAAATGCTAAATATTAACACTTACATTGCCTCATTTAGTTATAATTTTGTCTTGTAAGTATTGTATCTCTCTAATGAAAAAATATGAAACATTACTTGTTAAATTAGGATTCTGTAGGAAGCAAAACAAGTGCAGAATGTAATGTTGGTTGAAAGTAGCAGATTATGTGAGATGTTTCTGTGTTTTTAGTTTATTGATGTCTATAAATTGTTAACATAATTCTGTCATAGAGCTATTTCATATTGTTCTGGTACATAAGCTCATGTAACCCACAAAGTGTAAGGAGACAAGCTCTTCTCTCTCTCTTTAAATGAAATGTAAAGCACATAACTTTCATTTCTAAGACACTGTAACATTTAAAATCATGTTCCATTGAATCAGCAAAACTTCAAAACTCTCCTACCAATTACTTCTTTTTTAAAAAATCTTTCATATATTTTTATTGTAATTAATAGAAGGGTTACATGATATTTGCCAGATAGGAGGTGCAATCAGAACTAAAGTAATACTTAAACTTGGAATCCAAAATTTTATAATTTATAATTTTATAATTTGTCTTCAAATATTAATCATTTAGAGAATGTTCTAAATATATTATTTTAAAATTTTACAGATTATCAGTTTTCAAAATATTTGTCTCCTCCAAATTAAAAGAACAAAAAAACTTTACCAAAGTGCTTTTATATTTAAAGTATTTATATTGACAAATATTTTGTATCCTACTAAGTATAAAAATTGAATATCATGGGTTAGGTTTCCTTTCACTACAAAACAAACATGCTAATGAGCTCCTATAATCTTTCCTTTACTGAAAAGACATTGCAGTGCTTGTAATATGAATAAACAAGCCATCTGACCTCAAATATAGTATGTGTGTACAATTCACTTCTGCTCTTTTCATTTTGATATCAGAAATTACTTCTTTATACTAAATCTTGTTCATTAACTTACTTTGAAGATGCATATATGAGCTTGCTAGGTAAATGGATTTTACCAAATCAATGAAATTTCATCTCAGTATGTTAAAATTCATTTTTCCCAGAAAGAAAATGTTTCTAAGAATGCTCTCATTTTAATAATTTATGTCCCTGGGTGCATATTTGGAATCATGCATTATATTAAGAATATTTCTAATTTTACCAATGCAAGAACATAATTTCCTATTTAAATGAACACCATAATTTTATAAACAAATTTCTGGAAATGACTACTTGTGAATAAGAATTTTGCTAGCAAAAAATACTGATTAAATGCAAGAGATATTTGTGTAAATATCAAAGGATGACTGTTCTAAGCATAATAAAGTTTTGGTTAACACCATTACTAAATTGAAGATATATAGAGATATGAAAGACTGAAAGAGGAGTGTGACTGGAGGAAGGAATTAAGATAACAGATCATGGTCTGCTTTTGCATATTACTGAGATGTATCCAAAGAAAAACATCAAATAGTAAATTAAATCTTAAGTCTAGAGTACACTATGTGGAGCCATGAATACCAGAATAGACTGCAATGTAAGACTCTGTGTAAAATAAAGTCAACAGTGAATACAGACAGGCAATGACCAAAGAAATGAACATTTGGGCGTTTCAGTAGGTAGTATATATTATATACTATATAAAAATATTATAATGTATTATACAATAAAATATAGGTGCTATAATATATAAATGCTATTCTATGTATTATATATTATTTATTCATATTATATAAATTTTATTTATTTATTTTCCAGTCCTGGAGCTTCAATTCAAGACCTGAGCACTGTTCCTGGTCTTTCTACCACTTGAGCCACATCACTACCTCCAGTTGTTTTCTATGTATATCGTAGTGAGGAATCAAACCAGGTCTTCCTGTATGCTAAGCAAGCACTCTACCACTAGGCCAAACTTCTGGCCCCTACAAAATACTTTTAAAAGGACAAAATGGTCATCAAAATGGTAGATATTAACCGCTTCAATAAGTCAAAGAAATACATAATTCATAAAAATATATAATTGGCCATTCCAAAGGCTTTCAGAAAGTTCAGGAAAGAGAACAATTACCACTGGATGTAGTAACATAAAGATAATTATCAAACTTAACTGAGAAATGTGGATAGAGTATAGAGGTAAAGCATAATTTTAATGACTTGGTGACAACTCTAGACAAACCTTCTATTACAAGTGACAGAAATGAAGCAGGTAGGCACAAAGTAGACTTTTATCTTTATGTGCTAATGGGAATCATTCAACATAGAGAAACAGAGATAGAAAAAGAAATGGGAATCTCCTTCTTGGAGAGAGAAAAAACATTAGGTGCAAATTAATAAATTTTTACAGAGGATGGCTTGGTATCATTCATTGGATTAAATATGTACTGGAATAAAGACATAACGTGCCAACTACCAAAATATAGATGATGGTTAATAATTATAGCAGATAGATAATTCTCAAGAGCTAATTAACAAATTTTCAGTTGGGATTTATAACAGGAGAGGCCTTCATATGTTCATATGTGAAGAATAAATAGGTGACAATATCAAACAATGTGTATGTCATCTGAAAAGTAATTAGATAATTCAATTCACATTGAAACCATATTGTTTATGTGTCAATTAGAATGATAATAATCTACACTCTGTGATGATTATGCATCAAAAATGCATAAGATTGGCAGAGTTAGACTTAAGCAAAGTTATACTTTAATCTAATATATTCAAATACAAATACTGTTTTTAACTACTTAATTTTGTATGCTAATATCACACATTTTATCTTCTCCAATGCTATTTTTAAACTGTAGTCTGCAATATAATAGTATTTAGAAATAGATCTTTTTTTTTTTTTTTTTTACCAATCCTGGGCTTGAGCTCAGGGCCTGAACACTGTCCTTGGACTTTCTCAAGGCTAGAGCTCTACCACTTGAGCCTCAGCACCACTTTTGGCTTTTTTTTATGTATGTGGTACCAAGGAATCGAACCCGGGTCTTCATGCATGCTAGGCAAGCACTTTAACCATGAGGCCAAACTCCTGGCCCCAGAAATAGATCATTTAAGGGATAGTTCTGTTCAGTTAGATAATAGGATGGAAATCTAATCCTAAAGTTATCGCTGGAAGATTATAATCTGGTACCAAAGAGCTCCCTTTCCCACAGAGGAAAAAACCTTGTGAGAGCCACATGAGAAGCAGATTGACTACATGGTAAAAGAAAAGATCCCCCTCACAAACAAATCCAGATTACAATTCAATTTTGAATTTCTGAACTTTGGAATCTTGAGAGATTAGATATAGACATATGAATTAAGAGAAGTATTCATTAATATTAGGCAATATGCTTCAGTATAGCGGATGTCATTATCAAGTTGCAGTTGAAATATTTAGAAAGCAAGACCAGGGTGGATCCCATGCATCAAAAAAAATTTATAGAAAAGCAATGTGTTTCATTGGAGATAGAGGAACAGAAACAGAGAAACAGTGATGGACAAAAACACAAACAGAAACAGAATGGCAGAGAAAGAAAAAGAGAAATATGAAGTCATTAGAAGACAGATTATGGAATTTGTTTACAGAGTCATCGAATTAATATAAAGAAGTAAAAACAAACAAGAAAGTTGACTGTTCTTTTTGGAATGCCACAGTATTTAACAAGGAAGATTTGGAAAGAATTGGGAAGAATTGGGAAAGAATTAGTGCTTATTGAGGGGAGTGTGGCTAAGCAGCTGATTCTATAAACAAATATAAGAGAAACTTTGCCCAAGGAAGAGAAAGCTAATATTTGATTCTGATATATAAGGCACACACTACGAGGCCTACCTTCCTATATCATATAAAGAAGAAAGTGTCTCTTTTTCCTGGTAAGGATCAACTCTCTCTCTCTCTCTCTCTCTCTCTCTCTCTCTCTCTCTCTCTCTCTCTCTCTCTCTCTCTCTCTCTCTCTCTCTCTCTCTCTCTCTCTCTCTCTCTCCCTCCCTCCCTCCCTCCCTCCCTCCCTCCCTTCCCCCCCCCCCCCCTCTCTCTCTCTCTCTCTCTCTCTCTCTCTCCTCTCTCTCTCTCTCTCTCTCTGACACAGAACATTGTTGTAGGAAAAGGTCATACCCCTAAAATTTCATGCCCACTTTATGTTCCAAATTGAGTCGTTTCTGAAGAGCAAAGAGCATGAAGCTTGCCCCCTAGTCTTACCATCATGTTATCGCTTTCACATATAACAGAGAATCATTATTGAGAGTCTGCAAGGGGCAGAGGCTTTGAGGAATAGCAAAAAAGGTATAATACAAAAACAGGAGAAAATAACACAAAGATCAGAAAGAAATTTCAAGCCTTGGTACTTGTATCTATAAATAGCATTAAACAGGGTTAAATTCCTGTACATATTCACATAAGCCTCCTACTTATGGCCTGCCCCCAACCCAATACTGTATGTCTCACCTAACAAAAAGCCACAACTCATTTTAGAAGAAAACTGTCTTAAAAAACTATAATAAATAATCAGAACAGAATTAAAATCAAGAAAAAAATGTATCAATGCAGCTCACTGAACACAGATGTAAATGATCTATCTATACAACTCATGGGAGATGAGAAAGAGGGACTGGTAGAGACTGAGGGAACAGATGAAAAGAAATATACTCATTGCCTGACTCATGTAATTGCAATCTTTCTAAATATCACCTTTATAAAAAATAAATTCGTTAAAATAAATCAATAATAAATATATATTTAAAGGTGCAAAAATCAGTATATTCTATCTCCAATGGAAAAGGTAGACAGTATAATTTCTGGGGCAATACAACTATAAAGAAGAGTGAAAAGATCATCCATGTGGACTGCAATATCAGACTGGAAGAATACATTCTGTGGTCTCATAATAAATTTGACATGATTGAGAAGAAATTTAATGACATTCATAAAAAAAGAGCAAAAGTTTCTCCTGAAGAAAATCCTAGAAAGTAACAGTTTAGAAAACTAAAATCAAAACAAAAATATTTTAGAAGCAATAAGACAACAAATAACATGATACATTCAAAATTACATTCCTAGTCAGAAAAGAGAGGAGATTATAGAGGAAATACCAAAGCAGAAAATGTTATGAAAACAACTTGCTTCTACTTAATTTAAAAAGGACACTTAAGTTTTCTTCATATATGGCTATAGTTTATTTTCTTTGGTCCTGGAATAAAATAATGGAGCAATGATTTATACTTGTGTAGTAACTACTCACTGTACTTTAGGAACACTGAACATTTTTGACAGAAAATTTAAAATTTTTCTCAAGTACAGAAATACTCACTCCTGTAATCTTAACTACTCAGGAGGCTGAGATATGAGGATCATAGTTCAAAGCCAGCCTGGGCACTAAAGAACTTAGACTCTTATCTCCAATTAATCACTATGAAATGGAAAGTGAGGCTGTGGCTCCAGGAATAGGGTGGTAGCCTTGAACTGAAGAGCTTAGGAACAATGTACAGCACCAGATTTCAAGCCCCATGAACCACAAAAAATACAAATTTTAATTGTTTGTAGTTTAGTTTGGTATTGTAGATGGAGCTCTTTCATGATGCTAATAAAGATCTCTGATGCTGTGGGTTTTCTACTTATCTTGCTAGTTATGTCCTTTGCCATGTAGAAACTTTAGGTTGATGCAATACCATATATTTTTTGAGTTCTTGTGATTCTGGATGTTTACTTAGGCAGTTTCAATCAGTATCTGGCAGCCTTAGTATTTCCCCTCTCCCTTCCTATAATTCTAATTGTTAATGATGCTAGCGAGTATGATATTTTATATGAAATGTTTTGATTATCAGTCTTTACTGAGTGGACTTTATTACTGAAATTGTACCATTGTCAGAATATATACAGTATAAAAATACTGTTTTCTGCAACACAAATCTTTGCAGATTTCTCAGGAAAACTAATATTACATTGGTAAAATTGGCTAAACTGACCAGAATGGAGGTAACATACCTGTCCAGTTAAGGTAGCTCAAAACTGAATCTCGATGTCACTGGGAAGCTTAAGATTGAATCCCAGGTTATCTCTTGAAAAAAAAAGATTTTTAACTTGATGATAAAAGTACAAAGTCTCTAGAGTCAGAGTGAAGTAGACTGCTTGCCCTGATTTGAACTCAGTCTTGAAAACAAAATAAAACAAAACAAATTAAGGAAATATTTTAACTTAAAAATTGTTAAGACAACACATACTATTCCCAGGAAGATCCAAATATCTGAACTGATTGATTTACTAGGAACAAATAGATACAGCACCTTCCATATTAAGATTTCCTTTACTTCATAACAAATGAGACAAGTTTGTAGAGCTACATTGAATGTTACAGTCCGATTCCTTTGAACCAAGTTCACTTGAACCTTCCTTTTGTGTCTTATGTATGATGCTAGGTACAGTTGCATGCTGGTATTATCAAGGCAGTGAAGTCATGATCAGAAACTGGATTTAAGTTCATCTAATCAAGAAGGACTGTAATCATTGGCATCTACATGATTAACTCAGAAGATTCAATTAGCAAAGGTAATTAACTTCAGTTAGTGGCCTCAATGAGGGATGTCTTAATCTGCCAGTCTGTACTTTTTCAAGTACCATTCCAAATGCCTTAGCCATTAACAATAGCTTCAGAGTCAGTAAAAATACAACAAGCTATGCCCTTGAATGCCCTGCATTCAGCAAACTCTTCACCTAGTTCCTTTACTTCAGAACCATTAAATCTAATTTCAACCACTCTAAAATAGTATTATCAAGCTAGATAATCACTTCTTTCCCTGGGTGAGGTACTCATTCTCAACAAGAGTTGATTTACAAACTCATAGCCATTTTAGAATGTACTTGATGGTTTTCCCAAAGAGAAAAAGATATTGAAATCTAAGATAAGTGGATCTGGGTTGAAGAGCCTTGAATAGAAAAAAAATTAGACACACTGATTTTTGTTATACTTAGTATCCTAACATTACAATAATATCCTGGATCTCTATATTGTGGAGGTAAAGAAGTGAGAGGTTTGAAGAAATTGTAGATTTTTCTTGTCTGTCAGATATCCATATTCTGAATTTACTATATAGTCACTAAAACATTGTTTAGCAAGTTAATAGCACAATTCTGCAATATTTTATCAAAATCTCTGCTGAGAAACACATTGATAATGCCACAGTACTTCCCTAAACTGAGAGTGATCCGTGCAAACCAAAAGGAATATGTCTGTATCTGTCATTATATGTATTTAACCATACCAATCGTCTACATTTATATCTATCTGATCTATTAACTATTTTGATCTATTATCTATTACTATCTAACATCTACTTACTTACTTATCAGAAGATAGAATCATTTATGCTAAACCTTAACCACATATTGGAGAAAATTATTATGTTACCAATGACACTAATAGGATATTTATGCAGCAATTTAAGTACTCTTGTAACAACAGTTTGTAATAGATCAGTCCTAGGGTGCATTTCTCTACAAGAATATAATTTAATAGAAGAGACCAAGATGCCTCACTTACATGGTAGTTAACTTCGTCTTCACCACGATTTTTGATTAACTACTGTCAGATGAATACGTGCATATTTTTATTGCCCATGACAGCAAAGATCTAGAAGCTTTTAATTCCTACAACAGCTGTTAGGAAATCAAGTCATCTTTTGGCTGGGAGACTAAGAGCAGAGAACAGTAGATTGTAGGAATTGGCAAAGGCAGCCATTCTCTCTTCCTCTTAACTTCATAAGCCTCCTTTTCCTTCTCCTGCTCTGTACTTCATGTAAAATGTCCAGAAATACCTACATAAAGGCTCTTTCATTCTGCCCCTTTATTTGCACATAAAGATATAAATACATACATTCAGGATCACATATACAGATAAGCATATGCATGTATACACATATTCATAAACATACACATGCGCATGAAAATATACATAAACGTATACATGTGTACACATATTTTTAAATATATTTCTCCCTCACTCTCCCTCGCTACTCCCTCTCTTTCCATCCTCTTTCCCTCTCTCAATCCATCTCCCTCTGCCACTTCTCTCTCTCTCTCTCTCTCTCTCTCTCTCTCTCTCTCTCTCTCTCTCTCTCTCTCTCTCTCTCTCTCTCTCTCTCTCTCTCTCTCTGTCGTGTGTGTGTGTGTGTGTGTGTGTGTTCATCACCATCTTCTGTCATTTCAGGTTCCTGAGTTCAACATCTTTTCTCTTACTTATCCAATGGAGCTAATAGAGTCAACTACTAAGTCATTTCCCAAGTATTCTTAAATTTTTTTCTTAAAGAATACAAAACTGAAAAGGGAAGAATTGAAATACTCACAAGCCCTAAGACCATCAAAGAATTGGAGAACTGTTTAACTCCAGTAAAAAAGGCTTCTCATTAATTTTTAGAGTCCAGTGTCCTGGATTTGGGATTTGTTGTTGTTTTTAGAGTTGTTTTAAAATTTTCTATTTTAAAAATAAAGTGTTGTATACTTTTAATCTGGATAGAAACCTGATAGATATATAGTATATGCTAGTTAGATGTTTTTTGTAGCATATTTACTGATATTTGATATGTATTTATGTGTATATATGTATGTATATTTGGAGAGTGGAAACTTATACACTAAACTATGTTCTTTAAAGGTAAATTTTGTGATTTAAACACAGGATAAAATTGCTGTTCTCTACATTTAACTGAATCTTCTGACTCATCTTTAGATATGTGACTTTGATGTCCTTTAAGAGGAAAACAGTGATGTGATTATCATGAAAGTAGGTAGCACACAAAAATCTCACACGTATTTAGGCATTTTGGCCTAAATATTGATCTCAAGTATTTCTGAATGCAATCTTCCACAATGATCCACAGCTCTAAGTAATGTCAATATAAGCAGCTTAAAAGATGTCTGAAGCTTGCCCAAGGTCATAGAGAACAATGTGAATGAAAATCATCAATAAATAATTAAAAAATTAATGATATTCTAGTTAGGCTCTTCATTCCATAATATGAATTGTAAATTTGACCGTCAGTATCCAATCAACATATTGCATCCATATGGTATTTTCCCTATGTAAATTTAAAACTTGAAATTAAAATTATATTCTTTATGCAACTTTGATAATGTTTTAGTTGAGATTTACAGTTTCGAAATTTTATATATTTTTTCTACTGAATGAAGCTGAATGATATCAAGATTTGTATGTTCTATGATGTGTGATACTGTTTATGCTATGTTAACTCAGAAATTATACTAGAAAGAAAATTTTTTTCTATATTAAGGTGGTTTATTTTGAGTGGTTAATTAGAAATAAAAAATCTCTGGAATTTCTTGTGATCTTCATATAGGACAGTAGCTAGGAATATAGACACATGCCAAAAATCTTGAGCATTTTGTATCATAATTAATAACTATATATTCATTAACAGAAAAAGTAAGCAATTATCTATTATTCTTAAATCATATTTGATTATATTTTATAAATTCCATGGTAGATTCATGATAGACATATATCTAATGATCTGGATATTTTTGTTCTGTAACTTCCAAGCTACATGTTTTTCACTTTCTAAAGTCTGTAAGTATAATTATTTGAAATTTTTACAAGCAAAAACTTCGTATTTTTAATGACTAAATTGCCCCAAAAGAATTGTATTTTCTAACCTACCATATATTTTCTTGATGAGGCAAATAAATCTTGTTACATAGAGAATCTAAACTTTCTCTACAGGGAAATCCCATCTGTTACTGTATCCTTCACATGATGATATAGCCAGTTTTAAAAATTAATAACCCCTGACATTGTCAATTGCTTGATAATATCATGGAAGCCTTCCCATTTACAATTGTTTTTTCCACATAGCATTCATATATACACACACTTAAGAAATTTCGAATTTCAGTAAATTGATGATTTGAAAATTATAAAATATTTCATCAGAATGATAGTTTGAGATTGGTTAGTTATTCTGAACCTACTCTAGAGTTATCATACATCTTATCCACACCATCTATTTGTGGGAAAAGGAGCCAAGAACATAGTCTAATTTCCTTTTGAATATATCTATTTTTCTCAGTAAATGTAATAATTTTATGTGTCAATGACTGATAAAGAGAGTAACTAGAGTAATCATTACATATGGATGAAGTTAACTTTAAGTACACGTCTAGTTATGTATATTCCCCTTCCCAATTGAGTGGGAATTAACAAATTAGTAGATAGCCTGTATATATCCTGTGAAAATGGAGTAAATATCTTTTTGTCTCTAACACACCACATTATTTTCCAATCCTGGGCTTGAGCTCAGGACCTGAGAACTGTCCTTGAACTTTCTCAAGGTTAGAACTCTGCCACTTGAACCTCAGCATCACTTTCGGCTTTTTATTCTACGTATGTGGTACTGAGGAATCAAACCAGGGTCTTCATGCATGCAAGGCAAGCGTTCTACCACTAGGCCAAACTCCTCACCCTATCAGCATTATTTTTAAATCAACTCATCACCTCCTGAAGATTTTAGGTTTCTGGTAATTCACTGTGAAAAAAATAACAGATTATGAGACTTTTCAGCTTCTATAATCACATGGACAAATTAATTATAATAATTATCTTTATTGCCTGAAAGAAACACACATTCATACATGAATAAATATGCACACACATAAATGTATATGCATAGGCATATAATGTATATGCTATATATACATATTTATATACACTTATTTTTTTTAAACATAAGCATGAATAACTTGGCCAAGAATGTGTAAAGCACATCTTAACCTTATCTGAACAATTTTAGTGTGGTTTAAGAATATGGAGTATATATGCAGGTAATATTACACATTAGTTGTATGTCCTGCTACTTTTCTTAAAAAAATATTATTTTATGGATCTTTTATTGTTTTTACATAGCAAACTGTTATCTCAAATAGGAATTATATTCTTTATTGTTTGTTTCTGATATAAATTCTTCTACGTTTTTTTTTTGCCAGTCCTGGGCTTGAGCTCAGGGTCTGAGCACTGTCCTTGGACTTTCTCAAGGTTATAGCTCTACCACTTCAGCCTCAGTACCACTTCCGGCTTTTTTCTATGTGTGTGGCACAAAGGAAGTGAACCTGGGTCTTTGAGCGCAGGCTTCATTGTAATTTTCCTGACCTGCTGTTTAAAGCTTTCAGTATTTTTTATGTTTTAAGTATAATGGTAAATAAATATGTTTTTGTCTGAAATACTGTTTTATTTTCATTTCTAATCTGGTGGTCATTTTTTCAACCTTTCAAATACTTTTTAATGTTGGAAAATACTTTTTTTCTTCAGCTTTTGATTTGTTCCTGAAATAATTTTATTTGACGTGGCTAATAGGATACATTATAATCAATCATTTTCTCATGCTATATAAAACTTCTCTCTTACATACCACTTTATCATGGTATATCAGTCATTAATTATTGCTCTATTTGTCTTGGTACATTTACTTGAGACTATGAGTATTTCCATATAATTGGTTATTAAATATATTTACTTTTATGTAAATAAATATGGCATATATATCGGTAAAATAGTGTTCATCCCTCTTCCTAATTGTTGGAGATAGAAATATTATTGTTCAGATTAAGTCAGTAATAAAGGATAAAATTATTACAAAATGTTAAAATTGTTGAAAATATGAGTCAAGTAGATAGCATATCTTCCTAGCAAGACAAAGACAAAGACAATAAATAAATTGCTTTTTCCTTTTTCTTTCTCTTTCTTTCTTTCTTTCTTTCTTTCTTTTTTTCTTTCTTTCTTTCTTTCCTTCTTTCTTCCTCTCCCTGTCTCTTTCTTTCACCCTTTCTTTCTTTCTTCCCTTGCTGAAGGCAATGGCTGTATCAATTTGTTCATTAATTGGAGATAAGAGTATCAGGGACTTCTGTTCCTGGACTGGTTTCCAGCCATAATCCTCAACTCTCAGCCTCCTGAGTAGCTAGGATTACAAGGATGATCCACCAGCACAAAGATTTCAAGTTCTTTAAATAGTTGAGATACTGCATATTCTTGTCCACCCTTACATCGTAATTAGTAAGTTTCTGCTCAGATAGTGTACACAGTTTCTACCCTGTACTCAAATAATTTATTTATAATTTGTAATTAGGGGAAATAATATTTATTGCTGTAGAGACTCCTAAACAATTTTATTTATTTTTGACACAGTAAGCTGAAAATGAAGAAATACAAAATAATTTTATTTTCATAACCCTTCAGTAATAATACTATCTTTTTTTTAAATTTTTGCCCATCCTGGGCTTGAGCTCAGGACCTGAGCACTGTCCTTGGACTTTTCTCAAGGCTAGAGCTCTACCACTTGAGCCTCAGCACCACTTCCAGCTTTTTTCTATGTATGTGGTACCAAGGAATTGAACCCTGGTCTTTGTGCATGCTAGACAAGCACTTCACCGCTAGGCCAAACTCCCGGCCCCAATACTATCTTAAAATATCTTATTTTATCTTTTTTATTTTCTTTGATTTACTTGAAAATAAATGTCCTTATGTAATGCAAATTGCAATGAAGATCTTTTAATTACACATTTTTATTGTATCATCGTCAAATAAAATTTTCCACTAAAACAGTGAAACCCTTGATAAACAGTGTATAAGAATGGTCTTTTTCATGTGATGTCAGATTTATTTTAGTAGCAAATTTATGTCACAGTTACATTAATTACATACGTTTCATAATGTTTAAATAGTATACCATTATAGCTAACTTTTTACTACATTATTGCAACTTTTAATTGAACTAATTGTTATAAAGGAAAGTTATCATAACACCATGGTTAAACTAATTTCCATCTTGGACACAAGATATATAACATAAAATAAAAAATACAGATTATCTCTGTTTCAGTTTCACAATTTATAATATAGAAACAACTAATAATGGAGCTAATAATATTTGAGAACATTACAAAATATGGCTTACTATTTAAACAGCAAATGAAAGCCTTAACACCTGTTGCTTAAGGATTATTCTGTATATCACAAGGACTATTATTTTTCTCTAAAGAATTCCATGCTACTCTGTCATCCTATGATTAAACAACATAAGTGGGAGTATTTCTTGAATACAGAATTCTTCAGGACAAATCTATCTTTGGGCTATGTGTACTCCAACACAAAAAGTAATTTTGCTGAATATTCAGTCTTTGCATGCTTAGCTTATAAGAAAATAATTATATTCCTGGCACCAAGAGAAGAATTGATGTAAATATTTTGTGGATTAAGTTATTGCTATCCCTCCCCACATGGTGATAATGACTTTTCAAGAGGAATTCAGGTTCTTAGCTATGAATTCTAGACAACTGATGCTATTAACCATTAGTGCTTTTTGCAGTACTTTGCTGCCATGTGAAAGATGAAGAGATGGCTATATAACCAAAGTTGCCAATTTTATTATTTAAAATTGCTCAACAGTTCTTCCATTATTGTCTCAGGGAAACCAAATACACAAAACAAATAACCCTCCGGATTATAATTCATTATTAAAGAACCTTCAGCAGCAATGATGCTGAGATGGCATAGAGTCACATGTCCTGCTGCCTTATCTTGATTTGGGAGGGTTTCACCCCAGCAGTGGTGTGGTACTGTAAAAGCACAAGTAAATCGCATATCCTACAACAGAATCATTTAATAACTCTGGGAGAAAATCAGATAATCATTAGACTTTGTTCATTGTACTAACTGTACCTTAAAAATTGTGAAAAAAACAGATAATC
Organism: Megascapheus bottae; assembly: GCF_031878675.1. NCBI lineage: Eukaryota > Metazoa > Chordata > Mammalia > Rodentia > Geomyidae > Megascapheus > Megascapheus bottae. The sequence goes on from NC_143519.1 coordinate 31,796,049, forward strand.
AATTTGGCATAACCCAGATTAATTTTTTTTCTCAAATAGACTTAGAGAAACTGGAATAAGACAAGTGATATTGAAGTGATTTTTTTCCAATATGTGGTGAAATTGCAATGCATACTGACATAGGCAATATACAAGGTCTAGCATTTTTCCTCAGAAAGACTAAAATGTCCACATTGTTTTGTTATAATACTAGTCTTAGGAACTTCATTCTCTGAAACATGATATGCTGAAGTCCAGTTTTACTTTATTCAATACATCTGGATAAAGAGAGAAGTTTCATCTGGTTGGTTTATTGTGATCAAAACCTTTCGGATTCACTGTTACAAGACTCATTACCATGCATTCCCTGACTTTCATTTAGGTCAAAAATGGGTCAAAAGATGTGGTAAGATTTATATTTTCATGCCTGAGCATAGAAAGTATTTTAATACTTTGAAAGCTGGATATTTTTTCTTTCAAAATCATACTTGGATAGATAGCAATTTCCTTTCTTTTCTCTCACTTGAACACCTACTTTCCCAATAGGTCTCATATCAAGACTGTGAGTTATAGGAAAGTATCTCTCTCACATGGAGTTTTTGCTTTAATTTTTTTCCATCACCTCACAGTTTAGCAGAAAGATTATGAAGTCAACATGGTACACAGAAGGAATTTAAATTTATTTTTACAGTTATTAGAAAATATATAGAGAATTCATGGAGAAAGAAAAGCAGTATAGATGAATATAAACAACATGAAGACTCAGCTTAGAGCTTTCAGTAGGATAAGCAGACATTTCTTTTGTCCATGACACTCTCTCTCTAAATGCCAAACACAGCAGAACTAGAAAATAACAGTGACATTTTTCATACAGGCCGTGGTTCTTATTTTTGATCTTTACTAAAATTATTTGCCTGCAATTTCTTCTTTTCATTTCTACATACCTGAAGCACTAACTAAACAAGGTGTTGCATATTTGCCTAAATCCAAAACTTACATCAAAAAAACCTTAGTGAATCGCAAAATGATATTTACTTATTTCTTACATGAACTAAAGAAACTTTCATGTGTAAAACATATAATTTTGAATATATTAAAGAATCAAGTATCTACTATTTTTTTCTGTATTGCTAATAGACATAGGTACAGAGATTTATATGATGTATTATAGCCATGTGGACAGCTAGAGAGACAGACAGGTAGATGGATGGATAACTAAGAGAGAGAGAAAGAGAGAGAGAGAGAGAGAGAGAGAGAGAGAGAGAGAGAGAGAGAGAGAGAGAGAGAGAGAGATTTGTAGGATTTGTTGTTATTGTTCAGTACTGGGACTAGAACTCAGAGCTTGGAGCTGTCCCTGAGCTTTGTGGCTCAAGGCTAGGGGCTAGGTCTATAGCGTGTTGAGCCATTGAGCCACTTCTAATGTTTTGGTGTTTAACTGGATATTAAGAATCTCATGAACTTTTCTGCCTGGGCTGGTTTCAAACCACTATGATTAAATCATAGCCTCCTGAGTATCTATGATTACAAGTGTGAGCCACTAGCTTCCAGTTAGATTAGTCATTTTTTTAAATTGTGATAAACATAATTTTCCTTCATTTTATTATGCATCATTAGATATAAAGTGATAATTGATTGAAAAATTCTTGTCCAGTCTTTCTTCGATTTGTTGTGATTCTAGATCAAAATTTCATGGACACACTTGCACACTTGCACCTACAGGACTCTAGATGTTCACACAGTGAGACCAAAGGAGGATATACTTAAGAGAGGATCACAAAGTCTCAACCGCTATGTAGTGAGCATATAAAACTGTATTTACTGAAATACACTCTGTGAAATGGAAACGAGATTTTTTTAACTTATTTTGCATTTTTTCTCCTTTATTTCTGTTTTTTCTGTACTGTTTAACTTACACATAGTCTTATCTATATCAGGGAGGGCAAAGGGGAAATACAGAAAGAGTGTGAATAAGGGTGAACGAATGCAACAGTAATATTCACTAGATCCTAAGTTGAAAATTTTTAAGAGAGGGATCTATAGGGAAAAATAATGAGAGAAGAGATAATACTTGTAAAGCATTGTACTCCTTACCTGAATCATGAGCTGTAATCACACTAGATGTCATTATTAAACTATTTTTTTAAAAGATGTATTACATAGATTAATATGTATCTATGACATACAAACCCTCAGCCTAATTTTAATCATATTCTAAAATCTAAGTGCCAGTGTTTGTATATAGAGATTCCTTTTCTGAATAATTGTTTGTTATACACATCATTTGTAATATGATGTAAAAATCAAGGTTAATATATTCTTTAATAAAAGGAAAAGATATAATGGATACCACTACAATAAAAACTTAGTATATCCAAAACTAATACCATAAGTTTGTTTTCTCTTTCATGATAAACTACGCTAATTTAATTTGAAATTGTCTTGATTGATGCAGAATTTTAAAAAAATATTGGATAAAATAAAGAATAATTTTTATATAATATATTATTACTTAAGCCCCAAGATAGTATATGGACAGAGATATGTGCCCTTGTGTAGCCTGATTTATCTTTAGCAATGAAGGGTTCAGTGAATAAGCATCTATTTCAGCAATGTTTAAAATAGGCACAATTCTTGCTCCTTGTTAATCTATCTGTAATCAAGCTAACAGCAAGGTCTATATTTGAAAAAAAAGTTGAGTATAAATTCATAAATTAGATTCTCTCTGTAAATTTCCTCCCTCTTAAATATCATATTTACCATCTGCCTAGCTAGCAAAAATAAAATTAGCACCGATTCGAGGACATAAACTAAAAGTTCAGATATGTCCTGAATTTATAAAGGGCCACAAAAGAGAAGAGAAAAAGCGTAGTACATTAAGAACAATAATCATACAAGATAAAGCTTTTATTTCCATATCCTAGAGATCCTTTCATTTAGTCTCATCATATATAACTTTATGAATCTAGGTTTTGTGCTATTGTAATCCTCTGCTAGGAAAGTCCTAGTCAGTCACCTTTAAGAGTAAAATATTTAAGTCACTGGGTTTACATTGTAGATATATGTGATAACCTCTCAAATTTATACAAAATTTAATGACATATTATTTGTATGCTTAATTTGTGAATTATTTTCACAAATGTATTAGATACTAAAATAAACAGCATATTATTGATTTATTTCAGGAGGAAAAATAATATTTGGAGTGAATACTTATTTCACTTCTACTATCATTGAGGATTAACTCATGCCATCAATTGAAAGTTCAGTGATCTCTGTCAACTCTATCATCACAAAAACCTATGTAAATTTTCTTCATGTGTAAAACAAGTCATTGTATATTTATCAAATGTTTATCATTAATTTAACTTTATATGGATTACTAAAATATTATATATATTTATGTAAGCCTTAAAATACAGTTGGTATGTGGATAGTGTGAGAGAAAGTGAAATTTCAGAGACACTTTTAGGACAAGAGTTATCTGCATGCCTTCACTAAATACATACAAAAGGTATATTGCCAATGATGAGATATAACTGGGAAGAACTGAAAATTAACTTACAAAATTCTATAAATTCCTCATTAATTTGAAAATGTAAAACTTTTTTATTGGCCAATGCCTTCTGCCATAATCCTAGATATAGGCTGAGGTTTATTTTTCCTATTGGAAACCAGCCTAGAAAACTAAGTCTTTGAGATTCATCTCCAGTTAATTAGAAAAAGAATGACTGGAGTTGAGGCTTGTATGCAGTGGCAGAGTGCCAGTCCCAAGAAAGCCAAGGAAGACTCTAAGACTCAGGAACACATGCACTCTCTTTCTAATTTTCTTGCAGAATATGGCATACAGAAAGCCTTCAACATGATTGAAAACCTTTGCCTATTTTTCCAGAAATTTAAAGCAGTGTCCAATCAGTCAGTGTCTTGAACATCCTGTTTTAAGCAGTTCAAGCTCTTATACTAAATTCCTATATTGGGACCCAGGTTCAGGTCTGCTCAAAACTTGTTACTAATTTGAAATGTTCAGCAAGCACATTGTAGACTTCCATGATGGATAAGGGATGAGGAAGCTTTGTAGAATCCCTGTGTTCAAGATGGATTTCCATGAGATCCCCATTTCAATATTATCAATTAGAGGTTAGGATTTAAACAAGTACTCTTTTTAGTTAGAGATCTTATTTCCACTGCACATTCTCAATATTCTGCCTGGCTTATGAGAGGCTGGTCATGGATATTTATTGAATTCAGTATTTTTTTCTAGAAATACTTTTGTTTTCCTTTCCCATCTCCTTTGTCTTTCTACCCTCCTTCCATCCTTGCTTTCCATCCTTCTTTCAGAATTATCAATATAGTAGTTATCAATATTGTACTTCTAGCAAAGGAAATAGGATCTAATCTTGAATATTTCCTTATTATTATCTATAAATATTACATATTCCAAGATCTGAAGAAAACATATCTCTACTAAATCTGCCAGCTGTTAAATGATGAGGTGTTTGTATAATGCTGAATATCCTAGACCTAGTCTAGTCACCCTAGAATATCTGAAGTTTTCTTCAAGATTGTGAAGTATGTCTTCAAAAATGAACAAGGAAACTGAGTTCACTAAAGTTAACTTATAGTCATTAGCTATATCAAACACTAAGGGCAAAAAATCAGAGGAAAAAAGATGTTAAAAATTGGGGAGAGAGCTGGGAGTTTGGCCTAGTGGTAGAGTGCTTGCCTAGCATGCATGAAAACCTGGGTTTGGTTCCTCAGTACCACATACATAGAAAACAGCTGAAAGTGGTGCTGTGGCTCCAGTGGTAGAGCTCTAGCCTTGAGAGAAAGCCCAAGAATAGTGCTCAGGCTATAAGTTCAAACCTCAGGACTGGCAAAAAAAAATAAGAAAGAAAAATTGGTGAGCACTATGTAGCTACCTAAAGACACCAGTTGTGGGAAGCATGTTTCTTCTATGAAGTAGAGGTGAATGAAATCATGGGACAATAATTATATTGGAAATAAATAGAAGAGTAAAACATTGGTAGTTGTTTTTCTACAGAATTAGGGTTACAGAAATTATTTTAAATTTAGTAAGAATTATTGAAAACCTGGAAGCACACTAAAAATGGTATTAAATGATTTCAAAAATGTCTGTAGCTCCATATTTTCAACTGTGAAACTAAAATGGAACTTAAAATGAATAAATGAGTCAGGACATGGGGTATAGTACCAATTACACAGAAAATTTTAAATGCTGAAATGCATTTCTGACTTTTCTCATCATGGGTAATCAGAAGAAAGAATACAGTAGTTTCAAAAGAAGAAATGTATGATCATATTCCTATATAACCAGGTGTGTCCATGCTTGTGTGTGCACGCATATGTCTATAGTACTGGGGTTTGAACTCAGAGCTAGAACCTACTCCTCTAAGTACAAATTCATTAAGATATGGGGAAAAATGAGCAACATCAATCACATTTATGAGCAACAAGGAAGCCTACCTCATATTGTAGAATATCAGTAATTACTTGTCAGAAAATAATAAAGATAGAGCACTCTATGTTACATTTCATCGGATTAATAACTACCCAATTTGATGGAGTGGAATGCTCTTGCATTTCACTTTAAAATCTCAGTATGATCATACGAGGCTTTGATAAAAGGGGCTATCCCTTTCTCTTTACATGTCATTACAAATATTTGTATATATTCTTAGCAGAAATGCAGTACAAATGAGAGGACGCTAAAGCGGTTGATTTGGTAGAGGTGTATTTGCCTGGGTGAACAATAGAGAAAATTGTCTTTGGTTGGTACATCTTTAATTAGAACAAGACTATAGACTCTACGCTAAAATCAGCTGTCAGATTTAATCTTTTCTGTCATTATATGAATTTCATGAAAATTACTTATTATGAAAAAGTACAAGAGAATATCCAAATGTATTCTAAATGGATGATTGTTTTCTTTAATAAATAATTTTCTAAGGCAATTCCAGAGTCAGCTATTTCCACTGAGTTCAAAAGAGAAAAGCATTTCAGAACTTTTCTATGAATCATTCCCAGTAAAAGAACAACTAATTTCATTTTTCACACTTTTCTCCAGCTGTGCAACTAAAATTGCCTTGTGTAAATTAGTATGAGATTTTTGTGTGGAGAAACACAGCTTGAAGTTGTAGAAAACCTCTAACACTTAAGTCTTATCAGCAATAAGCTTTTGTGTTTAGTGATCACAAGTTTTCCCTGTCTCTTTCTTACTGAAAACTCCTACTGATACCCTCCACTGCCATCCATACATAGCAAGTGTTATGACCCCCTGGGTTGCAATAGTCAACATGCTACCACACACAACTTTGTGTTCCCTTGATAGTGATTTAGAAGAAACAGAGTGCATTTTTCTAAAGCCTTGACTGTATAATGTGTTGAACATTTTAACATAACTGTATAACTATTAACATCTATTAAAAATACCAAGTAATTTGAGAACACAGGAATTATGTATCACAGAATTTACTGATATTAAGTGGGATTTCAGCATCATTTTATTTTAGTCACTGCTATTCTCTGATCTTAGTCTAAATGAACTAAAATAAAGCTTTACTAAAGGTTTAATCTGAAATATATTGCTTTTTATTAGATATAATATCTCTATTGAATATAATTATTTCTATTAATGAAAATTTTCTTAATGTACATTGCCAACTTTTCACATCATCTCACCGGTGTGTATATGGTTTACTAAAAACATTTTTTATTGTGATGTACAGAGGAGTTACAGTTACATTCACCAGATAGTAGGTGCATTCTCACACAATGATACCACCTCTCATGCTTTTATCCCCAATTCCCTCTCCCCACCCCTCCCAATCATCTTGTTTCCCCCCTTTCCCTTTCCTATTTCAAATAAACATATATACAATATGCCAGCTAATAAAGTCAGATATAGTAACAATATGAGATTAAGCACAAGGGCAAAAAGAGAACAGAAATAATATAGTACATTATGAACAACAATCACACAAGATAAAGTTCTTGTTTCCATATCCTGGAGATCCTTTCATTTAGTCTCATCCTATATCGCCTTGTGTATCTAGGTTTGGAGCTATTGTAATCCTCTGCTAGGAGAGTCCTAGATGTGTACTAATTATTACAAATGAGGGAAACCATTGAGCCTATGTTCCTTTTGGTCTGGCTTACTTCACTTAATATCATTTTTTTCAAAGTCATTCCATTTCCTTACAAATGGGGCAATGTCATTTTTTCTGATAGGAGCATAGAATTGCATAACTACCACATCTTCTTGATCCAATCATCTACTGAGGGACATCTGGGTTATTTCCATGCCTTCACTATGGTAAATTTGCTTACTTAATAATAAAAGACCCCATATAGCAAAAACACTTCTTAGCAGAAAGAACAGCACAGGAGGAATTTCAATACCAAACTTTAGACTCTATTACAGAGCTATAATTATCAAAACAGCTTGGTACTGGCACAAGAACAGGCCTGAAGACCAATGGAATAGAACTGAAAACCCAGATATTAAACCACAGACCTATGGCCACCTAATCTTTGACAAGGGAGCCAAAAAAATAGAATGGAAGAAAGATAGCCTCTTCAACAAGTGGTGCTGACAGAACTGGTTAAGCACCTGCAGAAAACTAAAGTTGGATCCTTCTTTGTCACCCTGTACTAGAATTAACTCCAAATGGATCAAAGACCTCGAGGTAAAAGCTGATACTCTGAAAACATTACAAGGAAGAAGAGGTGATACACTAGGCCTCCTTGGCACAGGTCGAAACTTTCTTAATAAGGATCAAGAATCACAACAAATCAGAGAAAGGCTGGATAAGTGGGACTGCATTAAACTGCAGAGCTTTTGTATGGCAAAGGACATAGCTAGTAAACTAATTAGGAAGCCTACAGAGTGGGAGAAGATCTTCACCAACCACACAACAGAGAAAGGCCTCATATCTAAAATATATCAACAGCTCAAAAAATTGAATCACTTCAAAACTAATCTCCAAAGAAACAACCATCCCATTAAAAGATGGGCCAAAGACTTAAAGAGAGTCTTCTCTGAAGAAGAAACAAAAATGGCCTATAGACTCATGAAGAAATGCTCAACATCTCTGGTCAAAAAAGAAATGCAAATCAAAACAACTCTAAGATTCCACCTCACTCCAGTTAGAATGGCCAGGATCAAGAAAACTAATGACAACAGATGCTGGAGGGGATGTGTCCAGGAAGGATCACTACTACACTGTTGGTGGGAGTGTAAACTCGTTCAACCTCTATGGAAAGCAGTATGGCAGTTCCTCAAAAGACTAAACATAGAGCTCCCCTATGACCCAGCAATTCCACTATTTGGCATTTACCCAATCATCCAGAAACAAAGACATACTAAATCCACCAGCAGAACAATGTTCATTGCAGCACTATTTACCATAGCAAAGATATGGAACCAACCTAGATGTCCCTCAGTTGATGAGTGGATCAACAAGATGTGGTATTTGTACACAATGGAATTCTATGCTGCTGTCAGAAAGAATGACATTGCCCCATTTGTTAGGAAATGGAAAGACTTAGAAAAGATCATATTAAGTGAAGTAAGCTAGACTCAAAGGAACTTAGGCTCAATGGTTTCCCTCATTTGTCATAATCAGTGGAAAACTTGGGCTCTCCTAGCAGAGATTTGCAATAGAGCAAAACCTTGATACAAAAGGCCATATAGTGGGACGCTGACTGAAAGTATCTCTAGGATATAGAAACATAAGCCATATAATGAATGATTGTTGTTCTTAAGGTACTATGTTATCTCTCATCTCTTTTGCTGTCCCTTGGTTATCTCATATTGTTCCAGTATCTCACTTTGTTACCTGATATATCAGATATATTTGTATTTGGTTATTTGAAATTGATAGGGAATGGGGGAAAACAAGATGAGGGTTGAGGGGAGTGAAATGGGGACCAAGACATGTGAAAGGGTATCAATGTATGGGAATTAATGCACCATCTATCAGGCAAATATCATGTAACCCTTCTATTATTTACAATAAAAAATATATAAAAAAGAATGAAACTGAGTTTAAAATATTTTTATTACTTTTATATAAATACATGCTTTTTATTTGGAATTATTAATTTTAATAATTGCTGTCATATAATTTTACAAATTAATGGCATAATTTATTTTTCACTTAAAGTGGTAAAAATAATTACAAATGTATATGTAGATAGAAACTTTTTACCAAATTTGGGCTTTTAGTTATTTACTTAATCCAAAAAGTCTGCAGATAAAATCTGGCCTACTGACTCTGCTATGAGATGCAGCTCTATTTAGTACAGTCTGTGAACACTGATTTAGGTATTGTGGTCCTCTGCCAGAGGACTAAAATGTTGTAACAGAACTACTAAGTTAAAGAAAGTTGTTATCTTACCTTTTATATGCACAAAAAATTGTATGTCCTGACATTAACATGTTCTCATGGAATATTTTAGTTTCTAAGGAGATTCTTACTGTGAAATACACTAAATAAACATAACACTTAATTTGAAATATCTCTACAGATCATGGAGTTAATAATAATAGCTGATGTATCAACAACCCTGTTTATCATTACTAAGACATTTCAATATTTTTGATTGTATTGGGTATTCATTCTAGGACCTCATAAAGTCAAAGTACTCCTTCCACAACTGAGGTTCATGCTGAGTTCTTGACTTTTGTGTATTATTTAATTAACTAATCAATTCTAGTTGGATTCTTCTCAGGGCTGTTTGTAAGCAAAACACATCCCTATTGAGTACATCTCCTAGTCCTTTTAAAGTTAAGAACTAATTTCTCTGATACAGTCTAATTCATTTTTAAAATATATGTGCATACACTCTGTTTTAGGTCTAGTATCTTCAACACTGGGCATGGACACCATCCCTGAGCTTATTTTGCTCAAGTATAGTGCTCAACCCTTGAGACATTTGTCCACTTTCAGCAATTTTTGAGTTGGTTATTGATGATAAGAACCTTATTGAGTTTCCTGTCTGGGATAGTGTTGAACTGTGTTCCTCAGATCACAACCTAATGATAAGCTAGGATTACAGGCATGGCCTGCCAATGTCTAGCTACATTATATTCTATTGTCACTGGCCATTCCACCTCTTCCTTGCTTTCTCCCAGTTCTTCCCTCTCATCCCCACCCATTGTTGTACAGATGATTTTTCACAGTGTCTAGTGAGTGAGTACCACTGCTGTATTTTTTCACTCCTTGTTACACATTTTCTATATGCCTCCTTGTCCTCCCAAAGACAAAATAACAAACAAGATAAACGGAACAGAACAAAAACTGCACCAGCAACAACAGAAACTGTCAGATTTTTGAGAACTAGTGTTCACAGGTGTTCTCTTCAAATCTGATTTCCTTTAATAACTGTGACCTTAAAATATTTCATGCTAATATCTCCTGTCAAAGAACATATTTTCTTCAGAAATATGTCATACTATTATTACTTGTTATAAAATATCTTATACCATTGGTGACATATATTTAGGTGGAAATGTTTGTACATTAAAAGCTGATGTGTCTTGATCAGGATCACTTTGATCAAAATTCATCCATATATTGGGCTCAAATCCCTTTGTACATCTACATAACGATTTTTCTTTAAGTTAAAAATCTGATGGACAATTTAATAAGTATGTGGTGTGGACATGACAATACTTTTAATTTAAAATGAACTGAATGAATGAAAAGATGAGAATTGCTTTTCACTATATGTATATTATCCCATGAAATTGTTCATTTATCTTATCTCTGTGGCATCATAACTGACATGCTCAGACAAACTTGCACTAGTTGGCAGTTTGTTATTAATTCTGTTCTATTTTGTGGTTCTCTTTGGTTGAAGTTTGCTTCCTTTGGACATAAATCAAATGCTTTGCTTTCCCAATTAGTTCCCTTCAGTGTAGGAAAACATGAAAGGAAATAGAACTTACAAGCTTCACAGAGATTTCCACTTTTCATGTCCAAACTGGGTGATCCATCTGCTACTTCCATTTCCCATGTCTTTATTTTAAAGGATGAAAACATAATACTTTGTGAAAATTGTTATAACAAGTATCAAAAGTTTACACAATAAGTCAAATATTGCTCAGAAATTGCTAGTTATGTCCTACACAGTACACTGTAAATACTGAATTCAGTAAATATCTATGAGCAGTCTGTCATATGCCAGGCAGAATGATGAGCATGAACAGTGGAGATAACATCCATAACTAAAAACAGTACTTGTTTAAACCCTAACCTCTAATTGGTAATATTGAAATGTGGGTCTCATAGAAGTGATTAGGTCTTGAGCATAGGAAGTAATTTGGTCTTGAGCATTCTACAAAGCTTCCTCATCCTCTATCTACCGTGGAAGTCTACAATGTAGTTGCTGAATACCTCAAATTAATAAAAGTTTTGAGCAGATCTGACCTTGATGGGTCTCCAATATAGGAATTTGGTATAAAAGATTGAACTGCTTAAGACAGGATGTTCATGACACTGATTTTCACTGATCTAAATTTCTGGAAAATAGGCAAAGGTTTTCAACTCTGTTGAAGGCTTTCTGTTTGCCATATTCTATAAGAGAGATATAAATGGAAAGTGTGATAAAATACACTACTGGATTAGAGAAATACATAAAACTATGATCTTTGTGTTGTATATTATATTTGCAATATATAAGTAGTTATAATTAGGTGAGTACAGAATAATGAGATATTTTAATCTTTCATTGTTGTAGATACACTTCTATCTTTGTTTACAAAGGGGAGAATCATTACCAGATAAGTAATGGACCACATATAATTTGATATTCTGCAGTGTTTTTAAAGAATACTATCTATTTTTATATTCTCAAATGAAGTTATACAATGATAGTTATGTTGTGTTGCATGATATAATTATACATGTAATTGATTCTCAAGTCAGTTTCATTTCAATAGGGTACAAATTAATAGATCATGTTGTAAAATAGTCCATTGGTATTTAAACATAAATAATAAATTTAACCCACATATTTCTTTTACTATTTTGCCAATTCAATTGTTTGAGGAAGATTGTTCTATTTGCCTAAAATAACCCTTTGGTATATTGGAAAAGTAGACTTCTTCATCAAGGAAGTGGTGTCCTCCATATTAGATTAACATATAAATTATCCACATGGCCTAAGAAGCCTTATGATATATATACTCATAATTTCATGGTCAATGGGGTTGCATCAGATTCAGTTATTTAAAAGATAGTTAGGGATCAGAAGTTTATTTGTCAAACTGAAATATCAGTTGACAAAAATGTAGCCAGGCTGGTTTCACTGCTGTTTTGATTTTAAATGAAAATATAGCACACATTCCTTTGGGTAAAATACCCTAGTCCAAGTATCAAAGGCAATACATTCAATTCATTGGCACACCTCCCAATAATTATACTTTTTCCTCTGATGGAATTGGTACTAATCTGAACCCCAGGGTGCATTGAACTGCTGCTCTTTTTTAAGCTTTATGGTATCTGTGGAGAATGAAAAGAGCAGTAGTCCCTGAAAAATCAATGTCATTCTCTTAGATTTATTCAATATTTCTTTTGATAATTTAATAGTATTTTTATTGACTTAAGGCTATTTCTAAGTTGCTTATAAGATTTGTCTTTAACTTGGGAAATTACAAAAATGGCAGAAAATTGGCTTCAATGTTTGGTCCAGGAACTTAAAAAAGGGGGTGTCAATGTTCAAGAAGTAATGTACCCAGTACCTGATGAATGTAACTGTAGCCCCTCTATATGTTATCCTGGCAATAAAATACCATAAAATAAATAAAAAGTTGAAATAAGGTTTGTCCATTCTTTAAATCATGACAATCCACTAACACATGAGAAAGATTTTCCATGGTGTATCATATGCTTTCTGATACATCCTGTTAATTAGATATATGATCGTATAATTTTGTCCAATTTAAATAAACATGTATTTCAAACTAAGAAAAAGTCACAGACATGATTTAATTTTGTAGAATTTCCTTAAAAGGGGTCATGATTGATGGAATCTTAAAGGTTCAAGCTATTAAGTGAATTCTTAAGAAACTTACTGGTCAGATTTATGTTTCTATTAAAAATATTAAGAATATCATAATAGTAAGAATAAAGATAAAAATAACTAATGTTATCATACTTAATATTTCAACAAACACCGCCTTTGAATAAGTTCATCAAAAAACTGTTGGTGAAGAAACAAGGACATAGTAAATCCACTAGCATAACTATGTTCATTGCAGCACTATTTACCATAGCAAAGATATGGAACCAACCCAGATGTCCCTCAGTTGATGAGTGGATCAACAAGATGTGGTATTTGTACACAATGGAATTCCATGCTGCTGTCAGAAAGAATGACGTCGCCCCATTTGTTAGGAAATGGAAAGACTTAAGAAAAAAATCATATTAAGTGAAGTAAGCCAGACTCAAAGGAACATAGGCTCAATGGTTTCCCTCATTTGTCATAATCAGTAGAAACCTTGGGCTCTACTAGCAGAGATCTGCAATAGAGCAAAATCTTGATACATAAGGCCATATAGTTTGAAGCTAATTGAAAGGACCTCCAGGATATTGAAACAAAAGCCATATAACAAATGATTGTTGTCCTTAATGTACTATGTTGTCTCTCATCTCCTTTGCTGTCCCTTGGTTATCTCATATTGTTATAGTATCTCACTTTGTTATCTGATATACTGAATTTATTTGTATTTGGTTATTTGAAATTTGATAGGGAAGGGGGGAAAACTAAGACAGGTGGGTTGTGTGTGGGGGAGAGAAATGCATACCAAGACATGTGAAAGGGTATAATGTATGTGAATTAATGCACCTTCTATCTGGCAAATATCGTGTAACCCTTTTACTAATTACAATAAAAAAATGAAAAACAAAACAAAACAAAACAAAAAAATAAAAAAAAGAAAAAGCTGGAAGTAGAGCTATAGCTCAAGTGGTAGAGCCCCAGCCTTGAGTGAATAATGAAAAAGCTAAGGGACAAAGTCTAGATACCGAGCTCAAGCCCCAGTGATGGAGAAAGCAAAAGTTAATTAAAAACAAAAGATAAACAAAATATGAAAAAAAACTGTTGGTGATATGCAGCTTTCCAACATAAAATGCATTCCCAAGTAGGGAATTCTTACCAAATGTACAGTGACCCCAGACAAATCAGAAACAGAAGCCTTTTAGGGACAAAAGAAATAAATCATTTCATTGTCATGGCATGTAAATATTTATTCCACTACAAGAAAATAAAATCACAGCTAAAGCTTAGATCTCTGAAAAGGTTGTTCTACACACCCCATTTATTCATTTTGGAATGTTTCTTTTCCCAGTCCTTTGCTTCCTTCATACCTTGAACTCTCTTTTTGCTTTCTCTTAAAAATTATGTTTTTCATACAAGTCTGTTCTGATGAAAGAGAAGGTATAAATTGGAGGCAAGAGTAGAGCCCTGTTACAATTTCTAGATGTCAATTTCTTTTTCTAATCAAAAAGATTTTTAAAACAGTTATTTCATCCAAATAGTTAATTATTGTTACTTTACTATAATTTATCTTTCATTATGACATGTACACTTTTACATATCAAAAACTATACAATAGTCTCAAAAATATTTTAGTTTGCAAAGTCCTCTGGTTTCCTTTTCATGCTAGTCCTCTTTATTTAGAGTTTCTATAAATGTTTCTATCATTATCAATATGTGACATTAGATTTACAAATATTTCTCCCCATGGCTACCAATTAGTACCCTGTGGTCTCAATTATTTTTCTTAAAGAGATTGAAAGAATGGGATATTTTTGAGTGCTTGCTTGTCAATGAATGCCCTTCTCTGTCTCTCCTTCTCTGTCTCTCTTTCTCTCTGAAAGACATCCTGACAGATTCTGTCACAGAGGGCACAACCTTTTCTCACATAATTCAGATAATGAGTCCTTGTCTTCTGACATTTAATGTTGCAGAACAGCCTAAAGTCAATCTCATTATTTCTCCATCTCTGTCTTTTTGACTTTAGAGTTTCCTTTATGATTCTTTAAATAATCAGTATAAATATATTAACTTAGAGTTTATTTGCATCACTTGATTTCTGCACTAAGATATTTCTCATTAGAGCTTGCTTGGTTAAATTATATTCCATTATTTAAGATTCTTATTTTACAATTGTCATTTCCCATACCCTTCCCACTACTTATCTTCTTTTCCTTTTATTCTGGCTTTAGGATTTCTACACTTGCTTAAGATTTACTATAAATACTATATCTGACAGGCATAAGCCTACTATTATTTATCACAATAAGCATATTTATAATTTTATTTTGTGAATGTGGTTACTTTAAGATTGTCCTCTATATTAAAAACAAAGGGAGACATCAGAGCAGTTTTGTTAGCTGTGTGTAGTCAGTCATAATTGTAATCCCCACTCTGGGAGTCTGGAATTGGTGAGATTATGATTTGAGATCAGTCCAGGTAAAAGTCAACAAGAATTTACCCAACCAATGAAATGTTGAAGAGGCTAACACATGACTGTCATCCTCATTATTTAAGATCTTTAAACAACTGGACCCTGCATTAAGTGAAACCCTATTCAAAAACAAGTAAAATGAAAATGGAATGGGAGTACTGACTCCATTGATAGAGTTCCCGTTTTGCAAAAATAAGGCTCTGATGGGTCCAGGAGTTTGGCCTAGTGGTAGAGTGCTTGCCTAACATGCACAAAGACCCAGGTTTAATTCATCAGTACCATATACATAAAAAAAGCTGGAAGTAGCATTGTGGCTCAGATAGTAGAGCTCTAGCCTTGAGAAAGTCCAAGGACTCAGTCCCTGAGTTCAAACCTCAGGACTGGCAACAACAACAACAACACCCAATATTGTAAAGCAAGGAGTAGATTCATTAACACATTCTCGAATTTAGAGCTGTACATCTACATGTGAGTGATATTTCTAGAATTACAAACGTATTCTTGGATACTAAATCAGTTAATATTGAGTACTATTATGAGTAAATTATTGATTGTGTAATTCATTAGTTCCTTTCTTTCAACTGTTGAAAAATTTTAAACTGGATTATGTGATCTCCTGTTTTTGTTCTACTATTTGGCAACATCATTTATGCATAATGTAATTTTAAGGGAAAAGCTCCTCCCTTTTTCTTGTTAATTTAATATATCAATTACTTTTAATTGATTCTGAAACATTTTTATATTTGGCCACACAAGTTTATCTTTAAGAATACTTTCTCTAATCATCTATGTATGTTTACTGTAACCGTGTAATATTTCCTGAAAGGATTAATAAAAGTGAGATTAAAAGAACTTTCAGATGCTGAACCTTCAGCTTTTGTGTCTATGAAAAATGTGTGAGTAACTCTACAGTTAATGAGTTCAAAAATCCATGAAAAATAGTAGTTCCATAAGGTTGTTTGAAATAAGAAATGTCACTTCCTTAGTGTATCGATTTGTATAGTTAAATTTCTCACTTTCCCTAACCACAGCATCAGGAACTCATACAGGTTACAATGATGAAACAAATTTAAATATAAAAAATTCTCACAGAAAAAAACTCATATACAACTTGTAAATTCAATAGTTTTGTGGAGATTCAACTATTATTAGTTTTTTTATTCATTTGGAATTTCTTTTTTAATATTATTTTTATTATAATTTATAAAAGGATTTGATTATATTCACCAAAAAGAAGGTGTATTACAGCACAAACATTGATACTCCTCATAGGTTTTTTGTCCCCAATTCCCTCCCCCCATCCCTCCCCTCATCTTGTTTTCCCCTCCTCCTTATCCTATTTCCAATAAACAAACAAACATATATACGATATACCAGATAACAAGGTGAGATACTGTAACAATAAGAGATAATCAATGGACAACAAAAGAGGTGAGAAATAACCTACTACATTAAGAACAACAATCACACATTATATGGCTCTTGTTTCCATATCCTGGAGGTCCTTTAATTTAGCCTCATTCTATATTGCCTTATGTATCTAGCATTTGCCCTATAGTAAACCTCTGCTAGGAGAGTCTGAACTTTATACTAATTATGACAAATGAGGGAAACCAATGAGCCTATGTTTCTTTAAGTCTGGCTTACTTCACTTAATATTATTTTTTTCCAAGTCATTCCATTTCCTTACAAATGGGACAATGTCGTTCTTTCTGATGGCAGCATTGAATTCCATTGTGTATGAATACTACATGTTTTTGAGCCAATCCAACTGAGGGGCATTCTGGGTTGGTTCCATATCTTTGCTATGGTAAATAGTGCTGCAATGAACATCAGTGTGCTAGTGGATTTAGTATATCCTTATTTCTGGACAACTGGATAAATGCCAAGTAGTGGAATTGCTGGGTCATAAGGGAGCTCTATGTTTAGTCTTTTGAGGAACTGCCATACTGCTTTCCTTAGTGGCTGAATGATTTTGCACTTCTACAAACAGTGTAGTAGTGATCCCTCCTGGCCGCATCCCTGCCAGCATCTGTTGTTATTAGAATTCTTGATCATGACCATTTTAACTGGAGTGAGGTGGAATCTCAGAGTTGTTTTGATTTACATTTCTTTTATGGCCAGGGATGTCGAGCATTTCTTCATGTGTCTATAGGCTATTTTTGTTTCTTCTTCAGAGAAGACTCTCTTTAATTTTGGCCCATCTTTTAATGGGATGGTTGTTTCTTTGGAGATTAGGTTTGGAGTGCTTCAATTTTTTTTAGCTGTTGAAGTTTGAATTTTTTTTTTACAGAGATAGTGTCAGTTTTGACAATTTAGTAACTGGCTGTACTTAAATAGCAAAGGATGTTAATGATGTCATACAATTCAATGCCTATTCTACATAATTAGGAAAATTGAGGAAAGGTATGTCATCAGGAGGAATGGGGGAGTGATGAAAAGGAAGAATTGAACAGAATGCATTGTAAACATAAACTGCTTGGTTGAATGTTAACTCCTTTGTAAGACTACTTAAATACAATTAAAAATAGTAATATTTGAACTACAAACATAAAAGTTTTGCAGTTCAAAAATGAAATTGTGTTTCATAACTAGAATATAATAGGTCAGCTATCATAATAGCAGCCGTGATCAAAATAGTAATAATGGTAATATTTTTTTACACTTAATATGTAGTTGTCCTTAAGTTATGAGCTTTGCAATAAGAACGTTGAAACTTTTGAATTAAATTTCTATAATTATTATTTGCAGTGGGTTTGCTTATGTAAATTGTGTTGCAAGAAAGATAGCATCATGAAATATAAATGGGCAGAAAATAATATTGTAACTTGCAGTTTTATGACTGCCTCTCTGTTTTACTCATAGCCCGTGCATTCTTCTTTTACTTATCTAATGTAATGAATGATACTGATCCTTATCATTAGGCAGTTAATTATAGGATTCAGTAACAATTGTATTGATATAGACTTTATCAAACTTATTATAAATTTGATTAGTGTTTCCTTCTGTACAGGAATAGAAGAAATACACAAGGTATAAGGTATATCTAGAAAAATAAATTCAGGCTTTAGTGATGATAGAATAATATACCTATAACTAAATACTTAGATAAGTTTCTAACTTGTCCTTCAGAAATGATTTTTTTTTCCAGTTTTTGGATTGAGCTCAGGGCCTGAGCACTGTCCTTCAGTTTTCTCAAGGTTAGAGCTCTGCCACTTGAGCCACAGTGCCACTTCCAGCCTTTTCTGAGTGTGTGATCCTGAGGTATCAAACCCAGGACTTCATACAATGCTAGGCCAGCTCTACCACTAGGCTATGCTCCCAGCCCAAGATCTAATTTTTAAAAATAAAATTAGTCATTTTAGATCTTTGTAAAGATCTAAGAAAAAGTTTTAGAAGTTTGGAATTAATCTGTCTCAGAGAATTAATGACATATTTAATCAATTGATAGTATTTATTCCCTATTATTTGTATATTTCAATGCATAGATTGTCTTAATCATGTTACCATTCATTTGGAATGGCCAAATTTAAAATAATAAATGTCAGGCCATGAATTTGTCCTAGTGGTAGGGTGCTTGCCTAGCACACAGGAAGACATGGGTTCAATAAAAAAGCCGGAAGTAGTGCTGAGTCTCAAGTGGTAGAGCTCTAGCCTTGAGAAAGTGTAAGGACAGTGTACAGGCCCTGAGCTCAAGTCCAGGACTGCCAAAAAAAAAAAAATGTGTGTGATTTAAAGTGGATTCATATTATTGCTTGATTCCTTACTTTAGTTTTAATCTTAATGTATCATCATATTATATTGTTTTGAAAAATTAAGAGTTTTGAATAAATCAGATTATAGCTTCTTATACTTGAACATAGTGATGTATACATTCATTTTTACTTATGTTTTATTACCTGAAATCAGAGATTATAGTTTAAAATATAAAAGTGTACACTATATATATATATAAGGTGTAGACTAAATAATAAAACAATTCAATGTGGAATATAAATCATTACATTTAAATCTTTACTTCCTTAAAATATATTATTTTTGATATATTATAAAATATATTTTAAATCCAACTGAAGAACAGAAAGTCTACAAAAATTCAAAATATTTTCATGTAACTTTATTAGCTCAGGAAGACACATTTCAAGAAGGAAAACTAGAAAATATCTGCAAGGGATACAACATAATTATTTCAGATTATCAACATTTTCAAATATTATCTTAAAGAGCATCAAAAGGCAATAATGACAAAACATGTTTTAAAATGTTTCTTTGTATGTTTCTTTATTTAGATATAAGGATGGATTTTTGAATATATTCATATTGATAATAAGAAAATGCAATAAGGTTTGATTTGACATGATTTCCTTTAGAAAATACATTCTTATATTTCATTATCCTAAAATAGTTTTGACATAATTGTTACTATATTAACTTATACGTCAACAGAACTTGGAAACAACTGTTTGCTTAGAGCAAATATTTTTAATGAATACTTAAGAATTACAAGAATATTAATTGAATTCATTAGTTACTGAAGACAATTAACAGATATCCTGAATATTATTACCCTGTATGGACAGTATAATTTCAAATTTTATCCCTAAGTTTAAAACTACAAATAATCAAGAATGTATATTGTTATCAACCAAATGAACTATAAAACTTAAATTACAAAATAATGAAAATGATTGTGATGCTAATTAAAATAATCTATTAAACTCCAAATTATTTTCTCAAGTTGTGCTAGTTACTCTAAAAGTAGATTTCAGTAGGAGTGATTCAATAAAAATGTAAGAGATAATTTCAGTTTATAAAATACATTGTGAGTGAAAAGGTCTGAATTTGTTAAAGAAAACAAATATGTCAACTGCTGATTCGTTGCATATATTTACATTATTTTATTCTAATATACTCATAAAAAATTCTAAGTGTAATAAAATAATAATGTTTAGAATCAGCATTAGCTTACTTTATTCTGTTTATCTTTATAAAGATTTACTTATTTTTCCTCTTATTTTTCACATTTATGCATCTTCCATGCAATACAATTTTAAAGTTTGTAGATGATCATTACTTCCTGTGATATGTGGAGTTTGATACAGTTATAATAAGGCTCACTCTTCTCCTTTAGGAAGTTATACTATGTATGTTATGATTCACTCTTTCCTCAAAATAGTATTTTTTAGACATTTTCCTTAATGATAGACATGTAAAACAGAAATAAATCAGAAAATTTTACTCAATATATTTGTTCAATATTATTACATTTGACTATTTAGACTTTGTTTGTTCTTTTATTGCTTACCAAAACTTTAAAATAAAAGTCAACTGATGTTCCAAAACCTAAAAACACTCTGATCTGAGACTCTTCTCAAACTTTATTTAATGAACTTTATGAGTATCAACTTCACAAATCACTAAACTGGAAGATGAATGATAGGCAATAATATGGTACTTATAGAAGAAAGCTACATTAGAAACATAAATATAAAGACAATATTGTTAATATATTATAATTGAGGTGGGAATATAATGGTAAAGAATGAGAGGTCTTTCTTAGAGCTTCATGCATTACTCAATGTATATCTTTGTTAGGATTACAACATTTGAAAACATTCTATAAGATTGCTCTCTGTATCTGACTTTGTTACATGGTAATTTGTATATAAGTTTATTTGTTTATTTGAAACAGGGAAAGGAAGGGAAGAAACAAGATGATTGAGTGGGAGTTGGGATAGGGGAAGGGAGATAAGCTCATGGCCTTAGGCGGTAGTCTTGGGCTGTAGCCCTCCCGACCCTATCTACTATCTGTCTTGTCCTTTTTTCTTTTCTCATCCCCACCCCCTAATCAGTTATCCGCCTTGCTGGCAGCTAGCTCTTTTAGGTGACCATATCATACCATAACATTTAGAAAGCTATAAATCCTGGATAGCACTTGTCCAGTAAAAAATTGTACTGACATATAAATATTCTGATACTCATGACCATTCCTAACCTGTGTGCTAGGCAAAACTGAATGGACTACTTGGAACTCATTGCTATTTAGATATTTTCAAGTTGCAGCTATCAAGTACAGAGTTTTATCATGAATGATGCGCTGTGGTTCCATGAAGTCTAGAGGCTACTGTCAATTTGAACAGAAACATGGGATTGAAAATGCACATATACAATTATGAAAGCTTTTGGTCTATTTAACAAATATATGATATATTTCTATGTTACAAGCTGTGGAACAGAATATGATAAAAATATTTAATAAAATTTTCAAAATTGTAGTATGATAGGGTAGGGCTTGAAGAAGAATAAAGAGAAGAAATAAAATATTCATGTATTTTCATTGTTTCTGTAGAAGTACCAGACAAAACTTAGTTTTATAATGTTATGAATAATATGAATAATATGCACAATAAATAAAGTTTCTACACAAAGCCGAAATCTAGAGATTTGATACATAGCAAAATTGATCACTAGAGAAATGCATGTTAGAATCACAGTAAGGGAGTAAGCATGCTGTGAGAATTACTTAATTTGAACAGATTCAACATAGTAATTTTCAACATAGAAGTACAATCTATGTTCAGTATAGGAAAAAATACTTTGAAAATTTCCTCACAATTCTTAGAAGTTGTAAATAATACTATCCCATGACCAAGGATGGATACATTTTTCCCATTGCTCAAAAGAGATAAAATTATGTCTTCAAAGTGGTTCAGACTAGAATGCTTGTAGTGGTTTTATTCATAAAAGACAAAAGCTGGCAGCTTGATACAAGTTCTATAAACACAGTGTGAGAGATACTATTCAGAATCAGTAGAACTAATGTTTGTATGAAATTGGTGAAAATAATTTATTCAATAAAATTAACTAGAAATAAATTAGGATATATTCTATACTGCCATTAACACAAACCTGAGCAATAGCAACACAAATCTAAGAACGCAGAAGTCAACAGGTCTTACTAGGGACCAACTGCACAGTTGATGGGCATGATGCACTTATAGGTTTGTGAGGGAACAATAAATTAAAATGCACCCCAATGTACACTTGGACATGTGAATTGTAAATTATATATGTGTCTGCTTGTGAAGTCTAAACATAATGTATAGTTTATATATAGTTAATGTATACATTCTTTAGATAATTTATATAAATATATTTATATAATTAAATCCATATATCTGTATAGATATATTCATATTTATCTGTATAGCTTACCTATGTAAAATATGTATGCATATGTAGAAATTAGAGTCACCTGAGACTGGCTATAATATGTGATTCATTTTTAATTGATTCTGACATTTTCAATGTATTTACAATGTCGTGTGTGGTATTCAATTCCCTGGCTACAATACTATGATCTTTAGTAATCTATAAATTACTTCATTCACATTGGGGGAAAAATTCTCACCTAGCTATTTAGAATACTGTAGTGTGCAGTATGGTGTTCTATTCTGCAGATATTAAAAAAAAAACAGAAACAGTGTATTTACAGATAATCCACTTGTAATTGAATCCAGGAACATTTCTGGATCAATATTCTTGGTCATAATAATATTTATTATGTTTTAGCTTATGAAAATTATGATTTTATCTATATGCATGAGAAATGCCTGCAAAAATTTAACTAATTTAATCAGATACAAAATTTTATTATTTTTAACTTAATGTGTTGCTAGCATTTCTTAGTTTTTAAATAGTATAAGGATTAATATACTTATGTATGTTTTTGGTGAATGTAGTTTTCAAATGAATGAATTGAGTATGGATGTGTCTCATGGGGAAAATAATGATTTGCAAACCTAATGAAACTATTTCTATTCTTTACATTTTGTATGGATTCCAACATGTTAAAATGATGTCTCATATTTTACTACTATGCCATTAGCATATCACTGTAACTTTCTGTTTTGTTCAGCATCATAGACTTAGCAACTATTTTGTGTGGGGGGGGGCATGGGGCTTCGACTCTGGCTGGATGCTGTCCCTAAGCTCTTCACCTCAAGGCTACCCCCGTACTCCTGGGCCTGGGCATTGTACCTGAGCTCTTCAGTTCAAAGCTACTGCCCTCCCCTTGAGGAAATCCCACTTTCCATTTTCTAGAGGTTAATTGGATATGTGTGTCAGGTCATTTTGTGCCCAGGCTGGCTTTGAATCTTGATACTCAAATCTCAGCCGCCTGACTAACAGCTAACTCTTAATTTCTGGGATTTATTTTTTTTTTCCATTCTCCGATAAATCATGCAGTTTTTCTTGGGCCTGAAAACTGCTCTGTTTGACAGTGATATTTTGATTTATAATTTATTCTACACCTTCTTGGTACCAGGGTGTTAAAATGAATTAAAACACTTTATGTTTTCATGTTCAAAATAGTAATATGATAACTTATATTTTCTACTTGTGTAATTTTACATCTCGTTTATTTTGTAGGTTTCCCATAAACCATATTATTTAATTGTCTTCATAATGCAATAATCTTATCAGCCATGTAATTACAATTAAGTCTAAGCAGCTATCATCTAATTTTGCAGAGTTTCCAGTACATACTTGTATTACTGAATGCAGTGGTGATTTTTCTAGTCTCTGGAAAACTAAATCAAGAATACTGTATTATTCAAGGCAGCGGTACCATTTTTCTGCATAGTGGTAACACAAGCTTTCATCACTTCCTTTAATCTAACCACGATCCACTTTTATCTAAAATTATTTCACTCTCTTTTAAAAGATAATACTTAGATAGACATTGCTCTTAAATTCAACATACAAAATGAGCAAATCCTTTATATTCTCAAATAAGAAGCTATGAAAGCAAGCCAATCAAATTGCGCTTCATTCGAGTTCTTACATACCATATCAGATTCCTCAGTAAAATATTTTGAATTTACGTACAGTATATAGTTTCTCTTTAGTTGCTGGTTTTTTTTCTCTGTGTTTCTGTCTCAGTCTCTGTCTCTTTCTGTCTCTCTCTGTCTCTATCTCACTCTGTCTCTCTGTGTAACTCTGCCTCTGTCTTTGCCTTTGTATCTGTTTCTCTGTCCCTGTTTCTCTCTCTGTGTCTGTCGCTCTGTCTCTCTCTCTGTCTCTCTGTCTCTCTATCCCATCCCCCCTCTCTTTTCCTGGCATTGCTCATCCCTCCTTCCCTCCCCTGTATTCTTTCCTCCTCCTGTCTTAGATTTCTTTTCATTTCCATTTTGTATAGTTCTCGCCCTTCCTTTATTTCTTTCCTACTTTCTTACTTTCTCTCACTTCCTTCCTTCCTTTCTTTATTTCTCCCTTCCTTCCTTTTTATCTTTCATCATATCTCCAGGAGCTTTGTTCTATCACTTTGCTTAAAAATGTGTGTTATAGTATGAGCATGCAGCCCAAATTTTGTATGTTGAAATGTAATCTCTAGTATGATATTTATGGATTTATGAATATTATAAATTTACATGCCTCCCTTACACAAATGCAAGGAACTGTATGTCTGCCTCCAATGGACTTTTCTATTGATTCTTGTAGCATTTCAAATGAAGGTGTATTCTCCCTTTATGCCTTCCATCTGTTTTGCCCACAGGAGGAGCAGTATAGGAACGTACAATTATTCTGGATCCTGGTTTGTTCATGTCACAGAATCAGTTGAAATTTAATTTCTGTCTATCTATTTGCTCATGTATTTATGTATTTGCTTGTTTATCGTCAATCATGGACCTTGAACTCAGTATCTGGGTGCTGTCCAAGCGCACTTTTCCTCAAGGTCAGCATTCTATCACTTTGAACCATGGCACCATTTCCAGTTTTCTAGTGGCTAATTGGAGATAAGTTCAACCACTATGGAAACCAGTGTGGCAGTTCCTCAAAAGACTAAACACAGAGCTCCCCTATTGCCCAGCAATTCCACTACATGGCAATCATCCAGAAACAAGACCATTCTAAAGCTACTAGCATAGCCATGTTCATTTTAACATTGTTCACCATAGCTAGATATAGCCCAGATGCCCCTCAGTGGATGATTGGATCAGAAAGATGTTGTATTTATACACAGTGGAATTCTATGCTGCCATTAGAAAGAATGATATTGCACCATTTGTAAGGAAATGGAAAGACTTGGAAAAATCATATTAAGTGAAGTGAGCCAGATCCAAAGGAACATAGGCTCAATGTTTTTCCTCATTTATAATAATTAGTACAAACCTAGGACTCTCCTAGTAGAGCATTACAATAGCTCAAACCTCATATACATAAGGACATATAAGATGAGGTCAAATTAATGGACCTCCAAGATGTGGAAACAAGAGATTAATTATGAGTGACTGTTGTTCTTAATGTACTATGATTTTTTCTCTTCTCTTGTGTTGCCTGTTGGTTAATCTCATATTGTTACAGTATCTGATTTTGTTACCTAATATATTATATATATATATATGTTCATTTGCTTATTTGAAATAGGAGGGGGAAAATGAGGGGAGGGGTGAGGGGAGGAAAATGGGGACAAAAACATGAGAAGGGTTTTCAATGTGTGAGAAGTAATTCACCTTCTATCTGGTGAATATCACTGTAACCCCTCTATACATTAAAATAAAAAATGACTGAAAACTAAAAAGAAAGTAATATTTTTTTTTACAAAGAAAGGTTTTTTTGAAGACAAAAGAAGAATCTGAAGCACAGTCCTGCCAGTATTGGCTTTGAACTGTGATCCTCAGATCTCACACTCCCAAGTACCTAGGATTACAGGAGTGAGAGACTGACTACTATTCTTTATAAATAAATCACCTAGCATTAATATTTTGTTTTATCACTAATAATAGTGTAAGGTTAAGCTGTATTAGTCACTTTATATATCTTCCAAAATAGATAGACTTCCCTTCTTATAAGACATCTATTTTGAGACACTTTGTAAAGGTATCCCTAGAAAGCTGATATAGATGATTCTCCTTATCTATCCATTCTTTGGCTTTGTATATACTGAGTCTTATGTTCTCCATGATGCAACTTATTAATATAGTAGCTACAGTTACTTTCAGTGTGAAATAATGCCTTTATATATCAAACTTTGGTTACTATATTCTTGTTTTCTGAGGCTTATTGTTAATTGTACTTTCTTTTCTGTTCATACTCTTTTTTTAATAGGGAATAACAATGTGTTTTATGATCAGACATTAGTATAAAAGCTAATATACCTTAAGAAACCAAAAGAGTATTTTCAATTCATATTTTGAGTACAATGTATCCATAAATGCTAACACTATTACTCTCCTTCCACATATCTCACTTGCATCTTCCTTTTCCCAGAATGTTATCAACTAGGGTTTCTAACTGAAAGAATTAAATTCAATCAGACATCCTAAATGAATACATAGAAAAAGAGTTTTATATCATTCTTTCTGACAGCAGCATAGAATTCCATTGTGTACAAATACCACATCTTGTTGATTCACTCATCAACTGAGGGACATCTGGGTTGGTTCCATATTTTTGCTATGGTAAATAGAGCTGCAATGAACATCGTTGTGCTAGTGGATTTAGTATGTCCTTGTTTCTGGACAATTGGGTAAATGCCAAGTAGTGGAATTGCTGGGTCATAGGGGAGCTCTATGTTTAGTCTTTTGAGGAACTGCCATACTGCTTTCCATAGTGGTTGAACGAGTTTGCACTCCCACCAACAGTGTAGTAGTGATCATGCCTGGCCATATCCCGTCCAACATCTGTTGTTATTAGTTTTCTTGATCCTGGCCATTCTAGCTGGAGTGAGGTGGAATCTTAAGAGTTGTTTTGATTTGCATTTCTTTTATGACCAGAGTTGTTGAGCATTTCTTCATGTGTCTATAGGCCACTTTTGTTTCTTCTTCAGAGAAGAGTCTCTTTAAGTCTTTGGCCCATCTTTTAATGGGATGGTTGTTTCTTTGGAGATTAGTTTTGAAGTGATTCAATTTTTTGAGCTGTTGATATATTTTAGATATGAGGCCTTTGTCCATTGTATGGTTGGTGAAGATCCTCTCCCATTCTGTAAGCTTTCTAATTAACTTGCTAGCTATGTCCTTCACCATACAAAAGCTCTACAGTTTAATGCAGTCCCACTTATCCAGCCTTTCTCTGATTTGTTGTGATTCTTGGTCCTTATTAAGAAAGTTTTGACCTGTGCCAAGGAGGCCTAGTGTGTCTCCTATTCCTTCTTGTAAAGTTTTCAGTGTGTTGGCTTTTACCTCGAGGTCTTTGATCCATTTGGAGTTAATTCTAGTGCAAGGTGACAAGAAGGATCCAACTTTAGTTTTCTGCAGGTGCTTAACCAGTTCTACCAGCACCACTTGTTGAAGAGGCTGCTTTCTTCCATTCTATTTTTTTGGCTCCCTTGTCAAAGATTAGGTGGCCATAGGTCTGTGACTTAATATCTAGGTCCTCAGTTCTATTCCATGGGTCTTTAGTCCTGGTCTTTCCGGTGTTTCAAATTTACACAATGGAATTCTATGCTGCTGTCAGAAAGAATGGCATTGCCCCATTTGTTAGGAAATGGAAAGACTTAGAAAAAATCTTATTAAGTGAAGTAAGCCAGACTCAAAGGAACATAGGCTCAATGGTTTCCCTCATTTGTTACAATCAATAGAAACCTTGGGCTCTCATCACAGATATTTGCAATAGAACAAAACCTAGATACCTAAGGCCATATAGTATGACACTAAATGAAAGGACCTCTAGGATATAGAAACGTAAGCCATATAATAAGTGATTGTGGTCCTTAATGTACTATATTATCTCTCAACTCTTTTGCTGTCCCTTGGTTATCTCATATTGTTACAGTATTTCACTTTGTTACCTGATATATTAGATATATTTGTATTTGGTAATTTGAAATTGGATAGGGAAGGGGGGAAAACAAGATGAGGGGTGGGAGTCGGAGAGAGGGAAATTGGGACCAAGACATGAGAAAGGGTATCAATGTATGTGAAGTAATGCACCTTCTATCTGGCAAATATAATGTAACCCTTCTATTAATTACAATAAAAATATATGAAAAATTAGCAGTATAAAACCATTAAAAAAAGAAAAAGAGTTTCATAAATTGTACTACCATTCATTCCCTACATCTTATTTACTTCTTTTATTTTTTTTAAATCATGATACAGATATAAATGTCTTAATTTGGGCAATAAAGAACTAAATTATTATAAATTGCAAGTTAACTAATTACTCTTGAAATGATCATTTTTGAATGGAACTTTTAAAAGTAGCTTTGATTTATAACCAAATGGCTTCCAGTGGATGGCAAATACTGACAAGTAAATACATTATATTCTATTGCTATCAAAATTAAAATTCGATGTTTATCATCAAATACCATGATCTTTCCAAATATTTGTCTTCTTTCCTCATTTTTCAAAACCTACATATATTCTCTTAATATACTGTAACTGTAACTGTTTACTTTTTCATGGTTATTTTATATATTTGTTTTTGAAATATTACATCTTTAAATTTGTCTTTAAATTTACAATTACTTTTTTATAGTTATCACAAAATTAGTAAATCAGCGACTATTCTCAGGCCTTTTACTTGTACAGGGTACCAGAAAATATTGGCCAAAAATGTATTAATAAAAGTTACCAAGTTTACTGGTTCCACCTAGTGGCAATGCAAAAGAATTTTTTAATTATATCACTAAAATGCAGATTAAAATAATTTATATGAAGGTTTCCTAAATGTTTCCTTAAAAAATATTTTCATAGATTTGCAATACTAAAAATATGCAGGCTGTATAATCAGTAGAAACCTTGGGCTCTCCTAGCAGAGATTTATAATAGGGTAAATCCTAGATACATAAGGCCACAAAGTATAATGCTAAATGAAAGAACCTCCAGGGTATAGAAACAAAAGCCAAATAATGAGTGATTGTTGTCCTTAATGTATTATGTTATCTTTCATCTATTTTGCTGTCCCTTGGTTTTCTTATATTATTACAGTATTTATCTGAAAAATAAAAGATATTTTAAAAGGAAAAAATAAAAGGAAATTTAAAAGGGAGTGTTATTTTCATATTCAGAAAAATAATATGCTACATAAGGTACAAGGAAGGAAGGAAACCCTCAGTGTGTCAACTTGTAATATTGCTTGCTTAATTATTTTTGCACATAAAAGCAAAAGCCTTAAAAAAAGTATCCAACAGAAAATTACTTTAGCAATTTTACCATTGCAGCTCACAGTAGATAAGTACACACTTCCTTTTACAGCTGTCACAACTGTGATGACTTAATGTTATATTATTAGAGAAGAATGGTAACCTCAATTTTAGGCTTATATTCTTATGAGCTTACATATAATTTATATTGTGTAAGATATATGGAAAATCAAGGAAGGCACAATGTCATTTGAAATAATATAAAACATTAATCAATAGCATGTGGTCGGACTCGGTGGTTCACACCAGTCTGAGATCTGAGGATCAAGGTTCAAAGTCAACCCAGGCACAAAAGTACCTGAGACTCTTATCTCCAATTAACCTCTAGAAAACAGGAAGTGGGGCTTGGCTCAAGGGTATGGCGGTAGCCTTGAGCTGAAGAACTCAGGGAGAGCGTGCAGGCTGAGTTCAAATCCCATGACCCGCACAAAAAAGTATATATATATATATATATATATATATATATATATATATATAACTTAATAAATTGTATATAGATCAATATAAATATTTTAATGAAATACATTGAACCATTTCATGTAAAGAAAATTAAAATCTACAAATAATTTGATGTATAGAGAAATAGCATAAATACTCCCTGCTTCTGTGAAGAGAAAGAAGACTGAAAAAAGCTATGACAAGAACATAATTTTTAAACAATCTGTAAAGAAAACGTCTACTATGAGAAATGTAGAATGAATTAGAAAAATTAGAAAAGTCTAATATGAGCTTTGGACATGTGAGTACACATCATTCTAGCTACTCATAAGCTAAATTCTGAGAATTGGAGTTCAAAGTCAGCGAAATGGAAAGTAGAAAAATAAAGAGATTTTTATCTAAAGAATCTATGAAATTCTTTATCTTCTGTAAATAGCAGGAATTGAAGCCATGGCTCATATAGT
The DNA here is from genome assembly GCF_031878675.1 of Megascapheus bottae. NCBI lineage: Eukaryota > Metazoa > Chordata > Mammalia > Rodentia > Geomyidae > Megascapheus > Megascapheus bottae. Next base: position 31,826,572 of record NC_143519.1, read on the forward strand.
AGAGCAAGAGCAGTGGGCAAGAAAATCAAGCCTCAGTACTATACCACACACACACACACACACACACACACACACACACACACACACACAAACAGAGGCATGCAATTCAATGTATGAGAAGTCAATACGCTTGAATCCATGTACAATTTACTGTGGGAATTTTCAGTTTTACAAATTTCAGAAATTTTCAGTTAAACCCTAACTGCTGCAGTGTGTGTTGGCTCTCACCTGTAATCCTAGCCGTTCCTGAGGCTGAGATCTGAGGACTGAGGTTCATAGCCAGCCAGGGCCCTAAAGACTCAAGGTCTTCTTTCCTGAACTGATGTCCAGCTGTGATTCTCAGAACTCAGTCTCTTGATTAGCTGGTATTATAGGCACGTGACACTAATGCCCAGTATTCATGCCAAATATTTTTCATCTTGGATTGCTTGATTCAGTAGATGATATAAAGTAATGAGGTGTGGGGCTAGGAGTTTGGCTTAGTGGTAGAGTGCTTGCCTAGCATGCACAAAGACCGGATTTGATTCCTTGGTTGCACATACATAGAAAAGTTAGAAATGGTGCTCAGTTTCAGAGCACTAGCCTTGAGGAAAGCTCAAGATCAGTGATCAGGCCCTGAGTTCAAGCCCTATGACTGGCAAAAAAAGGAAAAAAGAAAGTAATGAAATGTGATATCAATTTAAAAATTATTATTTTCATATTGTTTTAAAATGTTATACTATTTTAAAATCTATTTAAGTTTGCTTAATTTGCAACCTACAGTATTTTAGAGGCTTGAATTTGTCTCTATTATTTCAGACTGGGCAGATGGCAAATAAAACACTTTGTAAGGATCCAACTTTAGTTTTCTACAGATGCTTAACCAATTCTGCCAGCACCATTTGTTGAAGAGACTATCTTTCTTCCATCCTATTTATTTTGTTTGTTTGGTTTTTTTTTGTTTCTTTGTTTCTTTTGCTCCCTTATTGAAGATTAAGTGGCTATAAGTCTGTAGGTTGATTTCTGTGTCTTCAGTTCTATTCCATTGGTCCTCAGGCATGTTCTTGTGCCAGCACCAAACTGTTTTGATTATTGTCTTTCTGTTATAAAGTCTAAAATTTGGTATTGATATTCCTCCCATGATATTTCTCCTTTCTGCTAAGGATTGTTTTTTTCTATACAGGTGTTTTCTTATGCCATATAAATTTTTGGATTGCTTCCTCTATTTCATTAAAGAATGACATTAGGTTATTGATGGGTATTGCATTAAATTTGAAGATAGCCATTGGAAAGATTGCCATTGAAGATTTGCCATGATCGCCAAAATACCTCCAAATATTAGTAATATCCTGCACTATATAAAATTGTAATCTTATGAGACTTGAGTATAAAATATATATAGCTTTTTTTTGCCAATCCTGGACTTGAACTCAGTGCCTGAGCACTGTCCTTGGACTTTCTCAAGGCTAGAGCTCTACCACTTGAGCCTCAGCACCACTTCTGGCTTTTTTTCTATGTTTGTGGTACCAAGGAATCAATTCCGGGTTTCATGCATGCCAGGAAAGCACTCTACCACTAGCTCAAAATCCTGGCCCTAAACTTTGTTTTTTAAGCTCTTTCATATTAAAATAAAAGCCTAAAAAATTCCACATAATAATTTTTTCCTAGAAGAGACTGTCCAAGTTCAACCTACAAAAATTTCTCCTTAACATCTTTACTACTTGATATTATTTAAAAAATTCATAACTAGAATTATACTAACTATTAAGCCACAGAAAATTATATAATCCAAGAGCAATCAATCAAACATTTTCTTAATGCAATTTATCAAAGAATTGAAATAGCTTAATTTTGTAACTAATACTAATGATTTAGATAAGAGCTGTCATGGAATTTAATGTTAAGGTTACTACTTCCAGTCATAAAAGATGTTCATAGTACATCTCTTTTTTTTAATCAATTTGTGGCAAATATTAAGCATCCGAATTTATATATTTACTTACTATGGGAGTAATTCGATAGAAAATGAAGGTAAGAAATGCATGAGAAAAATTGAGGCCCTGAGAATAAAATATAAGTTACATTAAAAACTTTTTATGAGTAATTCCTTCTCTTTCTATCATAGCATGTTTAATAGTACAGAACAGTAGATAGGTTGTAGCAATGCAGCCAAAGTATTTAGGTAAACCAAAAATAAGTTGTACTCTTTTGAAGGATAAAATATAATGAATGTTGGTTTTTTTTCCTTTTGTTTTCTTTTTTTTTTTTTTTGGTTGTCTGTTGGTTTTGGTTTGGTCACGTGACTTTAACTCAGGGCCTGGGTGTTGTTGCTGAGTTCTTCAGCTCAAAGCTTGTGCTATACTACAGTGCTGTAGTGTCACTTCTGGTACTCTGCTGGTTAACTGGAGATAAGAGCTTCAGGGACTTTCAGACATGGGCTGGCTTTTAACCATGCTCCTCAGATTTTAACTTCCTGGGTAGCTAGGATTACAGCCATAAGCCACCTACACTCAGCTGAAACAATGTGGACAGAAAACAAGTAGCAAAAATGTTATGTTCCAAATAGTAAGCTATAAAAACATCAAATATAATAATTAAATGAACCACTGCTATAAACAAAATTGTAAGACTGCTTAAATTATTTCCTATGGAAGTATACATTCCATTTTTGTAAGTGCCATATCACTTAACTTCATGAAGCTTAGTTACTTCTAAAGAAAAAAATATTTTCTTGCAATATGTGGATTGATTTTTAATGAACATATCTATCGTACCCAAACAACCTAAAGCTCTCTTCAGTATTTGTTACAAGAAGTCATATCTTTCAATATATGAAATGTTAATACATATTTCAAAAATTAATGAGAAAAAATCCATAGCATAAGATATAGATCTTAATTATGAAATCAAACTATTTGTATACCATATACAAATGATACAAATGTGTGAAATCCTACACATTAATAATGAATTTAAAGGAATTGCTTACACATAGGAAGATAATATGAAGTTTAAGTTTAAACTTAACAAATTATCTTGAAAAAATTCTTTAAATGTTATTTCCAATGCTGGGCATGGTGGCTTATGTCTGTAATCCTAGCTGCTCAAGAGGCTAAGATCTGAGGATCCAGGTTCAAAGCCAGCCTTGGCACTAAAGAACATGAGACTCTTATTTGCAATTAACCAGCAGGAAATGGGAAGTGGGGCTCAGGGTCCATGGATAGGGCAACAGCCTTGAGCTGAAGTGTTCAGGGACAGCTCCCAGCTCCAGAGTTCAAGCCCCACAACCCACAAAAGAAAAAAAAAAAATATATATATATATATTCCACAATAAGGACAAGATAGAGAAAATTGAGGCAGAAGGAAAGAGAAGCACTGACCAAGAAAGCATTGGACTTATAATCTTACTTGTAGGATTGTAACTACTTTGTACAACCACTTAATGATAAGAAGAAGAAGAAGAACAAGATGAAATCGTTCTCCAGCAATTTTGTTTGAAAAGGTATTTGTTTTGACATTTATTTAATGAGTATTTGTCAGTGAAGCTTGCAAAGAAAGTAAAAATTGGTAAAAATTTTAATTGTGAAAAGCAAAATTATATGCCCTTGAAATAATAGCAGAAAATTATATAAATATTTATAAAACAGAAATATGCTTTTCATAATCATTATGCATTTTTATGTATAAATTGTCATATAAAATCAATTATACACAATCATCAGAATTTTCTCTATTATTGTCTGTATTTTATCAATCAACATATCTAAATTAGGCAATATAATTTTAATAACATAAATATGCAGGTGACTTGGACATTTTCTTATGAGAAAAATTATGGCAGTAAATGGTATGCAGGAGATTGTATTGGTAAAAAATAGGTAAAAATTGATGAAGTCATTAAATTTTCAAAAGTTATAAATTATCCTGTAAAGCTTCACTGGCTGCAAATTAGCCTATGCTGTAGCCCTCTGCTAACAATCTATAGATCATTTTATTATTCATGAATTTTAGTAATTTCAGGACACCACAGGTCATCTTATGCTCATTTATTTGCTAAACACCTTGTGTTAGCACGCCTATGCTGAAAAATTGGTACTATTTACTCCCTGTGAGACAAGCAAGCAACAAAGTACCGATTTTGGCCCTAGACATCCAGAGTGCCAGGCTGCACATACATCTTGCTGTCAGCGAAATAAATGAGCCCTTAAATTGGCTGCAAAGCTTTAAGAACTGAAATTTATATGTCTAGTTATCAAACAGAAAGTTCAGAACACCTGCCAATATGAAACATAATTGTGACAAACTGTTACATTTTACCTTTAGCTTTTCAGTTTTAATACCACAGATTCAGTATAAAATATTCTACCAACCCCCCTAACAATGTAACACAGTTTGTACTCTATATTGTGTGTGCCTATGAACATACATGTATAATGACCTTGCCATTTTAACATTGGGGTATCCAACAACAAATGGATAATATCACAAATTGTAAAAGCCTGGAAAGTTTGTTTGAGCCAAACACCAGATTTTCCAGAAAATTTCCCAACTTCAGCAAGCCTTCCAGCTTCTTTACAGGTTCTTCTCAAAATATCAACACAACTGGAAAAATGTTTCAATGATATTTTAATTGTTTGAGCATTTAACCATTTGCAAGATACTCTTATCAGCTAAGAAAATGTATCTTTAAAGGTTATAGTACTTTAAGAAAATGAAACCAATCTGTGATGGAGCTCTATATCTGATTTTTTAAAGAAGGATATTTGAAGAAATGAAAAAAATTGGAAAAAGTCATCTTAAGCAAAGTAAGCCAGACCTAAAGAAACATGGACTCCATGGTTTCTCTCCTTTGTAACAATTAGTATGCATCTAGGATTTCCCTAGCAGAGGATCACAATAACTAAATATCTGTGTACATACAACCATTTCAGATGATGCTATGCAAAATGATTACCAAGATATGGAAACAAGAGGTTTTTCTTTGTGATTGTCACTTATAATGTACTGTGTGAAGTTATTTCTAGTTTTTTCTTTCATTTTTTCCATATGCTTTATCACCTGTTATCACTCTGTCTGATATGTGGCATATTGTACATAATTATTTGAGTTGGAGAAGTGAAAGGGCTCAAAAAATGGGCAAAGGATGAATCAATGCAACAGCAATACTCACAAGACAATATGTTGGAAATGAACTTTACAAATTAGAGGGAGGCCTGGGGGAACAGAAAGTGGGAAAAATGTGAGAAGGAGTAACCATGTTTGACAAGAAATGTACTCATATCTTAGATATTTGACTGTAACCCCTAATTACATCACCCTGACAATAAAATTAAATAAGAAAGAAAAAAGTGAAAAGATGGTTAAACATTAACATTAGTAACAATAATAGAAACAAGTGTTAAGGACTCTATGTTTAAAAACATATGTATGGGTGTTTCATAATAAATTATCACTACTACTCCAATTTTAGTGATAATATATTTGAATTGTAGACAGATGAGTAACTTAAATTTCTAGTTTGTATGCTGCTTGTTGAGGAGTGTGGTTCAAGGTCTCTAGATTCCACATTTAGAATCCAGCTATTTAACAACTACTATTGAAGAAAGATTAAAGGTTGGGTTGATTGAGGTTTGAAGTATGTCTTCTGGAGTTCACATTATACAATAATAGCAAACATGCCTTACTATTCAATATGTTTTTTTTTCAAAAGAATTCATGTGAAAATTCTATGGACAGCCAACAAACATCTGTAAGCAAGATAAATCTTCTGTTTGTGTTTATTTAGAAGGCCAGTTTTACAAAATGTGGAAACACAGTGAAGAGTATTGGAGGAACATATTTGCTCTTTGCTTAAAAGATTATATTGTTTCTTCCCTATAGACTCAAGAACAGTCTTCCTTATACTAAACAATGGAGCTTCTTTATTGGTTGAAAGTCATGTTTATTACTCATGGTCCTTTTCAGCTTCAACTTTCTATTTCCATTTGAAAAATTTAACTAAATGGATGTGCAAAATAAAACATTGATAAGGTAAATATATACTGCCTACCAACACAGCACACAAAAAGGAAGGATCATATTTGGTTCTTCTACATACTCATTTTCCCTGGTATTGTCAAAGTTCAGGAAACGCTTTAGAAATTTTTAAGGAAGACTTAGCTATGTAAGCCACTTTTACTTCTATTAAATAATTTTCTGAAGCTTTGCAACAAATATTGGCTTTCAATTATTGGCTGTCATCTCTTTTGCTAACCAGTTTTCCATGTTACTTCCCTTCATTTGATTTACTATCACCTGCCTGTGCAGATATCTTAGAAAAACCCAAAAAGGTTTCAGTTTAACTGTCTTTATTCAAAATTCAACTTTGTCAGGTCATATCTTGAAATTCAATTTTTCAAAATAGGCATTACTACAAATGGTCGATAATATCGGAACAAAGGCCTAACGCTCAGAATTGAATAAACAAATTTATTTCAAATTTTACCTTTCTTTTTCCACAAAGAGTGTGTCACATTCTACTCTAAGAAAAATGAGGCATATTATTCAGAAAAGTTATCTACAGACAACAGGATTGTGGATTAAGTTGTTTGAAATGATTCTTCCTCAGATATTTGTGTATGCAATGTTCTTTTATCTTGTTATACTTTGAAGAACAAGTAAAGTGATTACAAAAATATATAAAATTAACATAACAATGTTATTTGTTGTATATTTTTCTTTTTTTATTGAACTGACTAACCCTGGTCAGATTCTTTTGCCCTTTTGAAAAATAGCACTGCAGACACTGCTTCTCAAGCTCCAGTTACCTGCTAGCTGGTTCTTTGCCTGTAGTCACTGGCTATTGGCAGCCATTGCTGCCACTGCCACTGCTGCTAATGTGGGCTCAAGACTGTCACCTTAAGCAGGTTTCCTAATGTTTTCTTCTCTAACCAAAACCTCTCTATTATTACAGCTTACATAGTATAACTCTTTAGCCACAAACTTTTCACTAGAGTGCTAAAACTGGTATCTTGGCAAGACTTCAGATAGATTCAACTTGAACCTCTGCCACCTTCCAAGAATCCCTACTGTAAATTTACTTTCCCCCCTCCATTACACAACTACTTTATCCATTAAACAATCAGCAATAGTACCTTATCAATACTTTATTAAACTACTTATCATAACTGTCTCAATGATTTCTGTGTAATATCTGCATTTTCACATGATTATTACTCAGTTTAACTTGAGAAATATATGCCTTTTATGATTATGCACCCATTGAAATAAATGAAAATATATGCTGGAAATAATGCTGAGAAAGGAAAAAAAATGATGCAGACATATTAGGACTACCAATATTCTTCCAAATTAAACAAAATAATCTGGGCACTACTGATTCATGCTTGAAATCTTGCCTAATCAGAAAACAGAGATTTAAGGATTGAAATTCCTGATAGTTAAGTTTGTGAGATTCTTTTCTTCAATTAACCACCAAAAATTAAAGAGGAACTGTGGCTGAAGTCATAGAGTGCTGCCCTTCAGTAAAATATGTCAGGGAAATTGCTCAAACCCCAAGTTGAAGCCACATGACCTGAAAAACTCAAATAAAGACCAATAAGCAACAAGAACAAGAACGACAACAATAACCTTTCATTTGTTAAAAGAACTGACATCTCTAATTAGGCCTGTCAGTTTTCAGATATCAAATTGAAGATACATTAGGGAAATTTCATGTGATCCTATTTCTGTCCGAACTCAAAAATTTGGAATGTTTGAGGCCTATACTTTTTTTTCCATATAATTTTAATTGTAATTAATAGAAGGGTTACATTATATTTGCCAGATGGAAGGTGCATTACTTCACATACATTGATACCCTTTCTCATGTCTTGGTCCCCATTTCCCTTCCCCTACCCCCACCCCTCATCTTGTTTTCCCCCCTTTCCTATCCAATTTCAAATAACCAAATACTCATATATCCAATATATCAGATAACAAAGTGAAATACTGTAACAATATGAGATAACAAAGGGAAAGCAAAAGAGATGAGCGAAACATTATGGAAACAATCACTCATTATATGGCTTTTGTTTCTATATCCTAGAGGTCATTTCATTTAGCATCACACTGTATGGCCTTATGTATCGAGGTTTTGTTCTATTGCAAATCTCTGCTAGAAGAGTCCATGGTTTCTACTGATTAAGGAAATTAAAGCAGAACTGAGAAAATGGAAAAACCTCCCATGCTCCTGGATTGGAAGGATCAACATCGTGAAAATGACAATCTTGCCAAGGGCTATCTACAAATTCAACACAATACCCATCAATATCCCAATGTCATTCTTTAAAGAAATAGAAGAGGCAATCCAAAATTTCATATGGAATAATAAAAGAACCCGTATAGCAAAAACACTTCTTAGCAGAAAGAACAGCGCTGGAGGAATTTCAATACCAAACTTTACCTCTATTATAGAGCTTTAATAATCAAAACAGCCTGGTACTGGCACAAGAACAGGCCTGAAGACCAATGGAATAGAACTGAGGACCCAGATATTGAACCACAGACCTATGGCCATCTAATCTTTGACAAGGGAGCCAAAAAAATAGAATGGAAGAAAGACAGCCTCTTCAACAAGTTGTGCTGGCAGAATTGGTTAAGCACCTGCAGAAAACTAAAGCTGGATCCTTCTTTGTCACCTTGCACTAGAATTAACTCCAAATGGATCAAAGACTTGGAGGTAAAAGCTGATACACTGAAAACTTTACAAGAAGGAATAGGAGACACACTAGGCCTCCTTGGCACAGGTCGAAACTCTCTTAATAAGGACCAAGAATCACAACAAATCAGAGAAAGCTTTTGTATGGCAAAGGACATAGCTAGTAAATTAATTAGGAAGCTTACAGAGTGGGAGAAGATCTTCACTAAGTATACAATAGACAAAGGCCTCATATCTAAAATATATCAACAGCTCAAAAAATTGAATCACTCCAAAACTAATCTTCAAAGAAACAAACATCCCATCAAAAGATGGGCCAAAGACTTAAAGAGAGTCTTCTGTGAAGAAGAAATAAGAATGGCCTATAGACACATGAAGAAATGCTCAACATCTCTGGTCAAAAAAGAAATGCAAATCAAAACAACTCTAAGATTCCACCTCACTCCAGTTAGAATGGCCAGGATCAAGAAAACTAATAACAACAGATGCTTGAGCCTATTCTTAAGGTTGCGTTTTTTTTTAAACAAGGACCAGTGTTTTATACCAAATATGTATCTCTTTGTTCCTCTTCAGTAACATTGAATTTCTTTCAGGTGATTAAGTGTAGTCTGAAGATTTACACTCCTTAAACCCTATATAAATTACAAAAATATTTTTTGCCTATGTTACACATTTTCTTTTAAACTTATTTGGGAATTTCATATGTTTACTGATCAACAATGATTTCTTGCTAATTAATTCATTTTAACCATTGTTAGGACAGTTCTGAAGACACAGAAGATTATTATACCAAATGAATATTCATTTGGATTAAAATACTAACACATTATTTAGCCTCATCCTATATGGCCTTATGTATCTAGGTTATCTAGGTTTTGAGTCATTGTAATCTTCTGCTAGGAGAGTCCAGGGTTTGTACTAATTATTACCAGTGAGGTGTATCACTTAACAAATATTGCTACCCCTTCTCAAGTTTTTGTCCCCATTTCCCTTCCCTAACCCCATCCCAATCATCTTTCTCCCCCTTCCCTTTCCCATTTCAAATTAACAAATAAACATATATACAGTATAACTGGGAACAAGGTCAGATATAGTAACAATATGAGATTAACCATAAGGGCAACAAAAGAGAAGAGAAATAACAGACATTAAGAACAATCATACAAGATAAAGCTCTTGTTTCCATATCCTATAGTTCCTTTCATTTGGTCTCATTCTTTATGACCTTTTGTACCTAGATTTTGAGCAATTGTATTCTTCTGCTAGGGGAGTTCTAGATGTTTACTAATTATTACAAAGGAAGGAATCCATTGAGCCTATTTTTCCTTTGTGTCTGGCTTACTTCACTTAATAACATGAAAATCTTTTAACTTAACAAAATATGAAATAAGAATAAATATTTATGATACTTTAAGTGTCTATTATGCTATGTATGTTTACCTAGAGTTAATATGTCAGAGAGAAAGTGGAAGGAACAGGGAATAATATCTTATTTTAATGCATAGTTTATTACTTATAAAATATTTGTGCCTGAGCCCTGAATTCAAGCCCCAGGACTAGCAATAAACATATGTAAAAAGTAAAATTAGCCAGTAATAATATTATGGTTAATCAATTTTAAATGACACAATAATATTGCTGTTTTATTTCAACTCAACATTTTAGCTCAAACTTTCACTTCTTTCCATAAAAATACATCTCTAAGAAAATCGGTATATTTTATTTTACTTTTGCCATTTACACAATTTGTTTTTCCTTTCATTTTAGAAAATGTGATACTCTGAAATTGGATATAGTTCAATTTCAATTTGTTCCTGAATTTAAATATATGAATCATGAAAATAAGTATAAATTCATTCAATAGGAAATATTTTGTGTTGTATTTTAAGCGGAAACATAGTAGGAAAATTGTAAAGCAAATATATTTGGCACAATGAAGAAAAGGCTGTTTCAATCACTTCATCACTGCAGTGGAATCTGACACCTTGATAACTATTATAGTCAAGAAATGAATATTTAATTATATTGCACATTGGACAATAATGCTATGCTTTTGTAATCAGACTGACAATTTTCATTGTACTGAGAAGACCTGTATGAGTGAAGCACAAATTTTTGGAAAATATATAAATAATTAATTAGCAAAAACAAGGAGATTTTCTCTCCTTCCATCCTCCCCTCTTTCTCTCCCTCCCTCCCTACTACTGGTATTAAAACTCAGGGCTCCTCCTCTCTCTCTCAGTCTTTCTGTCTCTGTCTCTGTCTCTGTCTCTGTCTCTGTCTCAGTCTGTCTGTCTGTCTGTCTGTCTCAGTCTCTCTGTCTCTTTCTATATCTCTCTCTGTCCTCTCTTTCTCTCTGTCTCTCTCTGTTTCTCTGTCTCTCTGTTTCCCTCTCCCTCCCTTCCACTCTCCCTATATCTGTTTTAAGTACTAAGTACTTTGCATTCAGAGCCTCATACTTACCAGGAATGTTGTATCAACTGAATCATGACCCCAGCTCTTTTGGCTTTGGTTATTTTTAAAGATAAGCCTGTTCTGCAAATTTCTTACGTATGTCTGACGGTCTTACTGGAATTCCAGCCATGTACCTCATGTTTCCTTTATTGCTTGAGATTGGCATTTATTCAGATTTTTGCCTGTGCTGGCCTCAAGTCAAAAAGTTATACAATCAGTTAATTTGTAGCGTAAATGTCTTGACATGAGAAAAACAATATAGACTGGTGTGTATGAAAAATATTTGTAGTCTTTTTCCTTAATGTGACATGACGTTATTTACTTTCTCCAATTATCCTCCCAAGGCTAATTTAGAACTCAAAACCAAATATTTTCACACCAGTTTCCACCAGGATATTAAGGAATTAGGATCCACAGTGAGCTATGTACCCAGAGTTCCGGTGGGACAATTTTGAGGGACCCAAATGGGTTCCTCACTCAACATGGCTCCATCACTCAACATCTGAGTCTTGTGCCTGAAATGACATCCGACTCTTTGAAAGCCATTTCTTTACAGTTTTTATCTACATTCTGTTTTTTTCTTAGTGCTCTTCATCTTAGTAATACATTCAATGATTCTTTTTACCAACTTTTTAAAAATTTCCTGCCCCCCCCCCAAGGAACCCATTTCTTTGGAATTGTCTAAAGTATATGATTAGTTTGAAAATAAAAATTAATTCATTATAGGATATGTTTGAAAATCAAAAGTAGTTAATAATTGATGAGAAATTCATTTTAATTACTCTTTCGGTAGCAATTAGTTTTGGAACATACTAGCAAACAGTCAATTAACATTTATATTACATGCATGTATGTTCTCAGAGGATTCTGGATCAGAAGTACCTGTGTAGTTCTTATAGTCCTAATACATTCTTTCTAAACATTCTGAGGGTTTCTCATTAGTCTTTTGCTCTAATTCATAGATTTCATGCAAGCTCTACTTTTTGTATTGTTTCGTTAAGGGTTCTTTCAAGGTGAACATCTGCTAATATTCCCCCCTGATGTTACTGGCATCTGTATCAGAGTTCTAGTTTAGTTCTATAGGGACACAACAAGTATTCAATGGTAGTTAGAACCCTCAGCATACACATGTTGTATCTATTCCTTGTCAATTGAAAGCCAGATTTCTGAGCGTGATGATATTCAATAGCATATGTGCATTGACCCAGGCACAGTATAGCAGAAGCCACGGTAAATAACAGTCATTTTTTGAGGGTGTTGTGTATAATTAAATTTAGTAACTGTTAGAGGGGTCCAACAAACAGGTATTTCATTCTCTGAGAGGAAACTGTGACTAAAAATGGCTGTAAAATTTAGTACTTGTTACATGACCACCTGAAAAGAAAATAGAACTATTAGGAAAATATTATTCTTTTCTACTGACTCTTGCCCTTTACCAAAAATACTGTTTAAAAGTAGAAGAGGAAAGATAATTAATTGCATGATTAGCAGTAACATACTGAATGCATACTGTGGTCTGTGTTCCGTGATATTGTCTAGAGCAAAAGTTTTAAAAAAATTCTCTGAGTCTTGAACTGCAATTTCTCAGAAATTAGTTGTCTCCCATCTCCATTTGTCAATACCTTCAGTCTCCAGTCTTAATTATGTGCAGTTCCGTGACTTTCTTACCTGCTCACTTCAGTACAGTGGCTTAGCTAATGTCCCAGTCCTCGAGGTGGTAATCTGTCACTAGAAACAATTCTAACATTAATTTTCTCACTCTTGATCATGATTCAACCATTTGACCCAGTGAAACAAATTAGAGTGTTCTTATGGAATTGATTTGACATCTGGGCCTTAACAAATCTTACTTCCCTAATTAGGCTGTAAAAAAAGAAATTGCAAAATATAGATTCATGGAATAGCATAAGGACAAGAGGAACCTTTTTAATAGTTTTAAAACCCAAGGGGAATATAGAACTGTCAGTGTGTTGAGTTTGGTTTAAAAATTTGATGGTCTATATTAAAATAAATAATCCTATGACAAACACTTCCTGCTCTAGGCATTGCAGAAACACCAGAGTTTGGTACATTAAAAATGATGAAATATACTGGAAATGACAAATTATATTACATTTTCATATTCCTATACTGAACATTATATTACTTTTCACTCTTACAACTATCATCCTACTTCATGTTGTTATCACTGCTTGTTTGTATAACGTCAAGATTTTCAAATGGTTTCCAGTTCTAGGACCTTGTTCTTTGTCAGTTGACCTTTCTAGAAAATAATATGACTTCACAATTGACTAGGTTCCTTATGGCTACTGGATAGTTTTTAAATTACCCTTAAAATAGAGGACACTTTTATTCCACAAAAACATTAGTTTGTAAATTTTTACTTTATTTTATTTATTTATTTATTTATTTATTTATTTATTTATTTATTGCCAGTCCTGGGCTTGAGCTCAGGGCCTGAGCACTGTCCTTGGACTTTCTTAAGGCTAGAGCTCTACCACTTGAGCCTCAGCACCACTCCAGTTTTTTTGTATATATGTGGTACTGAGGAATCGAACCCGGGCCTTTGTGCATGCTAGGCAAGCACTCTACCACTAGGCCAAACTCCCGGCCATAAATTTTTATTTTATGAAAAATTACAGACATTTCTACTTCTCTTATCACAGACTATGTGGCTCTAGAATAACCTGCCACATATAAATAAATTTAAAACTATGCACAATATATTCACTATGGCTTGCAAGCCCAATATTTCAATCTCTGACAGAATAATGAATAACCACTGAACTCTTTGAAAAGAGATAAGAAAATTGTGCAATTTTGTCTAACAAAACACACCTGTCTATACATATTGCCTTCCAGAAAGTTATTTCTTACGAGAATCTCTTCTTGAGTAAATTTACATAGAATGCAAATAATCTTCTGCTTGGAAAATATTTTGTAGTTATCAATTATTTTATTTATTTTGCAATTAGTTTTAAACAACCGATTATTTCAAAATTTAAAAATAAATTGATCCATAGTAGTCGTGGTTGTCTTCTTATATAACTCTACAGTATAGTCCAACAGTGCTAGCTGGAACATTTAAGTACTATATACATACATGTACTTTTATGAAATAAATGCATAGTTTTAGCTTCATTTCATGCACATGTAAAGTTCATTTTGTTGATTATAAGTACAGTTTTTATATGAATAGGATTTGAAACCATAGGACTAAAAATCATCATGTGTCAACATAAATGCATATTTATAGTACAAATTTATATAATATGTGTGACCAATATGTCATCTACATTTACATTCTTTATACTTGAGATAGCTATACTAACTATACTCTTTTATTCCTTTGGATTCTTTTCTTTTTTTAAAATTTTATTTTGTTGTCAAGGTTTTGTATCGAGGAGCTATGGTTACATTTGTAAAGTAGTGAGTACAATACTTCTTGAACATTGTTACTCCTTCCCATGTTTTTCTGCCATTCTCCTGTTAGGACCTTTTCACCTCTTTGCGGCTCGCGGCCATTATTGGGCATTGGTCGGGATGGCCTCATGTGCTGTTTCAAGTGGCATGACTGGGTTCTCTTAGCCTGCGCATGTGGGCTTTCCAGTTTGGCCCCACCCAGCGACTTAACAATGTCGTGGTTATTTTCTATTGGCCCTCTCTTCTTCCTCTTTCCTATTTGTACTTTTCCCCAAAGTATTTAAATATGTGCCTGACGAAATAAACTTGAGATCTGCTGTACTTTCAAGGCTGACACAGCTCTTGGCTCAGTGTGTGGTTTTTTTTCTGGTCGTTGGATGGTGGAGTGAGCTGTGGTCTCTTACCCTCTCCCTTGGCTCTTTGGGACTGCAGGCTGACCCTGGGTGTCCCTCTTGTATCTGTGTTGCTGGAGAGCTACACTCTCCCTCCTCCACCCTCTCCCAAGTTGTAAAGTTCATTTCCGACATATTGTCTTGTGAGTATCTCTATTAAATTGGTTCACCCTATGTCTTTTGTCTCATCACCTTGTTTTTTCCCTTCCTTTCCCTTATACAAGTAAACAAATAGACATATATAAAATACACTACGTACTAAAGTCACAAAAGATTCTTTGGTAGACATGATGAAGAAAAATAAAACATGAGACTATTTTTCCTAGAATATACCTCATAAAAATCAGAAGTACCTCATAAAAATTAAACAAATATTTGTAATACTTATCATGTACTTTGCAATGTTGACTTGGAAAATTGCAAAACTTATCTCTGCTCTCATGAATTTGGTCATTGAGAGATGGGAGATACATAATAGATAATACACAAAATATAACCTATGGATTAATTATTACATTGAGGAAACTGCAGCTACTTTTCTTTTTTGTTTCTTAATTTTTTATCTTATGTTATAATTGGGTGATGTGTGCAGGGGATACAGTTACATTCGTCAGGTAGTGTGTACATTACTTCTGGAATATTGATACCCCACAGCTACTTCTCATAAAGTACATTATATTCAAGCAGAAAACCTTGTACAAACCTCTGAGATGTATAAAATATCATGCTGAAAGATCTGTATGAACATCAGGAAAAAAATAGACCTGTCAGAGACAATAGCAGCATAGATGAGAAAAATGACAATATTATTCTTATTAACAATTTCATGATGCCTAGTAACCATCTTATAGATGTATATATGACTCTAAGCTATAATAAGTTAAACCTAAAATAATCAAATATTAGAATTAAGTAAAATAGTGTTTCTAGATAATAATTAGTGGTACAATGTATCTTGCTTAATTGACAAAAAATGAAAAGATAATGAAAAATTCAAATGTTCTTATTCAGATTATAAAATAATTTCTGCTCCTGTGGTCATGACAGTTAAATGGAATAAATTGCAACAATGTAGCACATTTGGTATTTTTTTTTGTAAGAAGTCTATCTATCTAGGGCAATTGGCCATAAACTTTAACTGGTAGCAGAAGTTAGGATGTTGCTAAATGGTATGGTTTTCTTTTAAAATCGAAATCTTTAATCCCCTTGGTACTTATAAAAGAACAATTTGATTTTTTGACTTGAGAAAGAGAAAGCTCCACATCCTTTTATTTAGTAACAAGTGGTTGAACAAGTAACTCATCACATTTGATCTGTTAGGCTATCAAAGAAGAGACTTCAATATGAACATCACACAGAGGCCTGGCCATTCATTCTTTTGTTCCACGTGGCTACTGCTTTCAGCACTTCAAAGTGTTTCTCTCACATCACTTTCTGAAGTCTCTCCCTTTTCTGAAGAGGCTTTCTCACTGTCCAGGATTTTTTCCACTACTGTAAATTAGGTGACAGCCTAACATTGAAGACACTTGGAAATGCTACTTTGCTTTTGTTTTTCTTTAAAATATATATATAGATATCTATATATCTATATCTATATATATATACTGAGTTCCTAGAATAGAGTAACCTCATCATACTCTTAATCCATTAGAAAGATTTATAAAAATACTTATGTACTGAATATATAACTAATAATCTTTAAATCTACAACAGTATCTATTGAAATGTATGGTTTATATATAAACATATATATTTTGAAGGTAGCTTATAGCAGCAGATTTTTTTCATATTTAATGGATGTGTTGCTCACTGCATAAATATTTTAGATAAATACTACTTTTCAATGATTGCTCTTTATGCTACAATGTAATATACTGCTATGTATATATATATATAGTAATTTTGTTTACTCTGAACACTACTTTATCCTCAATATAGTCAATCATGTTTTTAAAATTTTTATCTACATATTTTCATTCTGTCATTACACACACACACACACACACACACACACACACACACACACACACACACACATATATGAGAATGGGAGAGAGAATGCCCATCCTGAGGTATAAGTATCAGAGCCTAGGTGCTGTCTCTGAGATTCTTTGTGCCCCAGCTCCACTTCTGGCTTTTTTGGTGGTTAGTAGATTCAAAGTCTTGTAACCCTTCCATCTCATTCTTAGTAGCTAGTATTACATGAATGAACCACAGTTGCAAGGTCTTATTTTACTTTTAACCTGCCAGTATTGTTTTTGAATTGTAACTAGGGGGGAGCTGGTAGATGAGTTTTTACTGATAATCAATTTTCTCTGGGAAAATTGATGGAATTATTTTAAGTTGTTTTCTCTTTATGCTATATTTATTCCATCTTCCCTACTATTTCATATTGACTTATTTATCCTCTATTCATACATTACAAGGATTTTATTATGTAATTTGTGAGTATGTTTTTCCTGGCCTTTGTTACTATTATTTTGCCAGTTTTAGGCCTTGAACTCAGGGCCTGGGCACTGTCCTTGTGTTTTCTCAAGGCTAGTAGCTAGAGCCATAGTGCTATTTCCAGCTTTTGTTTTTCAGTGTTTGTGGTATCAAGGAATCAAATCTAGGGCTTCATGTATGCTAACCAAACACTCTACCTCTAGGCCACATTCCCAGCTTGTAAACAATTTTTAAATCATCATTTCAGGCTAAAATTTCAACAGCATTCTGAGCATACATAGTGAGAATTTTTAGGGAAGAAAAATTTTCAGGGAAGAAAAACATTGCCTTAGATTGTCCATCTGGACTTGATGTACAAAGGTATATTATTTAGTTTTCTGGAACTTGAGATAGTAAAAAAAAAGTGAGAAGTCTAAATTTTAAAGATTTCAGTCAAAGACAAAGGGATTTCATTGCGTTTGGTCTGTAGTGGGGCATTGTAGCAGTGGAACATGATCAAGCGTGATCAACCCAGCCGCTGGCTAGTCTAGGACATCAATAACAGAATAAGAAAGAGACCATCATCCTACTATCTCCCTTTACTTACAGGACTCTACTGATTCACAACATTCCAGCAGCGTCAGGCTTGGGAAGAAGCTTTTTTTCTGTCTGGACTCATGAAGGAAATTGAAACTGTAATCCCACTTAGCAATCATGATTTCCTATCAAAAACCATATCTTAAGTTAAAAAATTAACACCCTCCAGGTGCTAGTTAAAAGAAGCTAAGCAGTCATCAAAGAAGACAGATCTAAATACACACTATTTCCAATATGTTTAGTCATACAAATAGTTCTACCATGGTTGTGTGAGGAAAATCAAAAGAAAAGAAGTAGAGAAATGAATTTTCAGACTAAAATTTTTGAGTAATATATGTGATATAAACTAATCATTGTAGAACAACTTTTAAGGGAATTTGCAAGTAAATGTATGAACAAATCAGAATACAAATTATTTTATTATTACTGTTTTATAGAATGAGAATATTATCAATAATAGTCACACATAATGTTGCAATAGATAACAACCTGAGATTATTTTATAATGTATCTTACAGTGAATGGAAGTTTCACTGTGGTGCAAGTGATATAGAGCTGAAGAGCTCAGAAACAGTGCTAAGGCCCAGAATTCAAGGCCCACAACTGACCAAAAACATAAAATAAAATATGTTACAGTAATTACTGACATGTCAAATTCTATGAACATAATCATCCATTACATTCTATATCATATATTAATGCCACGAGTAATAGAGTAGTATATTACAATAGTTTTTTACACTAAGAAATACAAAATTTCAATGTCATTTTATTCTTTAGGGAGGGCTATTCTGTTTATTTACCAACAAAAATTCTATTGTATATCTTATGACTGTATTGCAATGTTTGTAAAAAACATTTATCATTATATTAATAAATGCACTTATTATTTGTACACTAAAATTGGTCTCATAGTTTTTCCTATGAAAGTATCTTGTAAGAGGACAATGATTATTTTCTGCTAACAAATGGCAATATTTCCCATAACAATTCTTTCTGAATGCATAGATTATAATATGATCTTAATGAAATAATTAAAAATTAGTTTCTCTTTAATAAAATTTATTTAATAATCTCATTCAATCATCCATAAATATCACAGCAGGTTGACATTGGCATGTCATATATTTATTAAAAACTTTCAATGATTTATTTCATAGATTAGTAATCTACTATTGCCAATCTATTACCTGACAGTAGTGAATCTGTTCTATTTAAACCTAACTAGGCATTTCATAGCAGAGTTATAACTGATATTTTTCTTTTAATTTAACTACCACAAATTTGTCCTTATTGACCTTCTCCCCTGAATTTAAGAAACCATTTATCTAACCTGTCAAGACTATGACAAATGCCCCAAGAGTATGCTGTGATTGAATGTGAAATTTTCTCCAGCCAGAAGAATCCCCTAGGCAATGTTAAGGGAGACACCAGAAAACTCTGACCCTTAAATTCAACTTTAGTTGACTTTCCCATTAATCTAGAGGGCCCAGCATAAAGAAGGAAACAATGCACCTTCTTATGTAGCCAAACAGATACACAGGATCCGGAAACAAATGCAGCATTTAGTATTGTGTACCAGGTGAAAATTAAGGGAGAAAGAGACAGCATATCTCTCACAGAATTTAAGTACCAGTTAAGTGTTTTCAGCATATTTTTTCACTCAAACAGTAAAACAACAACAAAAAAACTACATTCACAAATTACATGCAATTAAATATGATTACCCTAAGGATATGTTTTTTGTTGTTGTTTTTGTTCTTTTTGCCAGTCCTGGGCTTGAGCTCAGGGCCTGAGCACTGTCGTTGGACTTTCTCAAGGCTAGAGCTGTACCACTTGAGCCTCAGCACCACTTCCGGCTTTTTTCTATGTATGTGGTACCGAGGAATCGAACCTGGGTCTTTATGCATGCTAGGCAAGCACTTTAACCACTAGGCCAAACTCCCGGCCCCAAGATATGTTTTAATTAAAGTGTATTTATTAAACACCATTCTACGTTTCACCTCTTCAACAATTTCTCACTCACTTTCATCTTTAATGAGATATAAACATTTATGACTGTCATCTGTCTTTCTCTGACATATATAAAGATATACATATAATGTACATCTTTAATGATATATGTATAAGTACACATTTTAAGGTGCACAGCTTAATATTTTCTAGATGTATTCAAAATAACTGTCCCCATTAATTAACATTTATTTTAGTATATTTTAAATATAATATTTTATTTTCAAACAGATGCAGTATTAAATAATGATAGGGATTTTTATTTTGTTTTGTCTAATATTATGATCTCTCCTAGGAATTAATTCAATTCAGTTAAAGGATAAAATGTGAGATAAGGAATATGGTGAGGGAGTGATTTTTCAAAGCAATATATCTGCATGTATGAGGAAAATACCATGAAACCTCCTCATAAAGAACATAGTTTAATTAAAAATAATTGGTATGTAAATTTAATAGAATATTTGTATCATGGCATTTAAAACAAAACTTACAATACGTTAAATTTCAATATACATATTTTTCTGATTCTATTGGAAAAACTGAGAATATTAAATGCTAAAATCTGTGTTGTCTCTTATTGATAGTATGAAAATCTATTTGAGGCCAGGAACCAGTGGCTTAGGTCTGTAATTGTAGGTACTCATTAGGCTGAGATCTGAAGATTGTGGCTTCAAGTAAACAAAGGCAGAAAAATCCCTATGAGACTGTTACCTAGAATTAACTACTGAAAAACTGGAAGTAGAACTATAACTCACGGTAGAGAACCAGCCTTGAACAAAAGAGCTCAGAGACATTGTCCAGGTCCTGAGTTCAAATCCCTTGATCAACCATAAACTCAAGAAATGTAGTCTAAGTGAATGTTCAGATTGCAATTTTTGTGTACTTTTTGTTGGAATTTATACATGTAGAAGAGTCTGTGAACTTTTCACTTGTAAAAACTTCATTCAGAGTGCTTGGGATCATTCCTGAATTTTACCTAACACTGAAGGTTGATGTGGGAATCATTAAATCTTACTTCAATACTCTTAGTTCAAATTAATGATAATAATGACATTACCACAATTGATCTTGTGAAGAATGAGTCAATTAATGAGTTAGAGTATAAAGGTTAATGTATAGTATACAGAAATATATTAATATATATTAAATGAGTGTAAATAAGTAGTAGTTGACTATCTCTTCTAATGTAAGATGTTAAGATCCAGACACACTAAAAAGCCATGTATATTTGCTTATTTGAAATAGAATAGGGAAGGGGTAAAACAAGATTAGGGGCTGGGGTAGGGGGAGGGAATTGGGGGCCAAAACATGAGAAAGGGTATCAATGTGAAGTAATGCACCTTCTATCTGGTAAATATAATGTAATCATTCTATTAATTACAATAAAAATATATGAAAAAAGCCATATGATTTTCAAATGATGTCTTCTAACTTGATTTTTTTTATTTGATTCTCTAGTGAGAAATAAATCCTGTAAACAAATGGTGATGTGCAGAGATTGTGGTCCATTTGTAAGATTCTGAGCCACTTTGTGGAATACCAAGCAATACACTGAAGAATGCTTTCCAGATATAAAATGTGTTTAAGTAAAACAAAAATAAAATGGCATTGATTTCTTGAAATTACATTTTAAAAGTATATACTTAATTGCCAGAAAAGAAAACATTTTTGTTATTATTATCTTATTATTATTCTTATTATTATTATTACTAGTCCTGAGGCTTGAACTCAATGCTTGGGGTGCTGTCCATTGGCTGTTGGACGAAAGTTGACACTCTACCACTTCCAGTTTTGCCTTGTTAATTTTAGATGAGTCTCAGGAATCATCCTGTCTGACTTGACTTTCAGCTGGGACTTCCACATAAATGACTTCAGAGTCACTATTTTATAAGGGTGAGCCACCAACACTCAGTTTGACAACTCTATAGTAAGCAAGTAAGACACTGAAGTCAACTTTATTTTCCTCCTCTGTTTACTCATACATCACTCTTATTAGTGAAAGGTAAACGGAAGAAATAGTTTGAGGTCATTATCACTGCCACACATTTATTAATTCATATTCTACAAAATAACTAACCACTAGATCACATGGGCAAAATTTAACAAAGTCTAAACAATATCACCTTGATTTTCCTTCTTTCCTTGATTCTTTTTAAACTTTCCTTATAACGTACATTCTCAAATTAATTTTTATTTCATTGAATTCATTGTTTTGATATTTTTCTGTGACTCAAACATGTAGACTTATCACTATTTTCTAGAACTAAGTACTCTTTCTCTTCTTTTTCAGACTGTCTTGACTTCACCCTCAATGTCAAATCAAAGTAGCTTAGAGTAAGTAAAAATTTCCAGAAGTAAGTAGCAAATTTTCTTATTTCCTGAAAATCTATCCCCAAGTAGTCAGGTTTGATCCAACATTTAAATATTATAAGACAACACTTTGTATATAGGTTATAATTACATAGATAGGTAAAATGTCTACAACTTTTTTGAATTCAGAAAAGAGCCCTATGAGTAAGCATATGTCATGTACCACAATGACAAAATTCAGGAAGGCAATAACTATAGCTTCCTCTTTTCCCCCTTTAGCAAACTTTATTTCTGTGTTTGGGTTGTAGTGTGTGTGTGTGTGTGTGTGTGTGTGTGTGTGTGTGTGTGTAGGACTCAGTAAATAAAAATTTGTCATTATTATATCAGATAACACCTTTATAAGGTTTAAATGTCCTCATTTGGTTTTCTTTGCCTATGTGTAACATTTTTGTTAGGTTTGATTCCACATACCTGTGTAGTCTTGTCCTATATTAGCTTTGTTCTAGCTGCATTCAGGGCTGCTGGTCTTATTGACACAAGAGTGCACTAGCAGTCAGTACTTTGGCTGTCCAGTAAAGACTCACAATTTGATCTCTTAAGAGATGGCTTCTCTATTTTTCACTACTTACTTTCCTTACAATACTTATAAATTTTTAGCAATTGCAAATTTAATCTTTCCTCTCTAGTTTTCTCAACTTATTTTGTAAAGGGGAAAGAGAAAACACATTAATTCATATAAGTTAATACTGTAATTGATAAATAAAGAAAATATGTTTATGTCTCTGTGTAAAAGAAGCTCAATGGAGGAAGTGGCTCTGTGACTCAAGGGGTAGGACCATAGCCTTGAGCTGGAGAGCTCAGGTACAGTGCCTAGGCCCAGAGTTCAAGTCCCACTTCCGACAGAAAAAAAAAAAAGAAGTACAATGGAAAATGATAGAAATAATTCAACTAAGTGGTAACTTCTGAAATAGAAAAAGGGACCTTCTGGGGCCGGGAGTTTGGCCTAGTGATAGAGTGCTTGCCTAGCATGCATGAAGACCCGGGTTCGATTCCTCGGTACCCCACATATATAGCAAAAAGCTGGAAGTGGTGCTGAGGCTCAAGTGGTAGAGTGCTAGCCTTGAGAAAGTCCAAGGACAGTGCTCAAGCCCTGATCCCAAGCTCAGGACTGGTAAAAAAAAAAAAAAAAAGAAAAAGAAAAAGGGACCTTCTGTCTTGGATGAAACATATGGGATTTTACATTTAAGATAGTCTTGTATCTATTAAATAAAAAGAATGTTGATTTTGTCCATCTAATAAACTTATTATTTGTGTAGATGCTGTCCAGGTTATGTATACTCATAAATCATTTCAGTTTATGATATGGCTAATTCCATTACCAGTAATACTTAGGGGGCAGAGGTAGGAGGATCATAGGCTGAAGCCAACGCTGTGATACTGAAAGATTGTATTTGATAAACTAAAGCAAATCAGCTAGAAGACATGTCTCAAGGATGGCTTACTTAGCAAATGTTTTAGGCCCTGAGTTCAAATTTCAATACGGTAAAATATTTTAAAAGATGAAAACAATTTTACATTACCGATGTGATGTGAACTGTATCTATAAGGCAACATATTATGTTCTTTAAAAAGGAAGTGAGAATTCTGCCATCCTTATACACTTATTCAAATTCAGCTTTTCAAATCCTAATACATAATAAATATATGACATAATATTTCATTTAATGAAATTGACAAATTATGTACTTATGAAAGGAAATTGTAATTTCATGTGTCTGGTGCAATAGCCAATATTTAGTGTTTACATTTTAATAATAACTAGTAATTTTAATGTATGAACACTCAAATTTTTCTAAAAGAAGAGACAAAATATTGGTAATCAAGCAGAGCTGTATAGTATATTCATTAACACAGAATCAAGCTAAATTGTACATGATTTAAAAAGGAATAAAAATATACATACATAATTTAAGGTAAAGCTTTCTCAAAATTGATGTCACTTCCAAATATGTCTTCAGATGTATTTAACATATCAGAGCAATAATTTTAAGGGAGATAAGTTTGTAAAATGCTGAGGATTGTGTAATTCTGTTCTATTTTGAAAATAAAAAACACACTGAAAATAAGTATTTTTTAAAGATTTTATTACCATTGATATTTTTCATCTATTTTATTGTAATTAAAGAAGGGTTACATTATATTATATCACCAGATAGAAGGTGCATTACTTCATAAACATTGATAGCCTTTCTCATGTCTTGGTCCCCAATTCCCTCCCTCCACCCCCACCCCTCATCTTGTTTTCCCCCTTCCCTATCCTATTTAAATAACCAAATAAACATATATGCAATATATTAGACAGCAAAGTAAAATACTGTACCATATGAGATAACCAAGGGACAGCAAAAGAATTGAAAGATAACATAGCACATCAAGGACAACAATCACTCTATATTGCTTTTGTTTCTATATTCTGGAGGTATTTTATTTAGCGAAACATTGATTCTTACATCATATTTCCAATGTCATTTTTAACAAACAATTATTGAAGAAGGGATTCTCCATATACAATCACTGACACAAAGATTTTACAATATAATTAATATTAAGCTGAGGGTTTGATTGTCATAGATACATATCAATATATATAACATGTCTATCAAGTATATATCCCATCATATATTTTTATGTTATGTCATTATGTTTATATCTCTAAGACCATGTTCATAAACTTGGGTACACAAATATTGAGTCATTGCTCTTGTACTGTTTTTATCTAATATCCACATATTAAAGATACGATGCACCTTTTATTCCTTTGGTCTTGATTTATCTCATTCAACATAATTTGATTTAATTTCATTCACTTCCCTGTGAATGACTTTATTTTATCTTGTCTGTTGGCTATGTAGAATTCTATTTTGTCTGTGTGTGTGTGTGTGTGTGTGTGTGTGTGTGTGTGTGTACCACATTTTTTTATACATTCAACCTATAGAGTTGTAGAGAAAGAGGAACCCAACTGCACTGCTAGTGGGAATGTAAAATAGTTCAGTCACTCTGGAAGGCAGTTTGGAGGGTTCTTAAAAAAACTGAAAATAGACTTTCCCTATGATGCCACTCTTGGGCATATATCCTGAACACCATAACCCAGAATATGACAAGGACACCTGCTCATCCATGTTCATCTCTGAAAAATTCACAATAGCCAAGCAATGGAAACAACCCAGATGCCCTACTGAAGATGAATGGAAACTAGAAGCATTTTATAGATGTACCTAAACTCATAATTGATTATGAAGGAAAAGTCAGACATTAAGGCAGTAAGAATTATATTCAAAAACAAAATATACTATGACCATTGTTTATTTAAATATCTGTACATAATGGAAAGGAAATCTCATAAGTGCTTTGAAGTAAGGGAGAATAGGCTCATTTACAGCTTGTGGAAATATTTTTGTGACTGATATTTAAAGTATAGTTATGTAACAAATTTCTGGGGACTACATAATACTTCAAAGAAAATCATACTTTGAATATATAGGTCTAAGCATTATTTCCTGGATATTTCTGCTTATATGTGATTACAATCTAAAGCCTCAAGGAACTTTCTTAATGAGCTAGCATGCTGTGACCATCTGATACTAAGCTTCTTCATGCAGAAAGATTTCCTTATTTTAAATGTATACACCTTTGTCTAAAAAACACATTTCCATTTGACACCTGTCACATCAAGCCTAGCAAAAGAACCATAAAAAGGAAGCTCAGATGTTTCAGAATTCTCTAAATATTATTTTCACTTAGTGTTTATAAAATTCTTTTTTCCCATATATTTTTATTGAAATTAATAGAAGGGTTCCCTTATATTCACCAGATAGAGGGTGCATTACTTCACATACATTGATATCCTTTCTCATTTCTTGGTACCCATTTCCCTCCCTCACCCCCATCCCTTATCTTGTTTTCCACCCTTCTCTATCCTATTTCAAATAACAAAATACACATATATCCGATATATCAGATAACAGTATGAGATGAACAAGGGACAGCAAAAAGAGATGAGAGATAACATAGCACATTAAGGACAAAAATCACTCATTACATGGCCTTTGTTTCTATATCCTGGAAGTCCTTTCATTTAGCATCATTTAGTACCATATGGCCTTATGTATCTGGGTTTTGTGCTATTGTAAATCTCTGCTAGGAGAGCCCAAGATTTCTACTGATTATAACTAATGAGGGAAACCATTGAGCCTATGTTCCTTTGAGTTTGCCTTACTTCACTTAATATTTTTTTCTAAGCCTTTCCATTTCCTAACAAATGGGGCAATGTCATTTTTTCTGAGAGCAGCATAGAATTCCATTGTGTATAAATACAATATTTTGTAATCCACTCATCAACTGAGGGACATCTGGGTTGGTTCCATATCTTTGCTATGGTAAATAGTGCTGCAATGAAAATCATTGTGCTAGTGGATTTAGTATGTCCTTGTTTCTGGACGATTGAGTAAATGCCAAGTAGTGGAATTGCTGAGTCATAGGGGAGCTCTATGTTTAGTATTTTGAGGAACTGCCATACTGCTTTCCATAGTGGTTGAACGAGTTTGCACTCTCACCAACAGTGTAGCAGTGATCCCTCCTGGCCACATCCCCTCCAGCATCTGCTGTTATTAGTTTTCCTAATCCTGGCCATTCTAACTGGAGTGAGGTGGAATCTTAGTGCCTCAAAAGGTTAAACATAGAGCTCCCCTATGATCCAGCAATTCCACTACTTGGCATTTACCCAACCATCCAGAAACTAGGGCATACTAAATCCACTATCACAACAATGTTCATTGCAGCATTATTCACCATAGCAAAAATATGGAACCAACCTAGATGTCCCTCAGTTGATGAGTGGATCAACAAGTTGTGGTATTTGTACACAATGGAATTCTATGCTGCTGTCAGAAAAAACGACATAGCCCCATTTGTTAGGAAATGGAAAGTCTTAGAAAAAATCATATTAAGTGAAGTAAGCCAGACTCAAAGGAACTTAGGCTCAATGGTTTCCCATATTTGTCATAATCAGTAGAAACCTTGAACTCTACTAGCAGAGATCTGCAATAGAGCAAAACCTTGATACATAGGCCATATAGTATGAAGCTAATTGAAAAGACCTCCAGGATATTGAAACAAAAGCCATATAATGAATGATTGTTGTCCTTAATGTACTATGTTTTCTCTCATCTCTTTTGATGTCCCTTGGTTATCTCATATTGTTATAGTATCTCACTTTGTTATCTGATATATTGGATTTATTTGTATTTGGTTAGTTGAAATTGGATAGGGAAGGGGGGAAAACCAAGACGGGGGAGGGGGGGGTGTGAGAGGGGGGTGGACAGGAGGGTAATGGGGACCAAGATATGTGAAAGGGTATCAATATATGTGAATTAATGCACCTTCTATCTGGCAAATATCATGTAACCCTTTTATTAATAACAATAAAAAATAAAAAAATAAAAATAAATAAAAAAGTGTGTGTGTGGGCCGGGAGTTTGGCCTAGTGGTTAAAGTGCTTGCCTAGCATGCACGAAGACCCGGGTTCAATTCCTCGGTACCACATACCTAGAAAAAAGCCAGAAGTGGTGCTGAGGCTCAAGTGGTAGAGCTCTAGCCTTGAGAAAGTCCAAGGACAGTGCTCAGGCCCTGAGCTCAAGCCCAGGACTGGCAAAAAAAAAAAAAAGTGTGTGTGTGTGTGTGTGTGTGTGTGTGTGTGTGTGTGTGTTTATTCCCTTCCTGGAGCTTGAACTTAGAGTCTGGGTTCTGTCCCTGAGCTTTTTTACTCAAGACTGGTGATCTACCACATCGCCTCCAGTTTTACTTTCATTTTTTTCTTTTTTTCTGTAAGTCAAGTGCCTGGGCATTGTCTCTGAGCTCTTAGGCTCATTGCTCCCACCCTACCCCTTGGCCACAGCACCACTGCGGATTTTCTGATGGTTAATCGGAGATAAGTGTCTCATGGACTTTAATGCCCGTGCTGGTGCTGGCTTTAAACGTCAATATATAGCCGGGAGTTTGGCCTAGTGGTAGAGTGCTTGCCTAGCATGCACGAAGACCTGGGTTCGATTCCTCGGTACCACATATATAACAAAAAGCTGGAAGTGGTGCTGAGGCTCAAGTGGTAGAGTGCTAGCCTTGAGAAAGTCCAAGGACAGTGCTCAAGCCCTGAGCCCAAGCCCAGGACGGAAAAAAAAAAAAAAAAAAAAACAAAACAAAACAAAAACAAAAACCTCAATACAGACTTCTGCCTCCTGAGTAGCTAGGATTACAGGTGTGAGCCACTGAACCCAGCTTTTACTTCCTGTGTGTGTGTGTGTGTGTGTGTGTGTGTGTGTGCTTAATTGAAGATAAGAATCCCAAGGGATTTGCTGCCCAAGTTGACTTTGAACCAGGATTCTAGTTTCACAAGCTCCTGTGTATCTACTATTAGAGTTGTGAGCTAAAATGCCCTGCTTTATTTTCTTATATGACTCTGCCAAACAACTCATCAAAAGGAAGAAAGCAGCATTTATTCTAGCCCATTTTACCCTATAATTCCTTATAAAAATACTCAACAGCTCTTTTTGTTGCTGTGGTGCTGGGACTTGATTATTCATATATATATATATATATATATATATATATATATATATATATATATATATATATATGTGTGTGTGTGTGTGTGTGTGTCTATGTATGATTCCCAATGTCTAAATTCTAATATTCAGTTATTTTACCAAGACTAATAATAGGGGATACAGTATACCTTTCTATCCAGTTTATATACATATATGTATATATGTGTGTGTGTGTGTGTGTGTGTGTAGGTGTGTGTATGTGTGTGAATGCATATTTAGGTTGTATATAAATACATTATATTGCCTATTTATCTATATATAAGAAACAATGCAAGTATAATATATACAAACTTAATTTTATTGATATACTAAATATATAATACTACTTCTCTATCATATAACAACTAATTTTTGTTTTAAATGCTATATTATTTTATACTCCTACAAATGGCTATACCACCCGAGGATGTAAAAATTCATGAGTCTGAGTTAGCAATCTGAATAAATATGTACATATTAGACAAAATTAAAGATACTTTCTTGTCTACTGAATAACACAGCTATATAAATTACTTTCATTTTATTATGTGTGCTAGTTTCTGTAACTAATTAGCAAAATCACCATTAATTTCCCCTTATTATCACTTAGAAACTCTGATCATATTCTACAGGGCAAGCCTGTTTTATGTCAAGCAAGAGCCTGACAGATAGACTTAGTCGTGTCCTAAATTGTTTTTCTCCCTTTCTCTCCTTCATCCCCTCCCATTTATCTTATTTTCCCCTTACCTTCCCATTTTCAAATACGCAAATAAACATATATATATATATATATATATTATACCAAGTACCAAAGTCAGATACAGTAACAACATGAGATAACCTTAAGGGGAAAAGAAGAAAAAAGAAATAGCTTCACACAGTACACCATAAAGAATGCGGACAAAGGCCTCATATCTAAAATATGTCAACAACTCAAATAATTGAATCACTCCAAAACTAACCTCCAAAGTAACAACCATCCCATTAAAAAATGGGCCAAAGACTTAAAGAGAGTCTTCTCTGAAGAAGAAACAAAAATGGCCTATAGACACATGAAGAAATGCTCAACATCTCTGGTCATAAAAGAAATGCAAATCAAAACAACTCTAAGATTCCACCTCACTCCAGCTAGAATGGCCAGGATCAGGAAAACGAATGACAACAGATGCTGGAGGGGATGTGGCCAGGAGGGATCACTACTACACTGTTGGTGGGAGTGCAAACTCGTCCAACCACTATGGAAAGCAGTGTGGCAGTGCCTCAAAAGGCTAAACATAGAACTCCCCTATGACCCAGCAATTCCACTACTTGGCATTTACCCAACCATCCAGAAACAAGGACATACTAAACCCACTAGCACAACAATGTTCATTGCAGCACTACTCACCATAGCAAAGATATGGAACCAACCTAGATGTCCCTCAGTTGATGAGTGGATCAACAAGTTGTGGTATTTGTACACAATGGAATTCTATGCTGCTGTCAGAAAGAATGACATTGCCCCATTTGTTAGGAAATGGAAAGACTTAGGAAAAATCATATTAAGTGAAGTAAGCCAGACTCAAAGGAACTTAGGCTCAATGGTTTCCCTCATTCGTCATAATCAGTAGAAACCTTGGGCTCTACTAGCAGAGATTTGCAATAGAGCAAAATCTTGATACATAAGGACATATAATGTGAAGCTAATTAAAAGGACCTCCAGGATAGTGAAACAAAAGCCATATAATGAATGATTGTTGTCCTTAATGTACTATGTTGTCTCTCATCTCCTTTGCTGTCCCTTGTTATCTCATATTGGTATAGTATCTCACTTTGTTATCTAATATATTGAATTTATTTGTATTTGGATATTTGAAATTTGGTAGGGAAGGGGGGAAAACCAAGACGGGTGGGGGGTGTGGGGGGGGAGGGAAATGGGTACCAAGACATGTGAAAGGGTATCAATGTATGTGAATTAACACATCTTCTATCTGGCAAATATCATGTAACCCTTTTACTAATTACAATAAAAAATAAAAAAAAAATAAAAAAAATAAAAAATAAAAAAATAAAATAAAAATAAATAAAAATAAAAAAAAAGAATGACATTGCCTCATTTTCAAGGAATGGAAAGACTTTGAAAAATCAAATTAAAGATAATTTATAAAATAAGTCCACTCAATTATCTAGTATAACTGTATCTCAAACTAAACACAACAACAATTTAGGAGGGTATTTAACCAATTAAGCAATTGTTTGATTCAGTGAAGTTACAGTTTGTACAGGAAACTCTAATGTGTTTCACTAGCACACTGCTGAAAATATTAACTTTTATTTCTGATAAAATTCATGCAAGATATAATTCTGCTTTTTGATTTGCCCAACAATGTTTCTATTCTTAACATTTCTTACAAGCTCAAACTTTTGGAAATAAAAGTCATATATGTATATATAAATATGTATAGAAAATTGAAAATTTTTAATAAAAAATACCTTAAAGTATCAAACATGATAACATAATAGGAAATCAGTAACAACAGATTTGAACTCCACTAATTAACCAGAAAATATGTCACTGAATGCTTTGGATTAATTATACATTTTCTGCTGTGAAATTAGACATATTTGTTTTAAACAACACATATGTCAGGAAATGACTAAAATAGGTTTTGTTCCTTATGACTTTTCACATACAGCATACATGCCAAGAAGATATTGTCACATGAGTATAATACTGATTGGAAGAAAAATAAATCTAACATTTTAATTATGTTTGTAAAAATTTTTAGAGTTATAAGACATATGTAACACAAATGTATTATATCTACATATCAGTTATAATAAAACTGAACCTTTTTCTTGCAAGAATGTCACACAACAGTCACTTTATTCAAAATCCAAATCAAATTCATTTGTTATGTATTTTGTACAAATCTATATTTGCAAAATTAGATTAAATTTACTTTAGCTTTAAAGTAAATATGAAAAATAATTTTATATGTGTTCCATATCATTTCATATCATATGAACCATGGAGGTGCTTAAATATCTTAGAAAATGGAGATTGTGTCTCTGTCTAGAGAAAAGGGCAAATATTTACTTGTGACTTAATACTAAAGATATTATTAAAGATCCACCCTACATAATTTCATCTTCTTCTATAGCAGCCTTTGTTGTATACTGGCTATGACAAGAATCTAGATGTCTCCCTGGGATAAGGAAACAAAGGAAAAGAAAGAAATATAGTGTATACAATATTATACTGATGGTAGCAATGAATTTCTTTGTCACAGACAAAGAACTATTTTGTGTTCTCCCATTATTCTTGAAACTGTCATAGGATAAATTACAAGTAGATTACACTCTTAGAAAGTTTGTCATTGCTGATTATAAATTGTGAAGATTCTTTCTAATGTTAATAAGAAAGAAAGAAATGATCTGAAAAGTATAAGTTACCAGTGGGGTCTATTTGTATGACTCCTGATTGTCATATAAAAGGCAGTTAATCATCTTGGCTATCAACATAACATTGGAAGTTTTTCATATATCATGGTAAAAGAATTTTTTTACATCATTCTATATAATTATACATTTATGAGGATAAGCATATGATTTATTAAGATCTAAAAATCAAGATAAAATTAATAATCAATAATTTGATTATACATAATTTTCAAGACACCAACATTTCATGTAAAGACAAGATAAAGGAAAGAACTCTAAAACAGAAAGGACAGATTTTCTCTCAAATTCCAAATAATCCATAACAATACCGACTTATGACATACTGTTATTATTTTATTTTTTCAGTGCTCCAATTAATTAGTTGTAGATTATAATACATTATGATAATGATAAGTCCAACATTGAAAACTCTTGATAGACATAAAGACTCTTCCAAGATCAATGAGCAATGATACTCATTTTTCCAGCTATACTTAGATCAATAGTCTAATCTTTTCCTCCCCAGGATACTAATATTTTAGTGCTTAATTAGCACAACCTTCATGAACTCACAATTTCTAGCACTTAAAATCTGACTTTTTGCCCTCTACAAACTACTGAGCAATTTTCTTTAATAACATGTGTTCTGTTTCTGAGTAATAGACTTAACTTTGTGAAAAATCATTAGTTGTGGGAATGTGTATCAACTGACAGGATATAATTGAAAATAAATGTTTGACGTAATTACATAATTACTATTGGGTTTTGGATGGCATTTATAATTTAGTTTATTTTTTTCGTTAATATGAGTGCTTGAAGCCAGTGCTCATACCAATAATCCCATTTACTTTGGTATATGAAATACAGAGGATTGAGATCTAGGCCAGCCTGGAGAGAGACATCTTTAGATTCTATCTACATTAAAAAAAAGAGCTTGTCATAATGATGTGTGTCTTTCTTGCCAGCTATTCTGAGAAGAAAAAAAGAATTACTGAGGCTCAATCCTTTGCCAAAGCAGAAAGATACAATCTCAAAATTAATCAATGGAATAAAGGATTTATTCGATAATTATCATGGGCTCAAGCCAGTGTGAGGACCTGAGTTCAATTCCAGTGAAACAAAAGTAAGAATATTTTTAGAGATGAACACTATTAGGACAAAACTATGGTTTAGATACTACTTTATAGCTGTTGTAAGCCTGTAGTCACACATAGGAGGTGTTTATTTCTCTAACGGAATCACTGAATATATAATTAATGATTATTATGGAAATCCTCTATTCAAATTAAGATGATGAACAATATAACATGTAGAAAGAATTTTTTTCTATATTAATTCACTAGTTATAAAAAAGTACTTAGGAAACAGAAGTATGCTTTATAATGGATTAACACTTACTTGGATATGTTATTGAGAATTAGTGTACTTAATGCTTCTAGAATTTGTATATATATTCAAACTATTTATTGTCCATCTTGTCCCATGCAGATAATATTTAATTTTTGTATAATTGTTAAACAATAAAATATAAGTGAAAGAGTTCTTCTTCTTTTGGCATTAATAAAGGAATATTTTGCCAAAGTAGTAACATGAGATGATGAGTGAAATTATGTTCCCTTGAATTTTCACTATAAAATATCTTATATCTGTTATTGAAGATAAAAGTTTATGTTGGGAGTTTGGCCTAGTGGTAGAGTTCCTGCCTAGCATGCACAGAGGCCCGGGTTCGATTCCTCCGTACCACATACATAGAAAAAAGCCAGAAGTGGTGCTAAAGCCGGAAGTGGTGCTGAGGCTCAAGTGATAGAGCTCTAGCCTTGAGAAAGTCCAAGGACAGGGCTCAGGCCCTGAGCTCAAGCCCAGGACTGGCCAAAAAAAAAAAAAAAGTATATGTTGTTCCCAATGCCGCTCTTTTCTAATGAATACAGGACTAATGACATTTCTAGTACAGTTATACATGGGATATTACCAGTAATGTAGATTGTAGGATAAAAGTCCTGATAGGATGACTGAAGAGAGGCAGTATTATTGGTGAATAGTTAATGAAAGAAAAAACATGTTAACATAGATTCTGTAAATCCTAATACATTTTACAGGGAAAGCCAAATAGTTAAGTAAAAAAAAAAAACAGTTCTTTCTTAGAGAATGTGATTAAATATTATGAGCCAATGAAAGTCTTCAAAATTTCATATATATATACATATATATAACACATTTGGGCAATTAAAATACACAAATAAATAATATGATATAGATCCTTAAACAAGATGGGACTGAATAAAACCTATCTAATCTACAGTTCAATTTTTTTCATTGCTGAGCTGTTGTGAGTCCTGCTCACAACACATTTTTAAATAATATATAGTATTTTGACCAACGATAGATTTTCTTAATTTAATTTAATTTTTATTCTTGTGGTAACGTTTAGAGAGGTTACAGTTACACTCACCAGATTGTAGGTCCATTACTTCTCACACAGTGATACCCCTTCTCATGTCTTTGTCCCCATTTCCCTCCTCCCACTCCCTCCCAATCATCTTGTTTCCCCTCTTTCCCTTTGCTATTTCAAATAAACAAATAATCCTATAATCAACTGTGAGATATACTTTTTATTCTCATCTAAGTCAATATCATTTCATTAAATCCAAAGATGAGCAACTTTGAAATTCTGTTCTATTAGCCACTTTGGAAATTAACTTACAATGAAGTTTTGTGCTTATATTATTTGAATTCTTTATAATGTAATACAGAATGTTTGCCAGCTTAGGCTATACCTTGTATTTAATTTAATTCAGATTAGCATACAAGATATATTTGTGTAACTTTTGATTACCATACATTAAGCTTATACAGGAGTTTCATTGTGACATCTCAATACATTCATACAATATAAAATATCTCTAAAACAAACTCATCCCCCAATAATCTCTCATCCCACTTTGTCTTCTCCCCTTAAAATAATCTCAACAGATTTAATTGCTTTCACTTTTATACTTTCCCATAGAAATTTTAATCAGATTGGTCCACATTCAGCCACTGTCTTGATAATATCTGCCCTTACAAATAGAGTCTGTCTTGGTTTTCTATCATTTTAATTGTAGAAAAGAGTTTCTTTGTTTCACAATGATACTTCACTCATGCATATTTTAGTGAGACTAACTGTTCTATTGAGCTCTGTACTCATTACATTTCAATATATTTCAGTGGCATTACTTAAACACTCCTTCATACAAAGACAATATTTATTTTAATATTGTACTCTACAAACTTTAAAGTAAAAAAGTAAATGGAAAAGCAAGGAAGAAGAGAGAAGAGAGAACAAATTATATACAATGAGAGGTAGAAGTATGCAATCTTATACAACTAATAGCTTAAGAAATAGTAATTTTATTCAACTAGACAATATGCACAATAAAATAATAGTGTTTCTCTGTGATTTTTCAAGAAACTGAATATGTGTCATATAGAATATGTCAATGTGGAGTGCATAAAAACTCTCTGAAACACTTGAATTTGGACAATTAGTTGACCAAATACCTGGATAGAATTGATGAGAAATTATTTCAATTTCTTGTGGCTTATTTTGTAACTCATAATAATAGAAATCAAATAACTTTATTCTTCACATTTGTATGTTTAAAGGCAAAATATATCAGGTATTTAAATAATTGGAAAATTGTGTCTAACTATGAACCACAGAATATTAATTGGAAAAAAACAAAAATAATCTGCTCACACCTGTTATCCTAGATACTAAGGAGTCTCAGCTCTGAGGACCAATGTTCAAAGCCAGCCAGGGCACAAAAGGACCTGAGAGTTTTATCCCCAATTAACTTCTATAAAACAGAAAGTGGGACTTGGCTCAAGGGTAGCGCTGTAGCCTTGAGCTGAGAACTCAGGGACTCCACACAGGCCTGGGAGTAAGGGGTAGCC
This sequence comes from Megascapheus bottae, assembly GCF_031878675.1. NCBI lineage: Eukaryota > Metazoa > Chordata > Mammalia > Rodentia > Geomyidae > Megascapheus > Megascapheus bottae. The sequence continues at coordinate 31,862,856 of NC_143519.1, forward strand.
TTGAGCTGAAGAGCTCAGGGAAAGGGCCAGGAAGAGTTTAAGCTACATGACCCACAACAAACCCAAAAGAATCATAATTGAAGACAGAAATTTTGCAGTGTCTCATAGTAAACATATATAGATATATATTTGTGTATAGTATATGTAATGTGTGTGTATATATGAATATATATATATATTATAAAAATATTTGTCATCCTGATGAAGTCCTTTAGGAGCCATTGAGGAAATGAGTTTTTGGGTAGAAAATGAGGGATTTAGTGAGAGAAATAATAATGTGATTTATTTCTAATAAAGCATCTCAAAAATATAGAAAGTGCAGGGTAGAGAAGTTGTTAGGCATGAGTACATCAGGAACTGAGAACAGATGCATCATGTACTATACAGTGGTAACATAAATGGTTTCCCACTTTGTAAAGAGGAATGCTGCAGACTTATTATTAAAATGTAAGTGGTGAAGATTTCCAAATGTGAATTTCAAAGCTGTTAATGTCAGGTGAAGATGATAAAGTTGAACCATATAATTTTATTTGCTCTATCTATAAGGCATATTTTTGGAGAACAAAAATGATGGACTTCCAAATATATACATACATATATAAAAATCTATTATTTGTCAGTTGTTATTTATCTTCAATTATTTAGTTGTTGATTAAAAAACACTAAAGTTAGGTGATTAATATTCAAAGATGTGCTTAAGTATACTAAAATACATTTAATAAAGTTGCTTATTCTGAGAGTTTAGTTAATTTTTTTATTTTTAAAATATATTTTATTGTAATTACTAGAAAGGGTTACATTTTATTCACCAGATAGAAGGTGCATTACTTAACAAACATTTCTACCCCTTCTCATTTTTTGTCCCCATTTCATTCCCTCCACCCCCCCAATCATCTTGCTTTCCCCCTTCCCTTTTCTATTTTAAATAAACAAATGAATATACAGTGTACAAATACAGAAACAATATGAAATTAACTATAAGGGCTAAAAAGAGAAGAGAAATAACATAGTACATTAAGAACTACAATCACACAAGGTAAATCTCTTATTTCCATATCCTAGAGTTCCTTTATTTTAGCCTCATCCTATTAGACCTTATGTACCTAGGTTTTGAGCTTATTGTAATTCTCTGCTATGAGAGTCATAGATGTGATTTTATTTTAAGATGTATTTGTTTACTTGAAAATCAAATCTTCCTATATTTACTGTTCTGAGACAATAATGTCCACCTTACATTTTGTCCTTGTTTCCCGAGGTATGTCTAAGGTATTTGAAATTAGAAAGTCACAAGAATTACAGACATTTTCTCCTGCACTCAAGTCAGTACATTCCAATGAAACATACTCGTTAGCATGCTATGTCACAAGAAACAACAATACCATTACAAGTTTTTCATATTTCTATCAGGAAATCTATCAATGAACTCTATTAATATAGCATTTAATAGTGTCAGAGAAAACAAGATATAAACAAACTCAAGTAAAGTTTGATAAATAAGGATGATACTATTGCTAGTAAGACAGGGCGACAGACAAAAGGATAGACTGAAACTGACAAAACAGGTCATTTATACTTGAAATGATAACTGTTCAGAAACATTTTTATAAGAAACTAGAATAATCCAAATACTCTATCCAATTAAAAAGATACACACATTGGAAAGTATTAAGTCGCTAATGCATAATCATTTTATGTTTCCTTATCTTTCTCAAATAACAAAGTAATGATTTAAAGATTATCAAATTGCTTTGATTTTCCTATTTTTAATCTTTTGATCCAAGTTAGAATTGAAAAGGAAAATAGATTTCTATATAATTTTAAAGTGCTTTCCCTACTGTACTTGAGGCTTCATAACAGTAATGCCTTCAGTTTCTATGAAAGAGGGATATTTGAAAATGACACAAAGACACAGCTTTTATTTATGTGTCTCTTCATTATAGTTGGTTTGATCAATGCATCTTTCTCTTCTATTCTTATTTTTTTAGGTATTAGTTCCTGGAAAGAAAATCTTCTTTCTTTGTAAAAGAGCAAGGCTTTGTTTAGTATGTTGACTTTTATGGATCATAAATGAAATGTCTTCTTGTCCCCATTTGTTGGAAAGTCCCTCAAATAGAAAATCTATTTCTTTTTTTCCAAACAGATACTACTCTTTTTTAGTTAACAACTTAAAAATATGCAATAGTCTTTTATTCTTTCTTTAAACAATATATTTCTAGTAAGCTTGCTATATTTATAACTCTGTACGATGTACTAGGCAATTGTTCAAATAAATTGATCTAAAGAAAAGCTTTCTTGGCAGCTGAGAATAAAATTTTTCAGTATTTTTATTTGTGAATGAACAGATGAATAGGCCAGTTTCTGTAAAATAAATTAGCAAACAGCATACTTAGCAACTTATTTTATTAACATAAGTATGTAAGTATGAAAACTCAGTGTTGTTTTGAAAAACAAGACAATATAAATGCCAGTTCAATTAAAACAAACAACTATCTTTATAATAAAATCTTACATTAATTGGAAAATTATCATTCCTTCATCAGTCTATTATCTAACATCTATGTGGCATCTAAATTTCCACATATTGTATACAAGGATAAATATTTAAAATTTTTAGTTGCTTTGCATTTTATCTATTTATATTCATTAGCTTTATAATACAACTATAATACATTATATTCCAATAGCAATTCAACACTATTTTCTTTTTTAATCAAATGTATACACTTCCAGATTCTAGTCAGAGTTAAATAACAGTAGGCAGGAAAGTGGGTTGGACAACATATTTTTTGTCTGCTATTTTAATATAGTCACTGAGATAAGAGCCATGAACCCTCTCTATGTACCTGGTAAAACCTTGGTTGACATTAGCCACAGTGCATTGCTTTTTTAAGTCTACTTTCTCAATAAGATATACTTGTATCTACAAATATTTACCTGCAAATAAACTCATTGGAAAAGAAAGTGATTGTTGGTATTAGAAAAAGTAAGCATAGGAAGTGATGCTGTAGCTCAAGGAGTAGGGTGATAGCCTTGAGCTGAGGAGTTCAGGAACAATACCCAGGTCCAGAGTGTAAGTACCATGGCGAATGAGAAAAAAAAAGTAAGCATAGTTATTCTGAGAAATGATAGTACATGTTAAACCTGTGCCCCATAATATATATGTTATTTTCCTGGTTCATTTTCACATCCACAGTTTGATATATCAATACATTAAGCTCTAGATGACTTTAAGCTTCTATGTGGTCACTTTACACACTGTGTTTTTTTGATAGAGAATATTTCTCTCATAAAAAGCTCACCAAGTTACCTCACCAGTCTAATTCTTTCAATGACCAGAATAAAATTTACATTCCTCATTTCAATATATACAGGCTTAGTCCTTAATTTAAATATTCTACTATGCTTTTGGTAGTTTCTTCAATGGAGCCAACATTTATGTTGTATTAAATTGTTTTCATGGCTTTTAACTTATACTCTTACTTACCAGATCATTTTTATGACTCTTGCCTAAGTGAATAATCACATAACACTATGTGCTTACCTTGAACTGTTGAAGCAGAATTCATCATTTCTTTGTATTTTTATATCTTTTATTTTATCAGAATGCTTTTTATACATTATCATTGATATTATCTTTTCATGATTGGAAGTAAGCCAAAAAAAAGTAAAACAGATCCACTGATGTACACAGCTAAATGACACATTAGTTATGAACTTCTCTTGTAGTAATCAATTGTGTATATTGAAAATATTGACAAAATCAGAAAAGAATATGTATTTTATTGTTTTCTGCATCTAATATCTAATAATGGACCACTGGTTCCAATACTAATTTCAAAAGATTACATACTTCAGGTTGTTTACAGGTAATTCCAAGTCCAGTTTACCAAACAGTAAACAATTCAAGAGTATCACAGAGAATCATAGAAAAGAAAAATCATAGAAAGACTAGAATTTGTCTTGTGTTTTTCCTCTTGTCTACCTTGGGTGGTAACAGGTTTGACTCTTACCAGTCTTTGTGAAATGTCCTTTACCTGCAACCATCCAGGTGTGGATCACTGAAATGAATCACATGATTTAGTTCTTTTTAGAAGAATGCCTAATAATCAGTGGCACTATGCTAATAAATCAAAATTATGAATAACATTTCACCAAAGACCTATTGATATTTGGGACAACTAATTCAACTTACCAGGACGTTTTCTAATGGAAGGAAACATAAAGAAGGCTCAGTAAATGCATTCTTGCCATTGTGAGAGGAATACACAGGCACTAGGTTTCTGCATCAGCCTGGTAAAGTAAGTTTCTTCATGGAAAATGCTAAGAAGCTTGAAACTAAAGCCCTGTAAAACAATACAACGACTTTTTTGTTGTACTTTATGGGAACACAGCTTGAAATTAGTAACAAAGCCTTGAAAAAAAATTCACACCTTACTAATAGAGTTATAATACCACTGTGCCTTAGGAATATTAACACATTATTTTTGAGCTAACATAAAATGATGCAAATTAATTTTTTAGATATTGTGATTAGTGTAAAACAGTGTGTACTAAAAATCAATGAGTACCTAGTTGTGCCACTGGAGGACAACCGGGGTCAGCCATTTTGTACAGTTTCCTGACATCTTCCTCTCTACAGAGCTTGTGTATGTTGTAAAATACAATTTTGATTCTTTTAATTTTAATACCTCAAAGTAGAAGTAATTATACTGATTCTAATTATTTAGAACACTTGTTTACTTTTAGATAAAAATAACTCATAGATATTTCCCGATATTCTGTTTTGAAAATTATAGTTACCACAGAGAAAACTATATTAATTTCTTTTCCTTTGAATATTATTTGAAGATATATAATCACATTACTTTGGTTATAGATTTAAAGATCTAAAATAATGACATACTCATGTTTGGGGGTTTTATTTTGCTTCATCTCGTAGTATAATTATTCAGCTTTATGGCTATAAAAGCAAAGGGGGGAGCATCTGGTGAATAATGTAAAGATAAGGTGAGTAAAGATAAGGGATTTTATAGTTTTATGTGTATTCATTTTACAGACTTTGCAATGAAGCTCATAGATTAAAGGAAAGGCTATTTTATAAAATGCTTCATAAGGAATTTTCCCTATGTAAATTTAATCTCTGTAAATTACAAAAGGACAAAATAGAATGAATATTTATTTAATAAGCAAAGGGAATTGAACCTAGAAAACATGAAAGGAAGATTTCATTTATGATTATATTAATGGAACTCTTTGAAAAATTTAATTGAGGCAAAATTCATAAGTTTCAAATAATAATTATCAATTACTTCCAAATCATATGAGTTACATCAAAGTAATGTGTAGTTTGAACTTGAACCACAGGTACACCTCCTATTTCCCAGTTTTTCATAGCAACTAAACCAGACATTTTAGCTGTTTGAAATTAAAAATGAAAGCCATGTATACTTCACATGATAAAATGTCATATAATATATTCTTTAGTCAAACAAACTTAGAAATATTTGCCATATGTGGAGAGATTTCCACACATATATTCGGGAGTTTGGCCTAGTAGTAGAGTGCTAGCCTAGCATGCATAAAGACTCGGCTTTGATTCCTCGGTATCACATACATAGAAAAGCCATGAATGGTTCTGTGGCTCAAGTGGTAGAGCCACTAGCCTTGAGGAAAACGCAAGGCTAGTACTCAGGCTCTGAATTCAAGCTTCAGGACTGGCCAAAAAAAGAGAGAAAGAGAGGGAGAGAAACAGAGAGAAGGAGAGAAACAGAGAGAGAGAGAGACAGAGACAGAGACAGAGACAGAGACAGAGAGACAGACAGAAAGACAGACAGACAGACAGACACAGACACAGAGAGAGACAGAGACAGAGAGAGACAGAGAGAGAGAGACAGAGACAGAAAGAGACAGAGACAGAGAGAGAGTCAGAGAAAGACAGAGAGAGGGAGAGAGGAAGGAAGGGAGGAGACAGAGAGAGAGAGAGAGAGAGAGAGAGAGAGAGAGAGAGAGAGAGAGAGAGAGAGAGAGAGAGGAGGGAGGGAGGGAGGGAGGGAGGGAGGGAGGGAGGGAGGGAGAGAGAGAGAGAGAGAGAGAGAGAGAGAGAGAGAGAGAGAGAGAGAGAGAGAGAGAGAGAGAGAGAGAGAGGAAACAGAAGAAAGAGAGGAGAGAGATAGAGAGAGACACAGAGAGAAATTTCAACACATATCCAATTGAGGGGAGAATGCAAATACGTCATTTTTTGTTTTGTTTTTAGAGAAAATGTCCTCAAATTAAATTACTTTCTCTGGATCCTGTCCTGAACTACTCTCAGCTAATTATTTCTTTCTAAATCAATCATGAGGCATTACTATAACATATTACATGCCATAAATCACAAAAGAACAAATTATTTGAAATATATTAAAATTATAATACTTTAAAATTTTCCATATTATATATAGATAATTCAAAAGCTGAAATAGGTTTATTTTTCACACCTGTAAAATATTAATATATAAATCAATAAGGAAAGCTAAAATAATACTAACAAAACAATGTGTGCTATAAACTAGACTAGCAGTCAAAACTGCAAAGAAAATAAATTCAAACAAAAAGAGAAAAAAGATATAGGATATGACCAGAATTTTAAAGAAAAAGTATAAAGTTATTTAACTATCTAGTTTACTTTTATTTTTGGATATAGAAATGCAAAATTTTGTTGAAAGGGCAAGAGAAAATGCAAGCATGTAGAACAAATCAAATCTGTAGTCCAAGTTGACAATAAGCAGTTCTTGTTTTATCCTTGGGGAAAACTTTTGCATAGGCACATTTATGTTACATATATATCAACTTTGTCAAGGGAGATAGGGTATTTGAAAATATATCACATATTATAACATCACATATTATATTTCCAGTAATAATTGGCTAAATTATTTAACTAAATATTGCATATAAAATTATGACTTCAGAATAGAACGACCTCAGAATTGATGAGTTCACTTCTGAAGTGCTGTAAAAAATGTGTACATGCATAATATGTTCAAGCTTTTACCTTAAAGTATACTAACAATAACAATGATGTTGAAATCAGGGTCTAGATTAAATCTAAGTAGAAGACATATTCATTGCCCCCCACAAACAAATGTTATTGTGCATCTGAATTTGATAATGTTAACTAGAGAATGGAAAAATCTTGATATGCTGAAAAAGATGTCAGCTTTATATAAACATGGACTCGAATTATTCATAAAATAAACTGTTAATAGTTTGTCCAGTTTAACTGCTGCAGAAATAATCGGATATTCAACAGAATATTCCCACACTAAATTATGTTAAATGATAATCCCAATTGTTACCATTATGTAGCAAATAAGACAAGTAGGTTTTGAACTAAACAACTTCTGAAATGTAGTATGTCTTTATTGACGAAATTAAACTCATTAACATGACATGAACAGTTTCAGCATTGAGTAAATGATGGTGGCTTTCTATTTCTAATATTGTTGAGTGTGCAGAATTGTACTTCTCCATTTTTTTCTCTACTGAGACTGAAGTCAATACACAAGGCTGCTTGAGGGAAAGGTTTGGCAGCTGCAACCTCCAGATGTGAAGCGATGAGTGCTGGCTGAACACTGCAGCTGCATCTGTACTGCTCCTCAGTCTATCATTGGTTCTATCATTGACTCTACTGTTGGCTCTGGTGACAGTTGTTTCGCTGTTTTGAGATTAGGTCTATTACTTATTAGTTATTGCACACTACACCCTAGCACAGTTAAGCAGCCCCATCTCCTTGGTGTAATTGTGCTGAATATATTCCATAGCCTGCAATCCCTGATTTGGAGTATATGGTATTAAAGCACTGGAGGAACCCAAAATCAGCAAAAGTAGAAGTGTTGATTTTATTTTACTTTTTTGTGGTTTCTTTAGTCTGTGCTCACCTTAGGGATCTCTTATCTCTTCTGTACAGCATCAAGTCGCAGAATAAACTGTCATAATTTATTTACAAACAATAATATTAAAGGATTTTAAAATAAATTTGACATTCAAAATTTAAGAATTTTTAACAAAATGCTTGTGCCATAAGATGTATAATGTATATTCAGTAAACATGAAATGTGAAGTTTGACTTAATCAATGATTAAATATATTTATTCTTTTTATACATTTATTCTTATAAACTACTTTCTAAACTTTGTACTGACAGCATGTCAAGGCATACCTATAAGACATTTTCTATATTTCCTTATAAAATATTTTCATTGGCCAGATATTATTTACAATGTCATGTAACTTGAAATCAAGTGGATTTTTTTCTAAATATCTTATTATTGATTTCTAATTTAATTTTGTTATGCCCAGAAAAGCTATGTTTGATTAGTTATTTGAAATAATACTTATTTTGTGACATGGTATGTGTCACTTTGTAAACTACCTATATGGATTTTAAAATATTATTCTGAGATTTTATATTTAGGGGTGTGTGTGTGTGTGTTTGTGTGTGTGTGTGTGTGTGTGTGTGTGTGTGTGTGTGTGTGTGTTTCTTAGTCCTGGAGCTTACACTCAGGGCCTGAACACCGGTCCCTGAGCTTTATTACTCAAGGCTAGCGCTGTACCTGCTGTTGCTCTATCAATTTGTCACTTCACTTTTACCTTTCTTTTTTTTAATTCATTGGAAATAAAAATCTCACAGGTTTTATTTCCCTGGCTGATTTTGCAAACATGATCTTCAGATTACATCCTCTTCAGTAGCTAGGAGGAGCCATCAACACCTAGATTTAATATAGAAATTGGATAAGACTATTTAAAAACATCAAAGTAATATGCATCTTTTACTAATTCTGTTTATATTATTTTCTTTTGTAACAATTTTGTTTAGAAGATGTATTCCTGAGGAGACCCTAGCTAAAAATCTTACATATTTGTTAGGGCTTTTGTTTCGTGACAGATGTGGTCAAGTTTTTGCCTGCCATCCTGCCAGTGTCATCAGAACACTGAGAGCTTCTACCCTTGTCTCTGCAACTCTCACACTCTTTCAAATTGCCTTGCATGTAAAAAAGGAAAAAGTCAACAAAATTATGCTCATCTCTTTACTCTTTTTTGCTTTTGATATTGTATCTATCTTCAATAGAAATTCTGGTTTCATTAGCTGACCAGAGCTTTTAATCAGCATTGCAACTTTGATAATATATGGAAAATCTCTTCACTTTTTCCATAAAATTCAACTTAATCACAGGAATGAAATTCCATCTTTATGACAAATGATTCACATAATCAAAGCTGGGGAATCAAAGCAGTCCATGTGCAGACTTGCAAACCAGATGTTAGAGCCAATCCCAGATGAGCCTGAATAACTGGCTCTAGCAATTAAATGATAATATGACTGAGACTGGCCTTTAACATGAACACATAGCGTGAACACATTTCATTCATAAATCAGGCCTGTAATAATCCATCAAATAGCTGAGATAGCAATTGAGTATCTGAGTCAAATAGGTCCACTGCACATTGGTAAACACCATCAACCAGAAGCATTTATACTTGGACCTATATTTACACTGATTTTTAACATCAGCTCACTTTTACAACCTACTGGGTAAGAGGACAGCTCCTATAATTGTATCATAGGATAAAAAATATGTTGCTAGTGATTTCCAAATGGCTCTGGTTGTTATTTTGAAGTTGAGAAGAAAATAGACAGCAATTGTAGAATTGCACTAACCAGTGGAGCCTGTGATATACACTAATGCAGAAAATGTTCTTAATCTGTCAGGATGGATGCATTAGTCTTTGTTCTTTAGTTGACATAGAGTAAAAATTAGGTGACTCATGTAAGATGCTATATAATATCAAATAGAGTGTCTGATTGACTAGGATCCTAAACAATGTTACAAGATAAAAGGCATTGAATTCCTAGGAAATAGAATATGGCTTCATAGAGAGAAGTTCAAAAGATGGTTAAACTCTCTGTCTCACACCAATGACCTCTAAAAGCATCTGCAGCAAGAATACCTAATAACTGGTTAGCATCATCTTCAGTAGAAATTTACTGCTCCGAATCATTAGCTATTCAAACCTTGCTTAATAGAGTCTTGAAGAATTCAGTAATGCCAACAATAGTGGATGATAGGCCTTTTGGTTGTTGCTTCTCTGTTGTTGATATTATTTTAGACATTTCTTGAGTATGGATTACTTTGAAGTTCCTTTGTGTGTTTATCTGATATATTATCTTTAGACTATTAAAAATATTAGTATTAATTTCAGAAATTCTCTGCACATATTTTATTTTTGTTCTGCTTCAATGACAATATTTTAGCATATTCAACAAAACAGTTTATGAACATAATGCATCCTGATCAATGACTTCCCTTTCATTACTCTTCCCCATCTCTCCCAACCTGAACATATCCCTCAATTTTCATACTTTTAAGGATATAAAATGAATTCTTAGGACTACATATTTGCTGGTTATACTTATGATACTGCTTTCTTTTATAACTTGTGTACTGGCATTTTTCTTATTGTGACATTTCATATAACATAAAACTTATTTACAACATACACTGTCACTTGTTACATTAACAATATCCTGTAGCTATAACCATGCTCCCTTTAAAAGTATTTTCATTACAGAAACAGAAAATTGGTACCCATTAAACTGTAACACTTTAACTGTTCCAGGCAATTTCTACTCTATATTATGTCCCTATGAATATGTCTATTCTGACCATTTTATGTGAGTAGAAATGCATGTCCTTTGGTTTATTTTATTCCACATAATGCTTTTCAGGTTTCAAAAAAATGAAACATTTTGCCTTTCATTCATTGCATTACAGCTATATTCTCCACTATAAACATCACTTTTGAAGGTCTGTATCAGTAGGCTGTGGAAAATTCTATTGCTGCTGAATTCATTCTCTTTAAACTTTTTTTTTCTGGTACACCAAAAGCTTCATGATGTGAACTATTTTTTACACTTTTCTTGAAATCTTTCTGTTCACAGAACAATTCCTCTTCTAGACAGAGGACATGCAAGTGTTGCTGAGGCAGGATTGACAATTCAGCCCTTAACCTTCACACAAGGACAGGTGGCAGATGCTAAATAAAAGCTTCAATTCTCTGACCTCTGTGGTGAGAAAACTAGAAAGACCATGACATGTACAACATCATCATTTCCCAATAAGAGTCAGATGCTTTTGCCTACATAGTAAATAACTTGAAAATATGCACTTCCTTGCCATTTTTCTGACTTGTCTTTCACCTTCCTATTCTTAGATGTGCCTACATAAATCACCATCCAGATCTTCTATTTTAGTGAAATTTCCCTCAGGAATTCTTTTTAGGGAACCCAAGCAAGATAATGTGTTTACGGGTATGAGAACATGTCAAACGACGCAGAGATTCTGGAAAATAGTTTTTTCATATATTTTTATTGTAATTAATGGAATGGTTACATTATATTCACCAGATGGTGCATTATTTCACATACATTGATACCCTTTCTCATATCATTGTCCCCATTTCCCTGCCCCCCCGCTGCTCATGTTGTTCTCCCCTCTTCCCTAATTTCAAATAACCAATGAAGAATATATACAATATATCAGATAACAAGGTGAAATACTGTAAAAATATGAGATAACCAAGGGACAGCAAAAGAGATGAGAGATAACATAGTACCTTAACAACAACAATCACTCATTATATGGCTTTTATTTTGATATCCTGGAGGTGCTTTGATTTAGCATCATACTATCTGGCCTTATGTATCTAAGTTTTGTTCTAATGTAAATCTTTGCTATGAGAGCCCAAGGTTTCAACTTATTATGACAAATGAGGGAAACCATTGAACTTGTGTTCCTTTGAGTCTGACTTACTTCACTTAATATGATTTTTTCAAGTCTTTCCATTTTCTGGAAAATATTTTTGAATTCAATAATGAAATGTCTGTTTGGAAATGAATGTTAGTAGGTCAAATATTGACATGCATGCCCCTATCCCTTCACAATCATAAAGACTCATGTGTAAAACATAGAGAAGTTGTAGATATTTGGGGTGTAGTGGATGTGCCAATAGCACTAACCTTTGTGAAACATGAGATAATGAATCACTGTAGACTAATTCCACTATTATTCCCTAAGGATATCCTCCAAAAGAAGTACAGGTGGCTAGTCAATCACCTTCTCAGAATGAAATAAAATGAACATTTGAAGAGCTCTTATTTGTCTCTTCTCTGAGTACAGAGAATGAAAATTTCACAAATGATTAGTGGTGAGATTTATAGCACTGCAAATAGATTTTGCTATAGCATACACTAGAATACCTATAAGGGATGTGGGATATGGAGAATTGTAAAGAAGACACTTGGGGGAAATATCCTCAAACTGTCAAGGCTAGGGCTTGTTCAGAGGCATTAGTGAAAAATACCTTCATCTTAACAAGAAGTAAGACATGATGATTTTGAAAGTGTGCAACTCAGATCCTCTTCCATGGAACCACACCAGTGGGCAGCACTAAACACCAAAATCCCATTCTTGAACAGCATATGCTACGAGAATCAGCCTATTTCTACCTCATTGGGAAATCTTCTTAAAAGGAAATTTTGTGCTCTCCCCCACCCTTCCCTAGCTCTCACAGGTGTCATGCTATGTCTTAATGGATGTGCTGACTGATTCTTCTTATTAACTTTCACTTTGTCTTCACACTTTATTTTTATAGTAAATCTTACAAATTTCAATCCTGTCTTGACACTTGCACCTGGAAAATCTGGGGGCAAAGAAACACTCATTTTTAAACAGAGAGAAAAGGAGAAAATTGTGGAAATACTTGAATTACCATCACATCTGTCTATTTAGGATGTGTAACTACCTTCCTGGTAGTTTGATTCAGTGGATTGGTCCTAGGGAATTCTGCTCATGAAAAGTGTTTGGATAAGTGGAAGCTGGCAGGCAAGGAAGCCCAGCAGCTGCATGCTGAGAAGTTGAACGCAGTCATTTAAATGGTAATGCATACAGCTTCTTCTCTCTCCAAGTATCCTGTAACATCTCTGTTTAGTAATTTCATTTCATACAAATGGCATATATTACAACAAAGATGAAAGAAGTATCCTATGGTTTGAAATGTACAATTTGGTCAGATATTAGACCCCTATACAAGGACTTGACAAGGGATAGTAAACAAATGAGGGACTGTTTCTCATGATCTGCTTACTAAAATGTTAAAAATCTATTCCCAAATCTTAAGAAAGATCTGAATGATTTATTTTCTGTTGTTGGTGATAGACTACATGCATCAATTTGATATTCTATAGTTATACAGAATATAAAATTCTTCAGTGCCATAAGCACCAGTAATAGAAACACTTGTCCTATTGTCTGAAATTTTTGAATATTTTTTTCTGTACTTAGTATTCTGGCAAATGGGTATGACCTATATGGGGTAAACATTCATTTTACTTTTTCAATAGTTTCCATTAATGACTGTGTTTCTAAGAGATGAAATTCAAAAAGGAGACTCTGTAAAATCCTTCTGAAAGGCATACATTGCCACAGAGTATGAGATTAATGAAGAAAGAAATTTCTGATATTAATTTTATTTATGTATTAATTTGTGTATTTATTTATTTATTTAGATCAATCATGGGTCTTGAACTCCTGGCCTGGGTGTTATCTTTGAGATCGTCAGCTCAAGGCTGGCACTTACCACTTAAGCCACAGAACCACTTCCAATTTCTGATGGATAATTGGAGATAAAAATCTCATGTTCTTTCATGCTCAGGCTAGCTTTGAAATATAATCTTCAAATTTCAGCCACCTGAGTAGCTAGGATTGCAGGACATGAGCCATTGTAACCTGGCTTTATTTATTTATTTATTTATTTATTTATTTATTTATTTATTTATTTTAGGTTTTACTTTTGTATCATGGTGTTGCCTAGTCCTGTTTCATCATGTGTGGTACATTGTTTTTCAAGTGTAATGTCCTTCAGGTGATAGAAAAGGATAATTAGTAATCACATAAGTTTAACCTGTCAGATGGTTGTAAGTATCCTCATTTATTCTTTAAAAGAGTAAAAACTGGTGATTGTATGGACTGTAAATTAAATTTTGTCAGTTGTTGATAATGTGTTAATATGTAATATGTCTCATATCCTGCTCCTACTTCTTGTAAAGGGAGAATCTTTTTCCCCATATATATTTTTATCATAATTAATAGAAGGGTTACGCTATATTCACCAGATAAAGGGTGCATTACTTTACATACATTGATACCAGAAAGGGAGAATCTTTAACAGTTAGTTATTCACTCATTACACCTATAAAACGGACTCACTTTTTGCAAGGTCAACATTCTGTGCCAGGACACTTGAAATTTGATTTATTTAATATTCAACTCATTAATTATTCTTAGATAAGAATTAAAAAAATCTTTTGCTAGGAAACTTAGATTTCTACTGACACTTTGAAAGTCCTCTAAAAAACAGTAATTTGTTATTTGTGCAGATTTCTGTGTCTTCATGTGTGTAAATTTATGCATTCACAACTTCCCATCTTACATGAGGGTCTTCTCAAAATGAGTGCTTACAAAGTAGGAAAATTATGTTAGGATAAATTCCATGCAAATTTAATATATCATCAAATACATTTGCGTTATATTTGATTATAGTATGGTTTCTTTAGTTATAGACTGTGTAGTTCTGAATTCTTAAAAAACTAATAATCCCTGCAATTTCTAGTGTCCTGTTAAAATATGAGTCATAAAGCTAATATCTGTGAAGAATGCACTGGGAAAATCTATCTAAACATTTATAATGATTTTGTTTTAATTTTCAATTTAATTTTACAATGTATTGTATGTGGTTACAGGCGTGTGTGAGTGCCTTGCAATGTATTAAATGCTTGGTTTTTTCCTCAAGTCTAATGTGGTAGCTCATGATTGCCATCTCCTCATGATAGGAGAAATTGCATGATGCCAAACCTTGGACTGTCCTAGCAGAGGATTACAATAGCTCAAAACTTAAATACAAAAGGCCATATAGGATGAGGCTAAATGAAAGGACCTCCGGGATCTGGAAACAATAGCCATATTATGTGTGATTGTTGTTTTTAATGTTCTTAAATGTTCTTATTTCTCATCTCTTTCGTTGTTATCTGGTATATTGTATATTCGTTTATGTGTTTATTTGAAATAGGAAAGGGGAGGTGGGAATACAAGATGGGAGAGAGGGAGATGGGGACAGAAACATGAGAAGGAGTATCAATGTGTGTGAAGTAATGCACATTCTACCTGGTGAATATAACTGTAACCCTTCTATTAATTACAAAAAAATATATGAGAAAAAAGACAAAAATGTTTCAAACTTTATTTTATTTAACAATAGTTCAAAATATGATGTATTTCTTAAATATGTACAAAATGACTACTCCTGAATTAAGAGAAAAGCCCTTGAAAATATTTTAAAAAATAATTATAAAATGTTAGCATATTGCAGTTAACATATAGCCATGGTTAATTTTATCACAGACATAAGTATATGAATCTTCCAAACATATACCCAATTCTATTATTTTCTATAACATTTCAGCATTGTTAATCAGACATTATTATCCAAACATGTTAATATAACTTTAGATAAGCTAAAGTTTATCTAAATGTAGGGTTTTATATCTGTTGAAGCTTTTGCTGAGAAATAAAATACATGTAGAGGTATGGGTGTTTATGTTTTTTAAAGCCTCATTCAACTAAATATTTCATAAAAATTTTATGGATTTTAAAATATATTCCTCATTTATTTCCAGTTCTGGGGTTTGAAGTGAGGACCTGGGTGCTGTAACAGAGTTTCTAATTCTCAAGATAAATTCTGTACCACTTGAGGCACAGCTGTATTCCTGAATTTTTAGTAATCAATTGGAGATCAATCTACAAAATTAACAAAAAGTGAAAGGATGGACGAATAAGGGGAAAAATGAGTGAGTGTATTGTAAAGAGAGACATATTTAACTCATAAACTGCTTAGATAAGTAGCAATTCATTTGCCCAACTACTTAAATATGATAAAAATATTATTATAAAAAAATAAGTAAATAAATGTTACATGAAAAAGAAAGAGCCTCAGTGACCTTCCTGCCTGGCCTGGCATTGAACTGCTATTCTCAGATCTCAGCTTCCTCACTAGTTAGGATTAAGACATAGTACTTAAAGCTTTTGATCATTGGTTAGCACTTTACCAACTGAGCCATGCTTCCAAAATTGTTATTTTTTTCAACAATCACAAATCTGAAACACATAAATATGTGGCATGTGGCATTGAGCAATGATGTGTTTTACTTATGCTTCAAATTATCTCCAAGGGAAAATATGTGGGAAGAAAATGTCCACTTGTTTCAATTTTTGCTTATGGACTTTGAGAATGATTTTCATACAATCTATATAAACATGTCAAGAAAACTTACATTATAAGTCAGGCACAGTGGCTTAGGAGGATGAGATCTGTAGATCAATGTTCAAATGCAGCCAGGACACAAAAGGACCTGAGACTCTTATCTCCAATTAACCTCTAGAAAACAGGAAGTGGGGCTTGTCTCAAGGGTAAGGTGGTAGCCTTGAGGTGAAGAGCTCAGGAACAGAGCACCCAGGCCAAGTTCAACCCCCATGGCCCACAAAAAAAAAAAAAAAAAAAAAAAAAAAGAAAGAAAGAAAGAAAAGAAAAGAAAGAAGGAAAAAGAAAAGAAAATGTACATTATCTAAATTCATATGTTTTTCTTGTTTTCTTTGCTCTCTTCTGTTAGTTTCTATTTATGCTAAGTATATTAACTCTTTCATCAAACCTTTTAGGCTTATAGATTTCAACAATTTTATGTATACATATATATTTTTTCATTATAATTAATGGAAGGATTACATTATATTCACCAGATAGAAGGTGCATTACTTCACACACATTAATAACCCCTCTCATGTTTTTGTCCCTATTTCATTCCCCCATTCCCTCCCCTCATCTTGTTTTCCCCCTTCCCTATCCTACTTCAAATGAACATATATACAATATACCAGATAACAAGGTAAGATACTGTGACAATCTGAGAATAACCAAGGGACAACAAAAGAGATAAGAAATAATATGTACATGAAGAATACTCACACATTATATGGCTTTTGTTTCCATATACTGGAGGTCCTTTCATTTAGCCTAATCCTATATGGCTTTATGTATCTAGGATTTGCCCTATTGTAAACCTCTGCTAGGAGAGTCCAAGGTTTATACTAATTATGACAAATGAGGGACACCATTGAGCCTATGTTCCTTTGAGTCTGGCTTACTTCACTTAATATGATTTTTTTCCGAGTCTGTCATTTGATTGCAAATGGAGTGGTGTCCTTTTTCTGATGGGAGCATAGAATTCCATGGTGTATAAATACCACATCTAGCTGATCCACTCATCAACTGAGGGACATCTGGGTTGGTTCCATATCTTTGCTATGGTAAATAGTGCTTCAATGAACATCGTTGTGCTAGTGGATTTAGTATGTCCTTGTTTCTGGACAATTAGGTAAATGTCAAGCAGTGAAATTGCTGGGTCATAGGGGAGCTCAATGTTTAGATTTTTGAGGAACTACCATACTGTTTTCCATAGTGGTTGAACTAGTTTACACACCCACCAACAGTGTAGTAGTGATCTCTCTTGGGGACATCCCTGCTAGTACCTGTTGTTATTAGATTTCTTGATAATGACTACTGGAGTGAGGTGGAATTTCAGAGTTATTTTGATTTGCATTTCTTTTATGGCCAGAAATGTCGAGCATTTCTTCATTTGTCTGTAGGCTATTCTTATTTCTTCTTCAGAGTAGACTCTCTAAAAGCCTTTGGTCCATCTTTTAATGGGATGGTTGTTTTTTTGGAGATCAGTTTTGGAATGATTCAATTTTTTGAGCTACTGATATATTTTAGATATGAGGCCTTTGTTTGCTGTATGGTTAGTGAAGATCTTCTCCCACTATGTAGGCTTTGTAGTTAGTTTGCTAGCTATGTTTTTTGCCATACAGAAGCTCTGCAGTTTAATGCAGTCCCACTTATCTAAACTTTCTTTCATTTGTTGTGTTTCTGGGTCTTTATTAAGAAATTATTTCTGCCAAGGAGACCTAGTGTGTCTCCTATTCCTTCTTGTAACGTTTGCAATTTATTTGCCTTTACTTCAAGGTCTCTGATCCATTTGGTGTTAATCCTGGTTCAGGGTGACATAAAAGAATCCAACTTTAGTTTTCTGCTGATGCTTAAGCAGTTCTCACAGTGCCACTTGTTGAAGAGGCTGTCTTTCTTCCATTTTATATTTTTGGCTCCCTTATCAAGGATTAGGTGCCCATAGGTCTGTGGGTCTGTGATTTCTGGGTCCTCTGTTCTATTCCGTTGGTCCTCAAGCCTGTTTTTTGCCAGTCCTCAGGCCAATTTTTGTTCCAGTACCAAGATGTTTTGGTTATTATAGCTCTGTAATTGAGTCCAATGTTTGATATTGAAATTCCTCCTGCGCTGTTCTTTCTACTAAGAATTGTTTTTGATATATGGGGTCTTTTATTATCAAGAATTTTCTTTACATATGTTAGGCTATACAATTTTCTATTGTTCTGTATTCTGGCTCATGAAACACATTGCTTCTAATCGAATTAAGTGTTTAATCACACCTGATGAGTTTTTAATTCCAGGTAACAAGTTATTTACCTATAAAAGCTTTACTTAGTTTCTGTTATAAGGTTTATTTCCATTCTGAAATCTTTCATCTTCATAATTATCACATTATTTTATCTGTATGTACTTTCAATAATGGTGAATCGTTATAAAGTTATTGCTACTAATTCTAACAATAGCTTGCATATATTACCATTCACTAATAATGTTCTTGATTTCATTTTGCATTTCTGCTTTTTAAATACACACACACACACACACACACACACACATATACACTTAATGTAGCCACCTGTTGCAGAGTCTATATGTTGCTTTAAATTATTGTACTATGTATTAGCATTTAAGGTGTACTTTTTTTCTACCTTTTTTTCAAAATCTGTTCCTAGGGAATGCTGATTTTTAGACCTTTGTAATTAGTGATTATTAAACTGTTTTCTCCCCAACGACTTTAAATAATTCATTAGTGTAGGCTTACAAAAAATATATCAAGTGTTTAAGTGCAAAGTCAAAGGTATTTACTGAGTCCCACTCTCCAGCACAGCACAATTTTGAAATTTTTGTTCATCTCTTTCAGCAGTTCTTTCCATTACATGCCTTGATATTTTTTTCTTGCCTAGAGTAGTTCAATAATTCTTACATGTATGTTTTTGCAAAGGCCAACTTTGAAAAAAGCTTATATACAATTTTATTTTTGTGAGTGCTCAGCTTTGTGGTTCTCTTCTCTCTGTGAGAGTATCTTCAGTTTCCAGCTGTGCCAGCCTCTCTGAGGTGTGATCTCCCATAGCACACTTCCACTAAACAGCCATTTTCAGTGTCTGTTCTTGTTCCATTTCTGTTTCTGTTTATTGGTCTATAAGGTAAATTAGCAACTGTATTCTGGGGGAAAATAGAAAAACAAAACAACAGCCACCATAAAAGCAACAACATATATTCTATGATGAATATTGTTTTCAAGGCTGAATCCTATTTTTTTGTCATTGTGAAAAAATATGATTGGTGGAAGCTAAAATTAGGAACAAAGGATGAAACAGCTTTATTGGAAAATATATTTGAATTTTCCCATCATCATAAATACAGAGAACAGAGGGAGAAATTAAGTAACTGTACCCACCATCAGGTCAATAATATTAAGGGTGTAGTGTGCCCATATTATTTGTAATACTACACAGAGCCCAGATATCACAAGATTGTAGAACTTCCTGGAAAATTCTTGCAACATGGACACTCAACTTAC
The DNA here is from genome assembly GCF_031878675.1 of Megascapheus bottae. NCBI lineage: Eukaryota > Metazoa > Chordata > Mammalia > Rodentia > Geomyidae > Megascapheus > Megascapheus bottae. Next base: position 31,882,747 of record NC_143519.1, read on the forward strand.
TCCCATGCAAGTTATAAAAGATCAATCTTCTGAGAGGACTTAAAAATAATATATATATATAGTTATATCTCATAGGATGCCTGAGAATTCATATGAGTAGCTTCAAGTCCCAACTTTAACTCAGGGAAAATTGAATTTTCCTTCCTGCCTACGGCTTTCATAAAGCCTCCAGCTGAAAGGACATTGTCCAAAAAGACCTGTGGGATTCCTAGCCCCAGAGTATGGTTGCAATGTATCTGAGCTTGTTTTCTTTTGGTGACACTGCAATCACTCAGGGTGTCCCAAATGTACGCAGTTTGGTTTTAGGACCAACTAAACTAATTTATGTGCTCCTGAAACTAAGAGCTGTCTGACCAAATGACATTTCATAACTCAGTCTTGCAACTCTGTGAGTGTGTCTTTTTATTTGCCTCAAAACACTATGGATGTTTCCATCTATTTCATTTATCAACTACTTTCTCCCAGGGAGCAACATCAAACTTAGGCCATTTTAATCAAGCTTTCCATTTTAAAATTTAACTTGATAGAGCTAATTGGTTGGAATGTGTTTATGCATTCAAAACATTACATTCAATCTTTCAAAATGTCCAGCTTATTTTTGGTCTACCAAAATATTTACACCTAATGCCTATGATTCAATCTGGCATTGATGCCTGCCTATACTGAGTATGCATTTGGTAATTGCATATGTGGAGTATATTTGAAGGTTATAAAATGTTAGGTGCTATAGTTATATCAAATAAATATAGAAGGAGGAAAAATAGGTGTACCTTATTACACCATCTATCCTGTGCAAAGAACAATCATATTCTACTTAATGACTATTACGACTATTGCTATCAAATGTTACTCTTCAACTTAAAAGTTCAATCTGGAAACAGCATCCTCCTAAATTCAGGACAACTAAAAATGCTACTCATTTAAAGTTATCATTTGGGCACCAACAAATGGCAGCATTAGAATGCATATATTAAAAATTATGTTAGAAACTTGTCTAATATAATTCTACTTGCATGAGAAATAAAGTAGTTTTATGCCAGTGTGCAGATCTTAAAATCTTTTTAATCATTTAAATGTTACATAAAGTGAAAATCATTCCATTTACCATTTTTCTGTGGAATGGTATATGTACAAAGTTGAGGACAAAATCAGGACACACAAAAGCTTTCCCTTATAACTTTTTGCAAGATTTTATTATAAATAAGATATACAGCAAAGTTACAGTTTTAAAAAGTCAGGAAAGAATAAATTTCTTTTTTGAACAATGTCAACTCTTCCTCCCCCTTCCTCCCTCCCTCCCTCTCCCTCCCTCTCTCCCTCTCTCCCTCTCCTCTCCCTCTCTCCCTCCCTCTATCCCTCCCTCCCTCCCTCTCCCTCTCCCTCTCCCTCTTCCTCTCCCCTCTCCCTCTCTCTCCCTCCCTCCCTCCCTCTCCCTCTCTCTCCCTCCCTCCCTCCCTCCCTCCCTCTCTCTCTCTCTCTCTCTCTCTCTCTCTCCCTCTCCCCTCTCTCTCCCTCTCCCCTCTCTCTCCCTCTCCCCTCTCCCTCCCTCCCTCCCTCCCTCCCTCCCTCCCTCCCTCCCTCCCTCCCCCCTCTCTCTCTCTCTCCCTCTCCCCTCTCTCTCCCTCTCCCCTCTCTCTCCCTCTCCCCTCTCTCTCCCTCTCCCCCTCTCCCTCCCTCCCTCCCTCCCTCCCTCCCTCCCTCCCCCTCTCTCTCTCTCTCTCTCTCTCTCTCTCTCTCTCTCTCTCTCTCTCTCTCTCTCTCTCTCTCTCTCTCTCTCTCTCTCTCTCTCTCTCTCTCTCTCTCTCTCTCTCTTTTTACTGCTAGTCCCTACCCACAAGTTGTAGAGTTCATTTTCAACATTGTGTCCAGTCAGCACTGTGGTTGTATTTGCTAACCTTTGTCCTGAATTTCTATGAGCCCTGACTCTCCCAAAACAGATGAGGAAATAAGACAAAAAGAAAAGAAAACAAAAACAGCAACAAATCAAAAACTCGTATTCTATTCCTGGAGCTTATTTTATCAATGTAATTTTATGTCATCAGATACAAATAAATATTGTGTGTTTGAATTCCTCCCCTAAGAATATCCTCCTTTGGTCTCACTGTGTGTGTAAAAATATAGAGTCCTGTATAACATATAGTGTTCTAATTTATATGTTATCTGCAGCTTCCTCATATGAAACAATATATGCGTTTGGCATATATAAAATCTTTAAAACAGCATTTTAGTTGGGCTTGGTGGGAATGGTAAATCTTTCTCCCCTGATATAGCAAAAATACCCCAAACACCTGAATACACCTAATAGAGCAAGTGTGCAAGCTTAATGGAGTATACCCCTAACCACCAACTGTGCATGGGGGCTCCCTCAAGCCTACTTCTGGAAACTGACAATACATGTTGGGAAATATTAATCTTAAATTTTAAAATATATTTATACCTTCATATGTTCCAGAATTTTAGAAGAACTCAGTTTTAACTTTTTTAACTAAATGATATAAATAGGAAAAATATAAGGTACCTAGTAACGTGGTAAATTACCTACTAAGTGTTTTTCACATCAACAAGCATCTATTTTCCCACACATAATGATTTGCATTTTAATATCATATATCTTTAATATTTAGACATTATTTACAAGTATCAAAATCTAAATATCTTTTATTTCATTTACTGAAAAAACAGTTTATGGGGCTAGGAGTTTGGCTTAGTGGTAAAGTGCTTTCCTAGCATTCATGAAGCCCTGGATTCAATTCCTTAGTACCACATGCAGAGAAAAAGTTGGAAATGGTGCTGTGGCTTATGAGGTAGAGCTTTAACCTTGAGAAAGTCCAAGGGCAGTGTGCAGGCCATGAGTTCAAGCACTAGGACTGGTAAAAATAAATAAATAAAATGAACATCAATGTAACCATTACTCAGGTCAACATAGAACACAATGTAGTTTTGTTCTGCCATTCTAAGTCAGTATCTCTCCCAGAGTTAATTAGTATTCTAATGTCTGTCACCATGTAGCTGTTTCACCAGTCCTGGACCATCATGTAAGTGGAACCAGAGAGCATATTAGTCTGTTTGGTTTGAGGTATTTGCATTATTACATCTGCAAGTTCACCATGCTACTGTTGTTAGAATGTACATAAGTTATGAATATATCTTAGAATGAATAATACTGTAGTGATGAATAAGATGGAAGCTATTGTAAACAAGACTCACATGAATATCTGCATAGGTCTGTTTCAATTTCATTTATCAGGACCCTATGCATACCAAGGGGAGCATGCATTTTTTTCTCGAGACTTTATCAAAGAACCTGCAGTTGCTTCTATCACATTCATATGACCTAGAGTAAAAATAGTTGAAAACTGATTTCCTTTAGCATTCTGAAACATGTAAAAATATGAATTGATTAAAAATTTTGAGGTTAATATTTATCAGCTTGTATTTCACCATCAGTTGCTAGAAGTAGGTGGTCATCTGGTGATCAGAGGTATACTCTATTAAAAAGTTTGCACACTTGTTCTGTTAGGGATATTCAGAGCATTTGAGTAGCTCAGCTACATTTGTAAAGCAAGATTTGTTATCCTCACTATGCAAAACTAAAGCCTCACTCTCTCACTCTCTCTTTCTCTGTATGTGTAGAAGATCAGAAGGAAGAAAAACAATGAGTCAACTTTTCCCAAAACTAAAGCCTAAATTTGACTTTCTTTGTTAGCCTTATTGCTTTTATTTTTCTATTTAAATAAGAAAATGGAGAAAAACTCATTGATTTCAGAGTGTCCATGTGTAATAATAATTGTATGTATCAGCATTCCAGAATTCTTCATGAGTCTAAATTTGACTTTTTACAGTTGCACAATTAAATGCATGGAGATTTATTCTTCTAAAAATACTATTCATTCAACTATAACTATAAATTGAAACTATTTTCAAACTATGTAATTCCTTTCTGCATTGATTTATTTTCTTATGTATTCAGATAGCCAAAAAAAGTGAAAATAACCTTAAATATACACACTGCACAACCTTACCACAGTCATACAGAAATTACCTAAAAAGTTACTGGCAGTCGGCAGACAAGACTTTGTGTTTCTAGCAAAAAAGAGTGAGTGACTAATCCTATAGCACAGATCATGGCATAACAATGTCATAATAATGTCCCTAAGGATATACCATTTTGTGATCCTATTTTATTAAATGTCAAAACGTGTAATGTTGAAAGCTCATGTTGAAAGCTCAAGCTCAAGTCACACAATTTACTAACCCCATCTGATCTCCCTCCATCTACTCACACACATTCACACACACATGCATACACACACACACACACACACACACACACTTACATGCACACTCCTATATACACAGGCATATATTTTTCCAAAGATATTCTATGAAAGACTTAAGGAATCATGCAACTTTTATGTCAGCAAATTTGCTAATGGCTTTTACTAGTGAATCCCTCAGGAGAACCTCTTGCATTTTAAATGTTGAAAAATAGCCCTTAAACTTCAAAGAAGCAGAAGTTTGGTATGAAAATTTTAAGAGCAAAAGGTGAGATATTATGCCAGGGAAAATCTCTGGCATAATAGATGAAGACTTCTTTTTCTTCTGAGATAGCTTAAACATGACACTGCATTAAAATCTACTATCTGTACTTCAGTTTGTGACACATTCAAAAGTTTGGGAACATTTCTATATGATAGTTTCAAAAGAAAATATTTTAAGACAAATCTATAAGTTTTGCTTTTTTCTTTAACTTTCATCTTTGCTAATATACATTTATTTTTGCATATTCAAATCACACTCTTCTATAAAGTAAACAGTTAGAAATTCTATTTAGCATAACCTTTGCTACAATCTCGGTTGTAAAAAAAAAAAAAAAAAGGAAAGAACATTGAGAGAATTTTGGAAGCTTCTACATGTCGATTTCCCTCACCCTACCCGATCTTCTTTCTCTTTTTCAGTCAGAGCTTTTCTAACACATACAAGTGTATGCAGGAATATGTGGACATATATACAAAAAAACCCAAAGACTAAAAGTAACTTTTCATTAGAATATCCTATCTTATCAAATTCAAATCATTTTCAGAGTGATTGCTTCAGCAAACCTTTATTAACTTTGGCAAAATCCAATTTCACAAAACTTTGCTCCAACACTGCAACATTTTTCTAAGTGTTAAACTCATTTGCATTATTAAACCACATGATATTTTTTTATTATTTATGGAAATTATATACTGAGAGCATTGGTAATTATCTTGAACAATCTTTGTGTAATAATACATGATCAAATTAAGCAATGCAGTGAGTGCATTAGCATTAGGTTATTTTCTTTAAGATATAGTTATAGAATGTAGTTTTCTATGCTTTTTGTATAAGTTGTCTACACATTTTGGTAAAGAATCAGTAATTCATAATAGTGAATCACTCAATTTGAAAGATAGAAGAAAGCATGTATATAAGCATGTTTAGTATAAATATATTTGTACAATTCTATCTGTAAAATAAAAAATCCATATCATATATATGAGTATGAAAATAACCTTTATTTATTATTGATTTATTTACTTTTTTGTTGGGCTTGTCCTGGGGTTTGAATGAAGTCTAGGGCAGTGTCCTTGAGATATTTACTCAAGGCTAAAACTCTACCACTTTAGCCACAGTTCTACAGTTCCAGTATCTAAAGTAATTCTGACTAAAAGTGGAAAATAAATAGAAAAACATTAATTGCTTGTATAAACTGAGTAACTTAGTAACACAAAAAAGAGGATAAAAATGACCAGGCTTTAAAAAAAGTATGTGAATGCTAATTTTTTCTAAACAAATGATAAATTGTCCAAAAAATTAGATTAGAGTTTATTTTTGTCAAGTTGTATCACTTAGGAATATATTTTAGCACATATTTTTCTTGAAATAACTTCAAAATAATAAAAAAAACACTCTAAAACAGTGATGCTTTATAAACTCATGAGAATTTAGAGACTATAAAGCCTAATAACTTCTTTCCTTTTTTTTCTTTTTGTCAGTCATGGGGTTCGAATTCTGGGCCTGAACACTGTCTCTGAGCTCTTCAGATGAAGGCTACTGCTCTACCCCTTGAGCCACAGTGCCACTTTGTTTTCTGGTGATTAACTAGAGATAAGAGTCTCACAGACTGGCTTTGAACCTTGATTATCAGATCTCAGCCTCCTGAGTAGCTAGGATTACAGGTACCATGAGCCACTATGCTCAGCAAACTTAATATTTTAAGATGAAATTATCTTGAAGTGATATCCATAGAGAAGGAATGACATACTCTTTATGTACAGATGGCTAAGTTCTGAATCACCACAAAACCCCATCAAACCTATACTTAACAGTGGTAAGTCATAATACATATAATACCTTCTATTATTTCTTTCCTTTTTTTAGTCTCTTAAAGAACCTCTTTTCAGATGTTTGCAAATACCAATTAAATGTGTGGATTTTTTTCTTGCATTAATTATTGAAAGGGTGATATTGATCAAGAAGAAATGTTTTGTTAAATGGCAAGTCCTTTGCACAATTACTTCAAGATAACAATTAAAAAATATTAGATTATTTCTGTGTCTCTTTTCCTATTAATTGATGACATTCTCCAAACACACACATGCTGAAGAGGAGAAACAATGATGACACCATTGAAACTGAATGAAATGAGGACAGAAACCTATACCTACAGAAAAGATGAAAATTAAAACTACTGCTGAAGAACTTGAGAATGACAGAAAGATTCTGTCTCAGATTTTGAGTATTATAAATATATAATATGTGCATAACATATGTAAAAACAATTATATGTTTCTACATAAATGTAAATATGTATGTCATATTACATAGAATATATATCATATTTATAAAAATATAGATATATTAATCAAAATATGATTGTATATAATACTCAAATCTGTGTATTATGGGTATCAATATGTGAGAAGTAATGCACCTACTATCTGGCAAATGTAACTGTAACTCCTCTATACATTACATCAACAATAAAAATATCTGTGTATTATATATATATACATATACATATCCTACTTTATTATATGTAGGATCCTGGCTATCCTATTAGCTTGAGAGACAAAGTGATCTGAAATATCAAATATTGCAGTATAATTCTCCAAGTGGCCTTGGATGGGCTGACTCTTAATCCTTTTTTGTGTTCAGTTCTCACGGGGAACTCTGAAGCACAGGAGTGTACCATTCTGCAATACCTTTCACTCTATTAAGGTTTTCAATGACTATAAGACAAAAATATATTTCAGGATGATTTTTAGGGCCCTTTCTACACAGTGCAAACACTATATTTAATAGTGAACACCCATGTGTGTTTAGAAGTTATCCAGAACTTGAATTCTGAAAATATTTAAGTGTTGTAATATATTATTTACATTTTTCAGTTTTCGGCAAAACTCCCTATGCATGTAAAAGATACGAAATGTCATCATCCAATAAAGGCAAAGATATCCACCATAATACTTGAGAATAAAGTGGAAAATACTCTGAATAAAAAATTATTGACTCAGACATATCAAAATTTTTATTTGATTCTTCATAGAAGCTACCAAGCTATATAATTAATTATAATAATGTCTAAAAGATGAAGAAGCCTCTTCTTAATGAGTGAATGCATTGTAATAGAAAATAGGAGGATAAAAAGTGAAAACTAAGAGCTGAAATGGCAACTAAGGTATAAAAAGAAAAGGACTAAATGAGCTTAGAAGACTACAAATGACAGAAGAACTGGTCAACAGATTAGACTATATCAATTTAAATATAAGATGGTGCACAATAGCAAAAAAAAAGTGTTCTGAGATACCTTGCTACACTTTCCAATGCACTATAATTGTAGTCCTGTAGAGAAAGAGAATAAACTGGAACAAATATATTTCAAAAATAATGAATGACAACTCATCAAATTTGGAAGGAAATATTGATTTGAAAAAGAAAGATACACAGTGAATATTCCAACTAGCTAAATCATAGTCAAAATTTGGAGAAAAGAAGGAAAAGAAAATCGCTTCATGGCACAAACATTTTTGAAATGAAAAATTATTGTAATAGTTGTGAATAAGAATAAATATTATTAAATATCAATTTTGGAGCATTAATAGGAAAGCATCACATTAAGCACAGATTCCATGTGTAGCACTTTATCATTCAATTATTATTTAATTACTTATTCAATCAATCTTCTTATTCAAGAAACACAGTAAGCGAATCCCCTGAAATGTTATATCTCAGATCACAACTTGTCTCACTGTCCCATATACTAAGAATCTGGTCAATTTCTTCTGATACTATTAGGATTTTGGGGGGGTGGGAATTTTGGACTAATAGAAGAAAGAAAGGCCACTGGAGTCAAACCTTTGATTATCTGAATGCTCGTTCCCCCTTTATCCTCTATGTTTCCTGGATTTCATATCTATGTTGATTGTCCAGTTGTATAAATATGTTCTTAATGAGCATACTGAATAACATATGAAGTAATACAATTCCATTTGAACAATGGATAGCTCTATATGGTAATAGACCCTAGAGGAGAAAGAATTATATTGGTCCAAATTTCAGAGGTTACAGAATATGATTGTTTTGGTTGGTTACTTCGGTCTTGTGGTGGGGCAGTACATCACAGTCGGGAGTATGCAATTAAGGAGGTGGTCTATTTCAAGAATCAGGGCCTTGAATAAGCCATAATTATGCCAATCCACCAGTATTTCTGCTTGCTTGTTTTATTGATCATTTTATTTTGTTTATTTAAATAGGAAAACTGAATGTTTTTCTTAACACAAAATTCATATTCAAAATGATAGATGATTTTTTTCTGGATGTTCGATTCCTGGAGTCTTTATTAGAAGTCCAGTGGCTGTATGGTGGACTTGCATCTCAAAGACCAGCAGCCAGGAAATACACTTAATATAATCAGGAAACTGGTCAAAGACGACAGGTGAGTTCAACTTCAATGGACAGCTGAACTGGGACGCCATGGTGATCGCAGAACAGACTGATGATTTTTTTAGGATAATTAACCACACATTTTAGAGAAGCATATTTTACAAGGGAATAGTCATATTAAAATTGGTATTAGCCTTGAGATAATAGGTTTATTTTTTACATTTATTGTTATTGTAAAGTTCATATACAGAAGGGTTATACTTATCTGAATCAGGTAATGAGATTGAGAAAATTCTTTTTTTAATCTTTTTTATTTCAATGCATAAAGGAGTTACAGTTATATTTGTCCAATACAGGGTGCATTACTTCTCACACATTGATATCCCTTCTTATATTTTTGTCCGCATTTCCCTTCATTGACCCTTCCCCTCATTTTGCCCCTCCTATTTCAAATAAAAAAGAAAATATCTATATAATATACCCGATAACAAAGTGGGATACTGTAACAATATGGGATTGACAAAAGTGCAACACAAGAGAAGAGAGAAAAGCATAATACATAAAAAAACAACAGTCACTGGGAGATCAGCAGAAGATGGCGGCTCTTCAGTGTGAGTCGTTCTGAGCTCCTGCCAAGACACAAGTTCTGGCAACTTAGGGAACAGTTCTTTACCAAAATTGATCCTAAGGAAGCTTTAGCACCACAGAGATCTCAGTCAGAGAGGAAAAAAGCAGAATACCTGCTCGAGAAGACAGCATGGAGACCCGCCAGCCAGGGAGCAGACAGCGCTTCTCAGAGGTGCAGACCTACCAGCTGCAGAGAGAGCCACACAGAGCCTGGGCGAGCCCAGAGCCTACACCCAGCCGTGCATGGGACCTGCCAGCTTCATGGAACCGGAGAATCCAGCAATTTGTGAGTACCTCCGAGGAGAAGTTTCCATTTCTGCTTGCAGAATGACATTGGGAGGGAGCCCCTCCCCCACCAGAGCCATCTTGACTGCTGACAAAGACCTAGACAAAGCTGTGGAAGCCTGAGAGGTGTTGCTGACAGCGCCATCATTCTAACTGGCAAAGGATTTCCCAGAGATCCCTTAGCCAGAAATCTGGCCCCAGCGCTGCTGAAGTCCGTCCCCTGCGCCCAGCACAGACCTGGTAAACAAAGCCAACTGCAAATCTTTCAGCTTTGTTTTCCCAATCAAGCAATCTGATCTGAAAAACTGCAAAGCCAAACCATAAGAGAAAAAGACATTGTGAAGTGTTTGGATCCTGAATTTAGTGGAGACACAAGTTTCCTATCCTGCCCCCCCACAAAAATAACTGAATAATACCCTTTTATTTTTTGTTCTTCTACCCCTTTCATTTGCATTTTTAGGTGTTCTTATTTTCTCTTTGTCATTTTACCTACACTTTTTTTTCTAATGTTATGATTCATTCCCTTTTTTTTTCCTTTCTCTTTTCTCGCATTCCTTCTGTCACTGTGGTTGTTTCTAGAAACACAGTGATACCACTGGGTACAGTGTGAATAAAAAGGATATCTATATTGATACAGTCACCTGATTTTTAATCTCCTGGTTCTCAGCCCTAGTATCTCTTGGGTAAGAACTCACAATAGTGAGGAATCTCCCCGCAACTTTTTTTTTTTGCTGTGTTTTGTTTTGTTTTATTTTGATGTTGTTTTGTTTCTTTTTTCTTTTTAAAATTTGTATCATTGAAATCTCCTATTTCTACCTCCCTCTTTTCGCTATATAGTCTTCTTATTACTCTTCTTATTTTCATAAGTTTTGTCTAAGTTCTTCTAAACTTTCTACTCAAATATTCTACCTGTCTATCACCTTAGGTTAGTTATCCTTGCACTATACCTTTCATTACTATAATAACCTTACACTCTTGCATTATTCTTTTCCTACCTCCCTTGTTGTCCTTCATATTATTTTTCTATCTCTGGTCATTTGTTTATCCTTCAACTCTTATAATTCATGCATCTACATTTGATGTTTGGTGAGAAATGCTGTTTATTTAGGTGTCCAATTATACTCTAGGTCCAGAGGGACTTAAATACAATAGAGATAGGATTGAGGGACTTATTGTTTTGGTCATAAATCTGTAATCTGTGGATGTATTAGAATAGTATGTAAGTGCACAAAAAAAAGAGAAACTGATATTACCAATCTAAAAGAGCAAACATCTATTGTCAGCCAACTAAAAAGGTCTATGTTGGTTATATCTGAAATATTATAATCTTGTTTAGTATTACTCTTGCTCCCATTATCAAAAGGACAGAACAAGAAACTCAAAAAAATGTCAAATCAAGGAATAGTATCTCCCACCAAATATAAACAGGCAATGGAGCAGTCAGTGGCAAATCTAGAGGAGAGTCTTCAATGCAAAACAAATGCAACTGATAAACATCATTAAAGAAAAGTGGGAAGAAGAGATTGGAAGGATATACATCATGCCCTGAAGTAAAATGACTACCAACCAAGAATACTATACCCAGCTAAGCTCTCATTCACAACTGAGGGAACAATAAAAATATTCCATTCCAGGCAAAGGCTGCAACATTATGTAGCAACCAAACCAACATTACAGAAAATTCTCAAAGATGTTCTATACATAGAAAACCAACACAAATGTAATGCACAGAAAGAAATGGCACCTAAAAGTCATACCATCTAAGTACTACAAGAACTATCAAGACACTGACCCTAATGAAAGCTTGTAAAAATGGCAGGAACAAATAAATATTTCTCAATCCTGACTATCAACATCAATGGACTTAACTCTCCAATTAAATGGCATAGTCTGTCTACTTGGATCAAAAAGCAAGAGCCATCGTTCTCTTTTTTTTTGAAAGTGAGAGGTTGGAATAACTCTATCAACCTAACGGCCCCCATAAACAGGCTGGAGTTGCCATCCTCATATCAGATAAAATAGATTTCAAACTAAAATTAGTGAGAAAAGACAAAGAAGGTGACTACATACTACTAAAGGGATCTTTCCTCCAGGAGGACATAACCATCCTAAATATCTACACACTGAATCCCGGAGCTCCTAACTTCATCAAGCAAACTTTACTTTCACTGAAACCATACATAGATCAAAACACAGTGATTGTTGGTGACTTTAACACACCACTCTCACCCATGGACAGATCAACCAGGCAAAAACTCAACAGAGAAACCTTAGAATTGAACAACTGTATCCACCAACTATATCTAACAGACATCTGCAGAATATTCCACCCAGCAACAACACAATATACATTTTTTTCAGCAGCACACGGAACATTTTCCAAAATAGACCACATCTTAGGCCATAAAACAAACCTGGACAGACTTAGAAACACTGAAATTATTCCCTGCGTGCTCTCAGACCACAAAGGCATCAAATTGGAACTGAACACACATCTCCACCAATGAAAACCCTGTAACTCATGGAGATTGAACAACACATTGTTGAATCACAAATGGGTCATTGAAGAGATCAGAAAAGAAATCCAACACTTTATGAAATTTAACAAAAAGGAGCACACAAAATACCAGCTCCTTTGGGACAGGGCAAAGGCAGTACTCACAGGAAAATTCATAGCTCTGAGTGCCTACAATAACAAATTGGAAAAATCACAAACCAACAATTTAATGTGTCACTTTAAGCTCCTGGAAAAAAGAGCAAGAAACCAACCCTAATTCCAGTAGAAGAAAGCAAATTATTAAAATCAAAGCAGAATTAAACGAATTATAGTCCAAAAAACCTGTAGAAAGAATAAAAAAACAAGGAGTTGTTTCTTTAAAAAATTAACAAAATTGACAGACCCTTAGCAAATCTTACCAAAAAAAGAAGGGAGCATACCAAAATAAACAGAAGAAAATGGTAATATCATGACAGAAATTCCCAAGATTCAGAGTATCATGAGGGAATACTTCTCAAACCTTTACGCCAAGAAATTTGAGAATTTAGAAGAAATGGATGAATTTCTAGCCAATATTAACATACCCACAGTGAACCAAGAAGAACTAACACAACTAAACTGGCCTATTTCAAGCATTGAAATGGAAATGGCAGTGAGAGACCTTCCACCTAAGAAAAGCCCAGGGCCAGATGGATTCACAGCTGAATTCTGTAAGGTCTTCAAAGCAGAGCTCACACCAATACTACTCAAGCTCTTCCACAAAATTGAAAATTCAGGTTCTTTACCAAACTCATTCTATGAAGCCAGTATAACCCTCATCCCCAAACCAGAAAGAGATTCATCAAAGAAAGAGAACTAAAGACCCATTTCTTTGATGAATACCGATGCAAAATTTCTCAACAAAATACTGGCCAACCGTCTACACCAACTCATCAAAAAAATTATACACTATGATCAAACAGGATTCATCATAGGGAGGCAAAGCTGGTTCAACCTACGCAAATCAATTAATATAATTCAACACATCAACAGGAGCAGGGATAAAAATCACATGATTATCTCAATAGATGCTGAAAAGGCATTTGACAAGATCCAACACCCCTTTACATTAAAAGCTCTGGAGAAACTAGGAATCCATGGAGCATTCCCAGTATAATAAAGGCTGTGTATCACAGCCCATAGCCAGTATTATACTTAATGGTGAAAAGCTAAAGCCATTCTGCTTTAACATAGTATTAGAATTCCTAGTGAGAGCAATAAGGCAAAAGAAAGCATAAAGGGGATCCAAATAGGGAAAGAGGAAGTAAAACTTGCCCTCTTTGCTGATGAAATTATTCTGTATTTAGGAATCCTATAGACTCCACTCCCAAGCTCCTTGAGCTGATTCAAAATTTTGGAAGGGTAGGATGGTATAAAACTAACGCTCAAAAATCAGCCGCCTTCCTCTACGCCAACAGTGAGAGGAATGAGGCAAAAATCAGGAAAGCAACTCCTTTTCCAATAGCTTCAAAGAAAATAAAGTACCTAGGAATTATCTTAACTATGAATGTAAAGGACCTTTCTGATGAAAATTTTAAAACCCTGAAAAAGGAAATTAAAGCAGAGCTGAGGAAATGGAAAAACCTCCCATGCTCCTGGATTGGAAGAATCAACATTGTGAAAATGACAATCTTGCCAAGGGCTATCTACAAATTCTACGTAATACCCATCAATATGCCAATGTTATTATTTAAAGAAATAGAAAAGGAAATCCAAAATTTCATATGGAATAATAAAAGACCCCATATAGCAAAAATACTTTTTACCAGAAAGAACAGCACAGGAGGAATTTCAATACCAAACTTTAGACTCTATTACAGAGCTATAATTATCAAAACAGCTTGGTACTGGCACAACAACAGGCCTGAAGAACAATGGAATAGAACTGAGGACCCAGATATTAAACCACAGACCTATGGTCAACTAATCTTTGATAAGAGAGCCAAAAAAAAATAGAATGGAAGAAAGACAGCCTCTTCAACAAGTGGTGCTGGCAGAACTGGATAAGCATATGCAGAAAACTAAAGTTGGATCCTTCTTTGTCACCCTGCACTAGAATTAACTCCAAATGGATCAAAGACCTCGAGGTAAAAGCCGACACACTGAAAACTTTACAAGAAGGAATAGGAGATACACTAAGCCTCCTTAGCACAGGTCGAAACTTTCTTAATAAGGACCAAGAATCACAAAAAAATCAGAGAAAGGCTGGATAGGTAGGACTGCATTAAACTGCAGAGCTTCTGTATGGCAAAGGTTATAGCTAGTAAATTAATTAGGAAGTCTACAGAATAGGAGAAGATCTTCACCAACCACACAATGGCTAAAGGCCTCATATCTAAAATATATCAACAGCTCAAAAAATTGAATCACTCCAAAACTAATCTCCAAAGTAACAACCATCCCATTAAAAGATGGGCCAAAGACTTAAAGAGAGTCTTCTCTGAAGAAGGAACAAAAATGGCCTATAGACACATGAAGAAATGCTCAACATCTCTGGTCATAAAAGAAATGCAAATGAAAACAACTCTCAGATTCTACCTCACTCCAGTTAGAATGGCCAGGATCAAGAAAACTAGTAACAACAGATGCTGGAGGGGATGTGGCCAGGAGGGATCACTACTACACTGCTGGTGGGAGTGCAAACTTGTTCAACCACTATGTAAAGCAGTATGGCAGTTCCTCAAAAGACTAAACATAGAGCTCCCCTATGACCCAGCAATTCCACTACTAGGCATTTACCCAATTGTCCAGAAACAAGGTCAGACTAAATCCACTAGCACAATGATGTTCATTGCAGCACTATTTACCATAGCAAAGGTATGAAACCAACCCAGATGTCCCTCAGTTGATGAGTGGATCAACGAGATGTGGTATTTGTACACAATGGAATTCTATGCTGCTGTCAGAAAGAATGACATTGCCCCATTTGTTAGGAAATGGAAAGACTTAGAAAAAATCGTATTAAGCGAAGTAAGCCAGACTCAAAGGAACTTAGGCTCAATAGTTTCCTGCATTTGTTATAATCAGTAGAAACCTTAGGCTCTCCTAGCAGAGATTTGCAATAGAGCAAAACTTAGAGATACATAAGGCCATATAGTATGACGCTAAATGAAAGGACCTCTAGGATATAGAAACAAAAGCCATATAATGAGTGATTGTTGTCCTTAACGTACTATGTTACCTCTCATCTCTCTTGCTTTCCCTCGATTATTTCATATTGTTACAGTATCTTACTTTGTTATCTGATATATTGGATATATTTGTATTTGGTTATTTGAAATTGAATAGGGGGGAAACAAGATGAGGGGTAGGGGTGGGTGGGAGGGAAATGGGGACCAAGACATGTGAAGGGTATCAATGTGTGTGAATTAATTCACCTTCTATCTGGCAAATACCATGTAACCCTTCTATTAATTACAAAAAAAATTTAAAAAAGAAAGTTTTGACCTGTACCAAGGAGACCTAGTATAACTTCTATTCCTTCTTGTAAACTTTTTAGGGTGTCTTCATTTACCTTGAGGTCTCTGATGTATTTGAAGTTAATCCTGGCATAGGGTGACATAGAAGGATCCAACTTTAACTTTCTGCCGGTGCCTTACAAATTCTGCCAGCAGCACTTGTTGAAGAGGCTGTCTTTCTTCCATTCTATTTTTTTGGCTTCCTGATCAAAGATTAGGTGCCCCTAGGTCTGTGGGTTGGTTTTTGGTTCTTCAGTTCTATTCCATTCATCCTCAGGCATCTTCTTTTGATAGTTCCAAGCTGTTTTATTTACTATATCTCTGTAGTAGAGTCTAAAGATTCATTTTGACATTCCTCCTATGCTGTTCTTTCTGCTAAGAATTGCTTTTGCTATACAAGGTCTTTTATTATCCCATATTAAATTTTGGCACACATTATAATTAATGGCGAAAATCTAAAGCCATTTCCACTAAAATCATGAATGGGAGAAGGATGCCCATTCTCTCCATTTCTCTTTAACATGATATTCGAATTCTAGCCAGAGCAATAAGACAAGAAGCAAGCATAAAAGGGATCCAAATAGGGAAAGAGGCAGTGAAACTTTCCCTGTTTGCAGATGACATGATTCTGTGTTTAGAGAACCCCATACACTCTATCCCCATAGTTTCTTGAGCTGAATTGAAACTTTGGCAATATAGCAGGGTATAAAATTAACCCTCAAAAATAGGTTCCTCAAAAGACTAAACATAGAGCTTCCCCATGACCCAGCAATTCCACTACTTGGCATTTACCCAATTGTCCAGAAACAAGGACATACTAAATCCACTAGTACAATGATGTTCATTGAAGCATTATTTACCATAGCAAAGATATGGAACCAACCCAGATGTCCCTCAGTTGATGGGTGGATCAACAAGATATGTTATTTATACACAATGGAATTCTATGCTGCTGTCAGAAAAAAACAACATCGCCCCATTTGTAAGGAAATTGAAAGACTTAGAAAAAAAATCATATTAAATGAAGTAAGCCAGAGTGAAAGAAACATAGGCTCAATGGTTTCCTTCATTTGTCATAATCAGTAAAAAGTTTGGGCCCTCCTAGCAGAGATTTAAAATAGAACAAAACCTAGATACACAAGGCCAGATAGTATGATGCTAAATGAAAGGATCTCCAGGATATCAAAACAAAATCCATATAATGAATGATTGTTGTCCATAATGTACTATGTTATTTCTCCACTTTTGCTGTCCCTTGGCTATCTCATATTATTACAGTATTTCACCTTGTTATCTGATGTAGTGTATATATGCTTATTTGGTTATTTGAAAAAGGATAGGGAAGGGGGGAAAACAAGATGAGGGGTAGGAGTGCGGGGAGGAAATGGGGACCAAGAAATGAGAAAGGTTATCAATGTTTATGAAGTAAGTCACTTTCTATCTTGTGAATATAATGTAACCCTTCTATTAATTCCTATAAAAATATATGAAAAATATCAAAAAAAATCAACAGCCTTCCTATATACCAACAATGAGAGAAGTGAAAAGGCAATCAGGAAAGCAACTCCTTTTGCAATAGTGTCAAAGAAAATAAAATACTAAGAAATTAACTAAGAATGTAAAAGACCATTATGATGGAAAGTTTAAAACCCTCACAAAGGAAATTAAAGCAGAACTGATGAAATGGAAAAACCTCCATGGTCCTGGATTGGAAGAATTAACATTGTGAAAATGCCAATCTTGCCAAGGGCCATCTACAAATTCAATGCAATACCCATCAATATCCCAATGTCATTTTTTAAGGAATAGGAGATATTTGTTTTTTAACCACATCTTCTTTTCTGTATTATCTCCAAGATATCCAGTTCATTGTCCAATAGTGTCTAGTGAGTATCACTCTTGTATTTGTTCATGCTTGTTCCCCATTTCATCCTTTACCTTCCCTAACATAAATAAACAAAAAAGACAATAGGAAAAGAAGAAAACAGCAACAGTAGTAAACAAAAATCTCTCATTTCCTTTTCTTGAAGTTCATTCATAGAACGTTATTTTATCTAGTCATCTGCACATACCTTTTTGCCAAGTAAATTTGTACTTTTGTCTGGAACTTGTTTTAGTGGAAACTCTCTTTACCTCTATTTCCCAAGTTGCCAATGTCTGAAAGATGTTAGTCTGGTCAAGATAGCAAAATTAATGTTAAATATGTATGTGTATATATATGCATGTATATATAAATGTTTATATACAACACATTTCATACACATATGCACATATGGTACAAATAAGAATACACATTGTCTAGTGCTTTCAACATTATTGTAACTGATCTCAAGCATATAGAATAATTTGAGGTCTTTGATTTTAATCCAAGGAAATAAAATAACCACACTTAAAATGATCAGTCGAGTATGTTCTTGATTTATTTTGTTTTTGCTATTATTCATGTTTTAATTCAACCATGAAGTTTCTCAGTTTGTTTTCTAGATTGTGATTCTACTACTTCAATCACGTCTTCAGTCCGATTTACACTGATTATTTTGGAGACTGTCTCTGTGGCTGCTTTCAAACTTTCTCGGCTTTCTGAGAAGCTAGGATTAGAGACATAAGGCACCTGCATGTGTTTTACAATGTCGTTTCTTTTGTTTGCCTTTGTCTTTATTCAAGGAAACATTGAGAAATATAACCAGCATTGCCCCTCTTCTTGGGTGAAATCCCAGATTCAAATGGAAGTTGCCTTTTCTCCCAATGATCTAAGCACATCACACTCCTGAAACACTCCATCACCTTCCAAGCCTTCTATCATCTAATAACACCATGTGCCCACAAACCAAGATGCTGGTACAATAGTCCCTTAGGGAACACACTTAAAATGCCCCAGTCATAGCACCCCACAACCTGTTTACAGTTCAAATAGTATTTACCAACCATTCACTTAACAAATATATGAGAAAGATCTAAGGATAAGAAATAAATATTTAAAGATGAAATTTTGCATGTTAGGTATGCTATAAATATTAACCATTATAAATATGGTTTGAAACAGGCACTGATTTATAAATTATATGAAAATTGATTAAATTTTTTATTTATGTTTCCTTAACAATACATCATGTTCCAAAAATACTTGGAAGAAAAAATGGTATAGTCTATACATTAGCCAACTTTTTTGTTACAACTATAGAGGATCTGAAGAGTAATAATATCTGATTTCCAAACGCATTTTTTTTAGTTGGAGACACAATTCCATAAATAAGATTGTATTAAGTTTAGAAATGCTGTGTATAAAACTGTGGAATATGCTGGGGGCCAGTGGCTTACAGCTGTAATCCTAGCTACTCAGGAGGCTGAGAACTGAGCATCATGGTTCAAAGTCACCCTTGGGCACAAAACTCTGTGAGACTCCTATTTCCAATTAACCACCAGAAAGCCAGAAATGGCACTGTGTCTTGAGTGGTAGAGCACCAGCCTTGATCTGAAGAGCTCAGGGAAAGCAACCAGGCTCAGCATTCAAGCCCCACAACCAATAATTAAACAAATAAAAAAATAAAAGGAAAAGAAAATTGTGAAATAATTTCAGGAAAACAGAGCTGATAAATCAAAGTGTTCCTAGCAAATGATATAGTTGAATGGCAGCAATATTTTCAAGCTCTATTAATAGAAAAATTAAAGGAACAGAATTTAAAATGGTGAGATGGAGTCAGGATGAAATTTAGGAAACATGATTTTAACCAAGGGAAAAACAAGTCACACTTTAAATTATTTTAAATAATGGACAATTTAACACATTCAATGGGGGATTTTTTTATTATCAAAATGAAAGCAGATATTCATTTTACTATGTAAATCATACTATATTATAAATAGTGATAAAAACTATTCAGTGCAATAAGATATTCCCTATTATGAGAATGATAAAAATTAGTGTCATTTTAATTTATTCATGTTTCATGAATATTTAAACTCTTTTTCCTTTATTAACTGTTCTTAGAACTTACAAAATACACTCATTATGTTCTTTCTAAGTTTTAAAACCATTGCAAGCTAAGAAAGCAATGTTTTTCAAACTTGAAAGATGCTTTACAAACAACAAAGATAGTATTATATCTTATTACAATTTTCTACTTGAACATTTCATAAAAGTTAGAGGCCAAATTCTTTGGGAATCTGGGATTTAACTTTCTTAGAGAAAGGTTTCTCTCTAATGTTGGACAAATATAGGTTTTTCCAAAGAGGCAAATTTCATTGAGATTGCATGATTAATGTCAAGGTCCCCAAAGGTCATTACTTCTTTTAAGTCAATCTAAATGACATCTGCCCCTAGCAACCCAGAGGCACAGTTCATTTTTCTAGTTCTACAGTAAGAAAATAAGCTTTCCCTAGAACTTTTAGTTTTTTATTGCATATAATAATTTGTTAGTAGAAAAGATAGAGCGGACAGAAATTAATTGCTAAGAAATGTTAAGAAACTCTATATCCTTGAAATAACTGTGTGATATATATAGGGACATGAATATATACATATATTCATATACATATATACATATATATGAATGTAGATTGTTCTGAACTAGGAAGTCCAAAAGTATAGTGGTGTAAATTTTGAACTAGAAAAAGGAGAGTGGTGTAAAATTGCAAGGAACAACCAACTCAAAATTCAGTGATTCTTCCCTGGAATTCTAGAATATTTCCATTGAAACATTGCCTTTTCTTAAAATCAGCCCAAATAAAAACTTACAAACCAAAACTAGTCTTTACAGGTCCTCCAGGGAACTCAAAACCTGCCATAACATCTGTATAACGTTTTTTGCCAGTCCTGGGCCTTGAACTCAGGGTGAGTACTGTCCTTGGGATATTTCAAGGCTTGTGTTCTACCACTTGAGCCACACAGCACCCCTTCTGGCTTCTTTCTATATATGTAGTAAAGAGGAGTCGAACACTGCTCTTTGTGCATGCTAGGCAAACCCTCTACCACTAGGACAAACTCCCGGCAGTATATAACTTATTTTTTTTGTCACTTATATTGTTACAAGTTTGTCCCAGACTAAAGAAACTAAACCAAATCAAACCAAATCTAACGAAACCAAGCCAAAACAACAATAAACCCCTTCACTTTCAATTCCCATTTCTACCACTCTGTCATACTTCTCCCCATGTTAAGAAAGTATCAAAATAAATAGGGATGGTATTTTTACTTAGAAGAGCTTTGGAAATTTGGCTCAATGGTTCCCCTCATTTGTCATAATCAGTAGAAACCTTGGGCTCTACTAGCAGAGATCTGCAATAGAGCAAAGTCTTGATACATAAGGCCATATAGTATGAAGCTAATTGAAAAGACCTCCAGGATATTGAAACAAAAGCCATACAATGAAGGATTGTTGTCCTTAATGTACTATGTTATCTCTCATCTCTTTTGCTGTCCCTTGGTTATCTCATATTGTTACAGTATCTCACTTTGTTATCTCATATATTGGATTTATTTGTATTTGGTTATTTGAAATTGGATAGAGAAGGGGGGAAAACCAAGACGGGGGTGGGGGGGTGGAGGGGAGGGTAATGGGGACCAAGACATGTGAAAGGGTATCAATATATGTGAATTAATGCACCTTCTATCTGGCAAATATTATGTAACACTTTTATTAATTACAATAAAAAAAAAGAAAAAAAAAAGAAGAGCTTTGGAAGATCTGGAAAAAAAATAGAGAACAAAATGTAGATTCCAAAAATTCAAAATGTGGGTTTGTGTCATTTTCAACAATTCCTTTGTGATAAATGTTTTTTAAAAAAGTGTTTTGCTATTCTGCTTGCATTTGGGAAATACCAATCTGTTGTATTTTATGAGAATATAAATTTCAAGGATGCAGATGATGGGACCAAACCAAGGCCAATTTAGTCAAAACACAACAAACTATGAAAGTACACTGTTATTCCAAAATTAGGGCCAATACTAATATGGCGATTCATGCAATCTGTTTATAGTGATAAAAATGTGTATGCGTATACTTTTACAACTTGAATATTGGTGTTCTTAGTTGATATACTTCCTTATATGTGTTTTACTTTTCATTTGGATAGGCTAATGTTTTGGATTTTTGTTTTTTTGTTTTTTTGTCATGAGCCTTCAACTATGAATCTGGGAGCTGTCCCTGAGCTATTCAGCTTAGGAATAGTGCTAGTGGTTTATCATGTTGAGCCATAGTGCCACTTCTGGTTTTTTTAGTGCTTAATTGGAGATAAGTGTGTCAATGACTTTTGTGCCTGGGCTAGCTTACTGAGTAGCTAGGATTACAAGCATGAGCCACGGTTAGCCAGCTTAATAATGATTTTAATTAGGCTTAATCTACATAAGTTTTAAATGCAATGCTTGAGACAATTTTTGTTTGTTTAGATTTAAATGTATTTTTATTTATAGAATCATTAACTGCTTATATGTCTTCCTGTTTTAAGCTTATTTAAAAATAAATTACAGAGGATGAAAAAGGTAGCACTGGTACTCACTGGACAGGTTGGTAGATGGGAGGGAATAATTGGGAGAGAGGTAAGAGTTGACATTGTCCTAAAAATAATGTACCTCACTTATGTAACTGTAACCCTTTTCTAAATCTACTTCCTAATAACAATTAATTTTTTTAAATACACAATTTGGGGAAAACAGAATTTTTATTCAAAAAACTGTAGTAATGTTAAACAAAATATTAAAGTATTAAAGTAATTAAATGACTAATGAATATTAAATATTCTTTAAATTATTAATGAATAATATGTTGAATTTATAACATAGCTGGGTGCAATGGCTCACACCTGTAATCCAAGAGGCTGAGATATGAGGATCACATTTCAAAGCCAGCTGGGATATTAAAGTCCATGTCTCTAATCTCCAATTGACCACTAGAAAACCAGAAGTGGCACTGTGGCTTAACACATAAGATGGTAGCCTTGATCTGAAGAGCTCAGGGACAGCTCCTAGGATCAGAATTCAAGTTCCCCAACTGTCAACAACAACAACAAAAGAATTTACATATCTTTACTGCAAAGTAGAATATATCAGTACAGATAAGGTAATTTTTTCTCCTAATGCATCTATTTTACAACTATTGCTTTAAAAAGAGGTATATAAGCCTTCTATTCCTAGGTAAATATTAACATATTAAGTCTTTAAGAACTGGAATTGTTAATGTTCTCATCAGACTTTGTGACTCCTTACTTATTCCTGAAATAATAGCAAGGACTACAAATCTAATTATATAAGTATCTACATAAAAACATTTCCACATTTTCTGTGCAAGTTTTTCTAACTTGGAGGGACCACTTTTTTTCTACCAGGTGATTAATCTAATCCTGGAGATTCAAGGAGTGAAAATGTAAAATATTGATAAATAAAAGTGATGATTCTAATTCATTGGAGTAAGTGCCATTTGAAAATAATGAAGACTCAAATGGAAAAGACATTTTGAAAGCTAATGGTCACAGAGTGACTCAAAGTGACCGTCACAAAGTAGTGAAAAATTCTATGAAAATTATTAAATAGGTCATCAATACCATGATATAAAACTTGCATGACACTTAATTGATATATAGCAAGGACAAAAGGATCACTTTTTTGTACCTGTAAACTGAAATTTAGGAATTAGAGAATACTCACCACTCTCAGGAATGTATATGGTTCAATGAGAATTGAAAATGGATGTAATGAAAAGTTTGAAGAGGAAAAGTTAATACTGACAAGTAAGTAAGTAAGATCAAAGTGATAAAAGACTTTGGAGAAACAATAGTAAATGGATGTTTTCTACAGAAAATGGAAGCATCTGATTTTTTTTTTTTCAAAAGAGGTCAAGATAGTAAAACATGCTTTTTAGAGCACAAACTCGTTCAACCACTATGGAAAGCAGTATGGCAGTTCCTCAAAAGACTAAACATAGAGCTCCCTTATGACCCCGAAATTCCACTACTTGGCATTTACCCAATCATCCAGAAACAAGGTGAATATAATGTAACCCTTATATTAATAACAATAAAAAATATATGGAAAAAATAAAAATAAAAGTTTGATAAGTGGTATTGTGACTCAAGTGGTAGAGTAGTAGCCTTGAGGTAAAGAGCTCAGGGACAGTGCCCATGCTCAGAATTCCAGCCCACAACTAACAACAACAACAAAAAGTTTAGCTGGGTGCTAGTGGTGGTAATCCTAGCTATTCCAGAACCTGAGCTCTGAGGATCACAGATGGAAGCCAGCCTAAGAGACTTTTTATTTCCAATAAACTAATCAGAAAATGCCAGAAGTGGCTCTGTGGCTTATGTGGTATTGCATTAGCCTTGAGCACATTGACAGTACCTAGGCCCTGAATTCAAGACACAGGACTGGTAAAAATAAATAAGGAAATAAAAGTTTGGCATTTGTATAGTTGCACACCTGTAATGCTGGCTACTTCTGAAGCAAAGATCTACAAACTTTTGTTCCAGGTCGTCCTGAAAGTCAACATGACTCTAGTTCAAACAAAAACAACAACAAAAACCCTAAGAAGGGGTTCAAGAATGCCCTGAATTCACATCCTTATACCAAAGGAAAGAAAACAAGGAAGAAAGCAACATGAGAAAGATAGGACATGTAATTAGCATAGGTAAGCCTACTTAGGTAATATAAAGAAGAATATTATTGTGTAATAGCTGTTTTAAATCTAATGGAGCTAACGATTTCTAAAACTCATGAAAAATATAACTGAGAATATTCTGATTAGGCTTACAAACAAGGACCAATGTAAAGACTTCAAGTTTTGAAAAAAATACCAGTGATATATTTAATGCATTATTACAACTTCTGAGCTGGTCATTATATATTAACTTTTCTTCTTCCTTTTTCTTCTCCTTTCAAATTTTTAGATCATTAATCAATATTTGTACTTGGTATCAAAAACAGTGTCTCACATATGTTGCGTTAGAACTCCTTTCTTCATAGATGTGTGTCTGTGTTTGTGTTAGGTTCACCTTTGTCATAATATAAATCAGACTTCATTACATTACCAAGTAGAGATTATAGTTCAGTCATATTTGTGTGTTGGCTTTATTAGAAATGGCATACAAACCTTCAATAAAGCGGGCTTCAACTAAGCAGTGGCTTGCACCTGTAGTACTAGCTACTCAGGAGTCTGAGATCTGAAGGTCAAGGTTCAATTAACCTCTAGAAAATGGGAAGTGGAACTTGGCTCAAGGATGGGGTGGTAGCCTTGAGCTGAAGAGCTCAGGGACAGTACCCAGTGCCCAGGCTGAGATCAAGCCCCATAACCCACACACAAAAAAAACCCCAAATAAATAAATAAATAAATAAAAATAAAAAAATAAAAAACATTTCAACTAATTACAAAATATCAGTATATCAAATGTTAGTATTATTATGAAAATAGTTTCGTTCCATCAAATTTCACATAGCTATATACTAGATAAAATCAGCAAATCTTTCCTTTAGATTATTTCATAACAAATTTTAGAAATTATTTTCATAATATAAACAACAAATCAGGTATAGAATATATATTTATAATTTATCACTAATGCACAAGGGTTTATAAGCCTGGAACAATATATAAATTAAATCTAATAGAAGTATTACTGTACCATTTGGCCAAACTGTCCTGCAACATTTCTTCATGTGATCTTGACCTGGTGAACAGGTCCTATATCCATGCTGCATGTGTCTACCTTTCCTTAGCTTTCCCACCAGATATTCATGTTCATAATTATATTTATTCAAATTTCCTTTCTGTTTTCGGGGAAGTTTGTAACACTTTGAAGATGTTTTATTTCTTTAATTTTCTATATTTTTTTCAAATTTATCCATAACTATATATAAGTAAGGTAAATATTTTAACAGTAAAAGTAGCCTCTTAATATATTATGAGGGCTATTTATAAGAAACATAATCATTTGGGATACTTGTAAAAAATCATAATCACAATCTTTATAGAAATAATATTTTTTCAAAACCTGAATTTTCTTTGATTCATCTATAAAACAAATCTATAGAGACACTGATGTCATATTTAATATAAACTATTCTTACTTTATTGAAAGCATGACATCTCTGAATTAATTAGTAAGCCCTAAAATGACTCATCTTTGTCCAACCTAAAACTTGACCCAATATTCTGAAAAGAATAATGATGTAAGATACTCAAATGGAACACATCATTTTCTTCAGGAAATGAGGATACAAATGTCAAAAAGCAATAAAATGTATATACCTTTTTTAGAATTTTTATGTTCATTTTAATAGGTAAATCTGTTTTAATGATTCTGTAATTATGACACAGAGTCTGCAATTGGAGCAGACTTTGTTGGCAATGAAAAGACAAAACTTGAAGCTTCACAATTAATTACAAACTAATTCTCCTAAGGCTATCTATTACATCTAGGAGAGTGTGATCTTAAAGGTTATACTATTAATTCTCTGTTCAAATGGTACTTTTATTACCCACTAAATATCACTCAGTGTGTGATTATTTTTACCCTTGACTTAAAAATTGTGAACCTGAGACACTAAAATTGGTTACTGGCTCTAAATCAGAAAACGAATGAAAACTCCCAACTAATTGGTTTTATTTATTATTTGACATATAGATACCCTAACTCATGTACAGTCTCATAGACACCATAATTCATGTGTAACCTTATTGAAAATAAGCTAAGGAAATAAAAGCTCAACAGTAAGATAAGTTTGATATATTTGTTAAAATAATTACAATAATAATGAGCAGGTATCTATTCTGATATCCAGTGAGTCACTTATTCACTAAGAAAAAGCTTCTTCCATGAGGTTACTTCTCAGTTTAAATAAATAGCTTATTTTCAAGCACATTGAATCCTATATTTTAGAAATCTAACACAAAGAATTTCTGAATTAATTACATTTCTGTATTTAACAAATCATTTTAAATGACAGTATATATTGGGAAAATTTGCTTTAGTTATTAATTTCATATTTTAATTTGAGATTCTATATCAATAAACAAAAGAGGAGCTACAGAATCTGTTGATTTGAAGAACCACAGGTTATTGAAATTATCCATTTCAGGCTAACAAATATAACATTTCCATATTAAAGGTATACAATTATTTGAAAAATAATTACTGTAAATTAAACATCTGTTTAACCAAGGGACTGCAAATAATAATTGTATTTTTCTGAACATAACAATGATTTGTTTATGGATCCTTTCTTACTGCTACTAATCTATTGATTACATTTTGCTTCATTTCTTAACATGCAGTAAACCAAACTCTTTCTTTATAAGCGGGTTTCGTTACAGATTATTGGCTTTGCTTAAGTTTCTATCTACCTAAAAGTTTTCTATAAAAATCTATCTATGAGAACGGGAGAGTAGCTTAATGGTAGAGTGTTCGCATCCTATGCACAAAGCCCTGAGTTCAATTCCTCAGTACTACATATACAGAAAAATCCAGAAGTGGCACTCAAGTGACAGAGCACTAGCCGTGATCAAAAAGTGTCCAAGGACAGTGCCCAGGTCCTGATTTCAAGTTCTAGGACTGGCAAATAAATAAACAAATACATGCATACATACATACATACATACATACATACATACATACATACATACATACATGGTTGCATAAATATCTAATTTATTTTCATGAATAGTTTCATGTATATCCATGAAAGCTACTAATTCTGCAAAACCTCTGTTAACATTTTATTAAAACAAATGTTCCTTTTAATTATCATATAAATACCACTTAATAGAAATATTTTCATGCTCATTATCCTTGTAGAGAAAGAAATGGACAATGGTCTTTACTAACCTATATAGTGTTCATTTTTCTCTGTGATTTTAAACTGATGTTCAATGTCTATCATTATATGGTTCATTAGAAAAAATGTAATTATCCTGATAATTCCAATCGAGTCAATCGCTTTCACATCACAAGTGGTTATTTTCAATATTTTTCAATATCTCACACTCACATTCATTTAGGCCTGACTTTAAAAACTTCTGGTTAGCAGATATATTAATATTCTTTCCTATCATTTTCAACAGTATTTCATATTAATTTCCTTTTACATACTCATTATCTGTAAAGATTGAAGCTTATGAGTTTCTAAATACTTCAGATCATTCATAGCCCTGTTGTCTTTCACAATTGCCTGGTCATTCTTTATGAAACTGGTTTTTAATATTTTTATCTATCCATTAACCTGTAATAATTTCTTCATGGGTAAGTTCATATTACATAGTGTCAGAAACAGCCTATTATTAATTAAGGTCTGAATTCTCCCTTTTGTACTATTACAGGACACTTTCCATGATGTGTCCCTGGTCTCGCGATTTACACAGACAAGAAGAGTTTTAACCTTTGTGATTGTTGTTCTTAACTTACAATGTGGATTTATTTATTTGCTCTTTTTTTTCTTTTTATGGTTTATATCATGTTACTGTGTCTGACTTTGGTACGTGGTATGCTGTATACAGGTTATTTGTTTATTTGAAATAGGTAAGTTAAGGGGAAAATCAAGATGATTGGGAGGAGTGGGGGTAGAAAATTGAGAGAAAAACATCAAAAGGGATAATAGTTTTCAAAAAGTAATGTACCCACTATATGACGAATGTAACTATATTCCCTCTATGCATCACCCCAACAATAGAATACAATTATTAAAAAAGAAGTGACACACACGCACAAATAAATAGTTGCATATAAAAGTTGATCATTTTTATTTTTAATATTAAAATAAATGTATTATTATTTTTAGTTTTACATATTGTGACAGAATAACAAAAAATTTGGCTCAAATTAAAACACATTTTTCTTAAAAGTTATGCATACATATATCTTTATTGCTTTACAAATATATTAATTTTTCTTATAATGCAACATAATAAATAAAAAGTCTGATACAAAGTGCAAAGTTTTTGTAACTAAGTGATTTATATTCTAAATATTTTTATTTTGAAATCTCTTGAGAAAGAAATAAGTGATCTTACTCATATGTTGTCATGGTAAGATTACCATAACTAAATAACATTGAAAGAATATTTTTTAGCATTAGAAACATATTGTTCACATTCCTGTAGATTAAGTGTAGTACTTAATCTAAGGCACCTTCTAAGGCACCTCTATTTATACATGACAATCTTCTCCCAAAAGTTCCTCATGACTTTCCTTTTTAATGTTTATCATTATGAGACTATTTTATAAGTTTTGAAAGAATTTGTTTACAAAGCACTCACATTTCAATACTTAGACATATAAATTGAAGGGAAACACTACCAGCACATCAAGTCCCTAAAGAAAATCCTTTCGTTTAATTTCTGCACTCATATTTTGATTTTTCAGGATTTGTTTCATTTAACACATTTATTTGTTTATTAATTAGCCTGTGAAGGCAGACAGCTGTCACTTCCACAGTGATGTGCTCAAGGTATCAATCATAATAGTACAGGTTGTGTTATGGTATTAAGTTTCAAACAAGCAAGCCATTAAATTAAGAAGGGGAAGTAGATGTACTCACTAATCTTGAAAAAGATATTAGAATATGTGCTTCTGGGATGGTTACCTTTAGTATGAGAACATGGTTTTAAGTCCTGGAGTTTGGATTCTGGGCCTTGTACTTGCTATTTTTGCATTCAGCTATGTAAGCCACAACCTCAGCTATTATTATTTATCAAATAATATCTCATTTTAGTTTTGCCCAGACCAACCTGAGGTACCACCCTCTCATTTATACTTCCTGCCATATTTGTGATGACAGGTATGTGCTACTTCATCCAGTTATTTCTATTAAAATTGGTTCTCATGACCTTTTCACCTGTGCTGACCTAAATGTGATCTTTGTGAGTTCAGTCTTTGTAACTAGGTTCACAGGAATGTGCCCGAGCCCCCAATTAGCAAGAAGTACTTCATGAATGTAATTGTTCTAAGGTTTTGTTCATAAGTGCATGTGAAAGTTCTTTTCCTGCTATTAAGTTCTGAATGCTTCATAAGAGTAAATACATTTATTTTAATTTTTGAATTAGTTAATACACACACAAAAGATTCAACGAAAGATGTGAGCTATTTGCATTTGTTTTTAATTAATACTTCATTAATTAATGACAGATCTTTTTTAGTGAATATGAAAAACTCCATGCGAGGCTATCATAAACAGCCATATTTCTGAGGGAAGTTTTAAAACTAACATTATCAGCACATGATATTCCATTGTTTTGGTGTCTGTCTAAAGAACATTAGTTTGGAACATTTCAATTTGCCTTAATAAGTTCATCTAATAAGATATATTCAAATTTTATAGATGGTCCAAGTATTCCCTTATCCAATTTTTAGCATATCTCCTCTTGCTTTAATTGTTTATTCTTGCTATAAAACAATTTCATAATGTACACAGTTGAAATAATTCACATTATATTGTTTCACAATTGTAAACATGAGTGTATGAAACAATTTCTTATCTCTTTCTAATTTGTTTAATTTCTTTAATTGCAGTGGTTATTTTCATAACATCTCCTTAGTCAGTACTTCAGCTATTTCCCTGGTGTACTGCTGATTAGCTTGACCCTAATGAATTCTGCTGTAGACTCCCAGCGGATGCCTGTAAACATGAACCATACTCCAGCAATCAGGTCCAAATGATTTGTTCATTTTTCTCCTCGTTTCCAAAAGTTGACAAAGGTATTGCTTACATTTATTAAATTTCCCAGTTTCTGATAACTGCCTCTGTCTATAAATATGTGAATATCAAATTCAGCTATGATTTATTCTTTTTTTTTTTTTTTTGCCAGTCCTGGGCATGAGATCAGGGCCTGAGCACTGTCCCTGGATTTTCTCAAGGATGGGGGTCTGTCACTCGAGCCATAGCACCACTTCTGGCTTTTTGCTATATATGTGGTACCAAGGAATCGAACCTGGGTCTTTGTGCATGCTAGGCAAGCACTCTACCACTAGGCCAGACTCTCGGTCCCTGATTTATTCTTTTATGTATCAAAATATATGCTTTGAAATACTGCAGACTTTTTAAAAAGTATTTACATTTACTAACATAGCCACTCAGGAAATTTAAACAGAGAGGAAAACGTAAACTTCAGTTTGAAACTGCAGACAGCTATGCAATATGTAAATATCCAGGGAGGGGCTGCATTCCAAGAAGCAAAATAATTTTTTAAAAAGTAATTTTGAGGAAAGAACTTGTAAATCTCTTCCAGGATGAGAGACTTAAATAACAAGACATAATAGGCCTCCAGATCTTTAAAAATGGACTTGTACCTTAATTATTTTTTGCACTTGCATAGACTGATTGACAATTGAATAGCAAAATATGTGAAGAGGACTTTGTAGGACTTTCTCTCCCGCTTTCTTCTCTCCAGCATCATCCTGAGCTCTATAATATGTAACTAGCTTCCCATCTCCATAGTCCTCAGTCTGTCTCCTTCATTACACCAATGCTAGTATTTTCAATAGTCTCACTTTATTTGCTGATGTCAAGTATTTCAGGATAGACCTGCTAGAATAGTAGGGTCAATCTATGTGTTCATTACCATATGGCTTCCCATCGGTTTGATTTTACAGATAAAATCTGAAAATTCTTGTTCAATGTTTTATCTAATGCCTTGGGTTTTTTATTTAATTTTATAGTCAAGGTGATGTACAGAAGGGTGAGTATGTTCCTTGTTGAACATTGTTATCCCCTCCCTTGTTTTTCTCCCACTTTCCCTCTTCCCTAACTCTCCCTCCCCAAGTTGTAAAGTTCATTTCCAATGTATTGTCTTGTGAGTATCGCGCTTGCACCGGTTTGCCCTTTGTCCTTTGTTTCACCATTTTGTTGTTGCTCTTCCCAAAATCAGATAAACATATATAAAATACACAGGGTAATGGGACTGCATTTGATTTTGGTATTTCTCTGTTGGATACTGTGTTTTGCCTGTTTCTTTTTGTAGTACATTCTCTCACCCATTTTTTATTATAAATAGAAATAGTACTGACAGGGGCCGGGAGTTTGGCCTAGTGGTTAAAGTGCTTCCCTAGCATGCACGAAGACCTGGGTTCGATTCCTTGGTACCACATACATAGAAAAAAGCCAGAAGTGGTGCTGAGGCTCAAGTGGTAGAGCTCTAGCCTTGAGAAAGTCCAAGGACAGAGCTCAGGCCCTGAGCTCAAGCCCAGGACTGGAAAAAAAAAAAAAAAAGAAATAGTACTGACAATGTAATCCTGGTTTGTTTCTATTGTAAGACAGCTAAACATACCGATTCCTTTCCTAGAATTTTCCATAGAATTGTTGAGATGTTATTTCTAGACTTGTCCTGTTATCAGATGGAAGTTCTGATTAATGTTTGAGATCCATCACGACCTGTCACAGGATGGCCCTTCTGGGTATCCTTTCGACTGTGATTGTGAGACTCCAGTAAAGCCACTAGGCTGCAGCTTGGCATCCCTAGGACTAAAATCCTTCCATCTTAGACACAGAGCATGGAGGAATACTACTTCCAATAAGAGCTAGAGCAGGAAAATGAATTCAGGCCTATGTCATGGCACTGTGTACAGTGTGGTGAAATCTAAAACTGAACAGATTCTAACAGTCCCTACACCCAGTGTCCTGAATGGAGCCCTTCAAGCTACTTTCACAGCTGGAAGAGACTCCCTGGCCCAAGTGGTTTGAACATGTGTCATTATCAATCTCATTTTAAGTTACTGGGTTTCATGGAGGACTTGAGAAATGCTAAGGGCAGAAGAAAATCTCAAAGAGATAAATTATCTTTTCAAATGTAAGAAAAAAATACAAATATCTTGATACAGGAGGTCGAAGGTCATCAGGACAATGAAGAAGTTTTACTGTTGTTACTATTACATTAGTGAAGCGCTATTGTTCCATAGTTTTATAAAATGATCAATAATTTTCTGGATTAAATATTTAGTTTTTTATAACATCATTTTTTACCCTAATTTTCAAATGTGAAACAGGAAATCATCAATTGTATTATCATTATAACTCTGGACCACAATTTGTTATGGTTTTAATTTTTGGCAAGATAAATTTGAGTATTTAAGGACTCAGAGGTTCTTTTAAGGCTGCTAAAGAGACTTGAGGGTGAAGTTTAAAGGCCTGAGCTTTCCATTTCCTCCTTGTAGTATTCAACTATACTCAATGATTCTTCACCAGCATCTTTAAATCCATCATCACATTCATATAGTCATGGCCAGTAGACACTGGAGCTCACAAAGCTTGTGCTCCAATGGACACTTTGTCAACTCCAACTACTGGTTAATAATGAAGCTACTATAGGCCATGATTCAGTAAGACTCCATGTCTTAATGCAAAGAAACCAAACATTGTAGTCAAGGCAAAAGCAAGACCAAACTTATCCTAAAACTTCTCTTTGTGGTTTTAGTCTTGTGACTCTTTCAAATTAAAAAAAAATCATTAAAAAAATTAGTTGTAGTTTCAACTAAATCAGAGAGAGAACACTAAGTTAAAGAGAATAATTAGTAAAAGTAAATATTGACTAGTTTAAAATTATATGGCATAAGAGAATATTATGTAAGATACTCTGTGGAAGGAAAATTAAAAACTCAGAAAATGTATTAGCCAATTTTTCAATACTAAACAAAATATTCATGGTATGCTACAAAGTAAAGGCATTAATTTTGATTCATACAGTATAGGAATAAAGATTTCATTGGATAACGATTTACTTTTTGACAGAGTCCCTACATGGTATGACATGGCAAAAGGCAGGAAATATGTCTGGAGAAGTGCCAGGTCTCTTTCCTATTTTTCCAGTTATAAAGCAATCAGTATTTAGTCATGAGGTATGCACCATATAGTCTTTAGATACCCCTAATCACTTCCCAAACTCCTTAAATACTTGACACATTTGAAAGAAATATCAGTGTCCGTAATACCTCACAAGATTAAATGCCAACACATGATACATCTATGGATTCTCAGAGTGCATTCACACTACATCAGTGTGACTTATTCCTGGAGTAGCTAGCCTATGCATAGCATATAACATAATTAGAGGTTCAGAGGAGAGCTGGTCTGAAAGTCATAGGCACTGAGCAGCTTTTTTTTTTTTTTTTGCTTTTTTAGCTTTACAGAATCTGATGCTTCTGATTTTTGTGTCAGAAGGGTATTGAAAAGATAACTGCAATGCAGATATTGAAACACAATTCATTCAAACACTCATGCAGTTCAACTGCTGTTTACCTGTTTTAGTTATCAGAAAAAGAACTCATATTTCCTACAATGTACCAAAAGCTCTATTGAGAGCTTAGCACTTTGCCTTCTTGAAATCAGAAACGTTTAGGGACAGGTTCTTGTTAAATATAGGAAATATATAAAAAGAGGACCCCCCAAATTAGGATGCAATGATTTGAAAATCGGCATGCATGAAGTAAAATAGCAAAAAAATACCACAGATAAAAATATTATTATTACTATGATTTAATTTTCTTTTATCAGCAGTATAAATAAACATTTTATTTTTACCAAAAGCAAAATTCCAAATTCATAATGTTTAAATAACTATACTGTGTGAATTAATTGACAAATACACCATACATTTATGATTCTTTCCTAGTATGATTTTCATCTTTTAGAATCAAAAACATTTATGAATAATATTTTGAGGTTTCTCATCATGTGGATGTTAATGTGGACACAGCATGTTATTTTACCACAGGCATCAAAAATGCAATAATCAAATAAAATGACTTAGAATTTTTCTTTTCTTGTAAATTATATTTGGAGACTTTTAATACCTCATTTGTAGATCTTCATGAAATATATTTTAGGGTATTGTGAGTTGGTCCTACATTTTTATTGGAGTTTCTGACAATGTAAATTTCTTGCATTTTTGTAGGATTTTGTTTTCTAGGCCAGGAGAAATTGCTTTACCCATTGCAAAATCGTGCATTTTAAAGACACGGTACTGGTTTGCATATGGCACCCTGGTGAAAATAATTTATTTGACCAGACATATCTATTTTGTATGACCTCTCTGTTAAGATATTGCAACATAAGATTCTTCCAGAATGTTCTAAGTAAAATCTACTCTCAAGTCTAGCGTGGCATCTAAGTTCTAAGCAAATGATGAAAATTATGTCATTCCTTCCACGTAGAAAATAACCTTCATAATGTCAATCAAGAAAGCAAATTTTATACTTGTTTGTTAAACATATCATTTGAAATATGATGTAAAAATTAATGTTAATAAATTCTTTAATAAAAAATGTAAAAAAGAAAGAAAGCAAATTTTGGTGAGGCATGCTGACTCATTATTCTGAGCACTCAGGAGGTGAAGGTAATACAATTTTAGGTAATTCAAACCAGGGATAAAGCTCAATATTCTGGAATTGACTTGGGTTTACATCTCACTGACACTTGAAAAAAAGAAAAGATGTCAGTTTTTCTACTATGTTGATTCCAGCAGTAAATACTTCAGGCTTTATTGGCCATATAACATTTACTTCACCTACTCAACTCTTCAATTATAGTATTGAGGGAACCACAGATAATTTATACATAAAAGCATAGAATGATATGAGTACAATTATTATAGCCATATAATGTACTAGGTCATGCCTATGAACCACAGTTTATCATACATACCCTTCCTTGTTTATACTATTATAAAAGTTTGGTTACCTGGGCACCAGATGCTCAAGTCTCTGATTCTAGCTACTCAGAGAGCTGAGATCTGAGAATCCTTTCTCCAGTTAACCAGAAAATACCAGAAGTGGTGACGTGACTCAAATGTAGAGCACAGGCCTGAGTAAAAAAGTCCAAGAGAGAATGTCAAATGGTGTGTTCAAACCCACATGTGATTGTACTTACAATCTTCAGCTCTCATGCACAGCCTGGTTTGGTGTTAGGACACCATAAACATGAAAATACAAGCCACGAGGAGCTGTGAGATGGAGAGGGAACACTATTTTCCAAAATGCTAGTAAATCTGTGAAATGTTTGACATAGAATATACGATCCCAAGATAAACTGAGCTGTGTTTTTCTACAGACTATTGGAGTAAAGCTAGCAATCTAAAAAGATCAGGTTATTAAAATGCGTAACATTGGTTAACTAAAATAGCAGTAGAGGAAACAGCCCAGCACACAGAGGAATAGTTGTTTCAGTTTGCAAGCTGTATTCATTTTGTCACTTGAAAATTATCTTACACCAAAGAAATCAATATTGAATGATAAAAAATGATGAAAGACATGCATCTCATTCTATGTCCTTCATAAAGGAATTTGATAGGTGAGGGCTTAGCCAACATGGTTTCTAGGTTTATTATCATTATAAACTAATTACAGCAGTGTCATAATGGTGAGATTATTGACATTTATATTAATTAAGCCAAATAAAAGGCCCAGAAATAGACTACACATTTATAATCAATTGATTTTTCAACAAAAAGTGCCAAAGCAAGATAATCAGACAAGAAACAAATATTTAATGAAAATGGGCTAGAAAAACTAAATGTCACCAACGAGATGAAAAGAAATTGATCTATTAATCTTATATTGTGAACAAGATAAGTTGAAATAGTTCTCATATCAAGTGTCATAGATCACATTAACAATTCTATTCATTAAATAATGAATGTTGATAGAAATCACATACAAAATATGTTTTACTGAAAATCTAAAACCTGAAAAAGATGCCATGTGGTAGGCAAAGGGAGGATTCACTAGGGAAGCAAATGTAGGAAAAGTTAGTTTGTATCAAAATGAAGTCATTACATTACCAAAGCTAAAAGTCTTATTTTCATTTTGCCTGTAAAATGAAAAAGATGTAGATATGTTTCCAATATACTTTTAATCATGTCTGTTTTGCATATGGCATTTAGTTCTGTATCCCGATTGTGAAAACATAAATGCCTCAATATATACCCACAGACATTTTCAAAAGGATTAGCACAAAACAAAGAATAACAATAGTACCAAAAAATGGAAATTAGATGTAGAGAAATACCAATGATGCACTAAATGCTAGTGCTCTTATAATATTTGCTTTATTAATGTAATATATTATGGATTTTTGACAATTGAATTTTGTACATTAAGCGAATATTAAATTATTTAACTATAGTCATAAAGAGAATAGCCTTTTTAAAGTATTAATGGTAGTAATAAATAGTGTAATGTGTAAAAGTTTAGTAATCTGAAGGGGGAATTACAAATTGTATAGTGCATTGTGATTTTCTAAAAATATTTTAATATACATTGTATCATCACATTTTGCAACAAGCTTAGAGTAATGCAGTTAATACCTCAATTTTACCCTTGAGAAATTTAATGTCTTGTATGAATAAGAAAAATATAGTGGAATTTTTCCTTTGATAGTTGATTTAAATGATTAAAAGTTTAAATAAAATTCTTAATTAACTTTTTCAGATCATCCACTTTTTAGTAATGTGTATGACTGATATCAATAACTAGATTTCATTATGACTTTATGATTTATGGAATATGGTACACTGTACTATTTAAAACTATGAATTCACAGAGTCTACCCCTGCCATGTTAAAATTTTTAATGCTATTTTAATAGAATTAAAATGAAATAGTTATATCTGTAAGACATAAAGGAACTTTAAATTTTTATATTATATATTAAACAAGTTCCAAATTTGTAATTTTTTTTTTCTCAAACACACAATACCTTGAGTATCATGTCAAAAATAGTGCCATGGTTTCTTTCCAGAACTTGTATCCTCAGGTTCTCAGAATAATGTCTGATCAGTAGTTTTCTATATCAATGATTATTTGCTGAAAGGTACATTTATGGATTTACTTTATTCTCTCTTTTTTTTGGGGGGGGGTGGTTGTTATAGGGCTTGAACTCAGCCTGGGCGAGTTGTCCCTGAGCTCTTCAGCTCAAGGCTACCTCCCTATCCTTGAGCCAAGCCCCATTCCCTGTTTTCTAGAGGTTAATTGTAGACATGAATGTCCGGTGGCTTTGAACTTTGATCCTCAGATCTCAGCCTCCTGAGTAGCTAGGTTTACAGGTGTGAACCACCGCACCCAGCTGGAATTTTTTTATTCTTAAAAAATAAACCAAGCCAGGTGTGGTGGCTCACGCCTGTAATCCTAGAAAAGGGGAAATAGCGCTCTGGCTCGAGGTTTTGGATAGTAGCCTTCAGCTGAAGAGCTCAGGGACAATGCCCAGGCCCAGGGTTAGGGTGGTATCCTTGAATGAGCACTCACTGAGCTTTCAGGCCCAGAGTTCAAGAGCCATGACTTACAAAATAAATAAACACACAAACAAACAAATAAACAAATCCATTTATTTTGGTCTTATGCCAAGTTTGGTGCTCACAATTCCATGCTTGCTCTGTTTTACTTGTTTGGTTTACACACCTTTTGGTTTCTTTGCTCATCATTTTGAAGATCTGGTTTAATGCCAGAACTGGCTATGAATTCAAATCATTCAGATATTGGCCTCTTTTTTTCATATAATTTTTATTGTAATTAATAGAAGGGTTACATTACATTTGCCAGAGCCACCAAAATTGAGTACTTTCTATGTCACATGATACAACCTATGCATATTTTGGCGGCAGATTACCTGTTAACTATGATGAGTATTTTCCAAGTGAGACTCCTATTCCTGCTATATAACCTATTTTTCTCAATTCTGAAACTACTCAGCTCCTTTTCACTTTATTTTTTTTTCAGTTCTATTTTAATAATTTTAAGATTGATCCTCTTTCCAAATCACTGAATGCAATTTTTCTTATCAGTAATCTCTGTATCTGTGATTATGTGCCTCTTTCTCTATTGTTATGTAATGTTTATCTATAAATATATCTGGATCATTCTGGATTTATCATTCTAGATATACTGTGTTCTTTGTATTTATTTTCAAGTGTAAAAGGAATTTCTTATGTTATATCTGAATATAGCTATTCCTTACCAAGTCCACTTGATTATTTTTTTAGTTGTAATTGCCAAAAAATGGAAGTCCTGTAAGGAAAACATGTATGCTAATACTACTTCTAGAGAACCTTGTGTATAATTAGCAACTTTAGAACATCTGCTGTTTAAAAATATGCACCATTTAAGAGAATGTTAATTTATTTGTACTTAGAGGACAGTTGAAATTAGTCTAATAATAACCGTTAAAAGATTGTAATTGATCTTCAATGCTTTGGGGCTCATAACATTTGTCTTTTTTAAGGTTGGGGTAGAGCTTGATATATAATAAAATGGGAAGATAAAGCATGAAATATGGGGAATAAATCTAATTTTGGAGGTAAATAAAAACCTCTAGTAACATGAGAATGATGTGCAAGGCTCCTAAATGAACATAACATCATAAGTTCTGCCTCATGGCAAACAAAATTTAAAGACTTCTCTAAAGTCAACCACAAAACACTGCTGAAATCATGAAAAGAGGAAACTTCATATGACAGGGTTTGACTCTGTGGATCATCATGATACTTTTTTCACTCTGATCCTTATTTAAAAAGTTACAGGGCAGCAAACTTATGTTATTTTCCTTGTATTTCTAATGCTTACACCATTATGCAAAACTTAACTCCACAACCACTATACATTAAATTTATAATAATCTAAGATTCAGCCTCTCACTACTGGTAACTAAAATATTATGAATTGTTACAAACTTTTTTTTCCAACCTAATGGCTCAAAGTCAACTTGATCTTACTATATTATCTTACACCATGTCCACTACACGCTGTAGTGAATATTGTATTTATTTTGTCTACACTTACATACAATTCAGCATTTGGTTAATAGTTAAGCAAGAAACACAATAGAGAATATGCAAGCAGTTATAAGAGAATTAACTGAATCAACTTTCTACTAAAGTATTAAAATTATTTACAAAGAATAAATCAAATCATAACAAAAGAGGTACCAGGAAATTTTTTTTCCAATCATGGGGCTTGAACTCTAGGCCTGGGTGCTGTCCCTGAGCTCTTTATCCCTACCTCTTGAGCCACAGCACCATTTCCAGTTTTCTAGTTATTAATTGGAGATAAGAGTCTCACAGACTTTAGTGCTGGGGCTGGCTTTGAAACACGTTCCTTAGATCTCAGTCTGCTGAGTAGCTAGGATTACAGGCGCCAGCCACTGTGCAGGACTAGGAAATGTGTTCTTGAAGTGGGCAGAGGGAATCAAAGAGGGAGGGTTAGACGAATGAAGGGAAGATGACAGAAATGTAATGAAGAATTGATTCTATACACTACAAATTTAAGAAAAATAGGGGAGGGCTT
The DNA here is from genome assembly GCF_031878675.1 of Megascapheus bottae. Lineage (NCBI taxonomy): Eukaryota > Metazoa > Chordata > Mammalia > Rodentia > Geomyidae > Megascapheus > Megascapheus bottae. The sequence continues at coordinate 31,922,802 of NC_143519.1, forward strand.
GGGTGGAAAGGGGATTACGAATTAAGATTGCTATACATATATAAATATATACATATACTGCTTTTAAAAATGGCAAAAATTTCAATAAATATCCCCCCATTTTTTTAAGTGTAGGAAGGAGTTGTTGAGAGGAGTGGATGAGTTTGTTACAAACAGTAATGTTGATCATCAGCATTGCATTCATACACTGCTTTCTTGAATGCCACGTCCTTTGTCAAGCTACATAAAAGTAATGAAAATATTAAAAAGCAATGACATGATGCATAAAATGGTTTATTAATGAAATGAGAGTTTAGTTTAATTAATGTTACAGTGCAAAGTAATTTATAAATTCTTATTGCAATGAAGTTATGTTTTAACATTACTAAAGATTATCAACTTTACTACTTCAATATTACGTATTACTTCTGATATTTCTCTATATATCTCAATCATAGCTAGGCTGTTTTCTAAAGATTCCTACTTATTTATTATGGAGACACATATGCAGAAATGATCATAAATATGAAAGTTTCAGTAATTCTAATTCTATGACATTCTTTTTCAAATTTTACTATCTGAAGTGTTTTACAAGGGAGAAACTTTACAGTATGCCCATATATGCACAAAATATAATGTGATCATAGTCATTTCTCCATTTTTCTTCTTCATCCTTTCTTTGTCCCTCTTAAATCAATCTCAGTAAGCTTCCTTGTTCCATTTTCATAATATATCAGGAATAGTTTGGCCGTATCAATCTTTATCACCCTTTCTTGTTAAACTCCTCTTCACATAGCTACTCCATATTTACACAATATGACTAAAAATCTAAAAAATTCTAAAGATTTCACCCCCAACCTCCCAGATATAAGACAAACCTTCTCAACATACCAGAATACAAAATTAACATATAAAAAAATCACGTTATCTCTCATCTCTTTTGCTGTCCCTTGGTTATCTCATATTGTTACAATATTTCACCCTGTTATCTGATATATTTTATATATATTTAATTGGTTGATTGAAACTGGATAGGGAAGGGGGAAAATTAAGATGAGCGGGGGGGTGTGGGGAGGAGAAGGGGGTGAAGGGAAATGGGGACCATGTCATGAGAAAGGGTATCAATTTTTGTGAAGTAATGCACCTTCTATTTGGTGAACCCTTCTACTATTTACAATACAAATATATGGAAAAAAGAACAAAAATATCACTGGCTTGTCCCTAAATAAATAATCAACAGGCTAAGACAAATGATGAACTTCAGGAAATAAAAGACTTCTATATAAAAACCTGTAAAACCATGAAGAAAGAAATTGGAGAAGACACCAGAATATAGATAGCCCTCTTATTTTTAAGAATTCACAGAGTTAAGATCCTAAAAATGGTTATATAGCCAAAAGTAACCTTACACAGATAGGTTTCTTAGATTCCATGACTAATTGTCCTTGTTTGTAGTATGCTTTTGGAATCACAGTTTTTCTTTCTTTACTTCCTTGTCTTCCTTCCTTCCTTCCTTCTTTCTTATCTTCTTTTCTTTTATTTTTATTCTGTAATCACATCAATGTTGTAAGAAAATTGTTTCTTTGAGATAATATGTGTGTGCATATGGAATTATGATTTATTGAAATCATAGAAAAATAAAGTGTAGACTTTGTTACAATTTTGTTCATGTGAACAATAAACTTGCAAAGAATTTTCAGTAAAGCCAATTTCTAGACTTGGCTTAAACAGCTATTCTAATAAAGTAGCAAAATTACTAAATTCATTATTACTATTGCCACTCAAATATTAAGCCATATATTTAGCTTTGTTAAAGAAACAAATGTTTGTCTAAAACAATAATATTAAATAATATTAAATAAAATACAAAGGCTATTTTAATGCAAAAATAAAATGTGGTTTTACTAAATCTAGAAGGAAATAACACATTAATATACAATGAGCATTCTTGAATGCTTTAGAAGATTTCAGATCATTTAGAAATATTCTGTTGTGTACCCAACACCGAAGGGAAATTTGTAAACAAATATCTTTTGAAGAAATTGAATTTCCATAATGAACAATTCCAATTAATTGATGCTAGAAAAAACTCATAGTTTATTAAATGTGAGTGTAGTGGAATATATAAGGAAACTACATCTGCTGATGACATATGGAAGATGTTTGCTGCACTGCTTTATAAAAAGCACAACCTACAATGATATTCATTCAATTTGAACCTGCCATTACTAAACACTTTTTTGCCAACCTTTTGAGGAATAGCATTGATTTGTTATACAACTACATAAACCCACAGGCTCATGTTTCTTAGAAACTTTAATGGGGCTTACTAGGGCTTTTAACAATGTACAACAATGAAAATTTCCACCCATCACTTCCATTGAAACAGGTGATCACCTGTAAGGATCTTGACTTTCTGAACTGCTGCAAGTAGTATAACTTCATAGAATTTTTAGGTCCATAACTAACTATAAAATGACCTAACTATAAAATGTTCATGTATCTGCAATAAATGTTTCTTGAGGATGGAAGAGACAGTGAACAATTTCAAGTGAATTATACAGAATTTGAAACAAACTTTGAAAAAGAGATGTTTTGGATTATTTTGTGTCAGTTGCTGAATTGAATGAAACCAATATAAAATGTACATTTTTTTACAACACAGCAAATGTCTAAGGGAGGCAGAAGTAAAGGGTTAATTTGAAAGAGATATAGAAGACTTTCATAGTAAACTATTTGATGTTGTTTGGATTATTAAGGCCTTACAAATATAACGAAACACCCAATATAACCCAAACACTAGTGTGAGCATATCAGCATTTGGAAATTAAAACATTTGTAACACTGCTTAAGAATGTGGCCAGTAAAGATTGGTCTACGGAACAAATTTATGACCTGAATTAGTTAGAGAATTAAATATTAGGATAAGAGAAAGGGAAAAAAATAACTTAAAATATACTGTAAAAGATGAATTTATAATGATTTTCCACTGACATATCTGCAAGGATAAAAGACAAATATGGTTGGCAAAAGTTGAAGTACACCTTGGAATGGTTATGTAATGATAGCTGTACATTTAGAAGAGTACTTTTTGTATCTTTTCATTTTTATATTCTTTTTTCTTCTTTTTATTGTAATTAGTAGAAGGGTTACAGTTATATTTGCCAGATAGAAGGTGCATTACTTCACAAACACTGATACCCGTTCTCATGTTTTGGTCCCCATTCCCCTCGCCCCACACTTCATCTTGTTTTCCCCTATTCCCTATCCTATTTCAAATAAACAAATAAACATATATACAAAATACCAAATATCAAGGTAAGATACTGTAACAATATGGGAAAACCAAAGGACAACAAAAGACATGTGAAATAACATAGTACATTAAGAACAACAATCACACATTATATGGCTCTTGTTTATATATTTTGGTGGGAGTGTAAACATGTTCAAACACTAAGGAAGGCAGTATGGTGATTCCTCAAAAGACTAAACATAGAGCTCCCCTATTTCCAAGGAATTCCACTACTTGGCATTTACTCTGTGGTCCAAAAACAAGGACATACTAAAGCCACTAGCACAATGATGTTCATTGCAGCACTATTTACCCTAACAAAGATATGGACCCAATCCTGATGCCCCTCAGCAGATGATTTAATCCACAAGATGTTGTATTTATACACATGGAATTCTATGCTGCCATCAGAAAGAACAACATTGACCCATTTATAAGAAAATGGAAAGACTTGGAAAAAATCATTTTTTATACTCTTAGGATTGGAAGCCAGAACTTTGGGAAGCAAAAGTATCAAGAAAGTTTATATAAGGCATACACCTACCTTATTATTTAAATTTTATTACTGTAAAGTAATTTTATAAAGGGCTTTGTGTTACTTCCAGCTTCCATGTAATGTACATCAATCAAAATTCAACACATATACATTAACTCATGTTTAGCCCCTTCTTCCTTCTCTCTCACTCTTTTTTAAACACTTTATGTTATTTACATTTAATGGGAAGAAAACAAATAAATGAAAACTGAGATTAATGTTTAGAAAGGAAAATATACAGGGCATACTGTTAAGGCTAAGGAAATGGTCAAAAATGTATCCCTCATAATATTCAGTTGAAGACATTTTTGAAAATCAGATGGGAATGAAAGAAATGAAGAGTTACTGGATTCATTCAGAACCACATTTTTGGAAAACTATCAATCAATTCTAGGAGGAGAGTTCTAAAGTAAACTATATAATCTATGTTTTTAATCGGCATAAAACAGCACTCAATAATATAATATTAATGAATTTTTGAAGTGTTAAATCAGAACCAAGAAAATCAGACATGTAGTTGTTCCAGGAAGTCTATCAATATACCATATGATATTGTAATATCTCTCCCTCAACATTTAGAATAAATACAAGACTTATTTGGCACTTAATGGATTTTTAACATACAAAATAACACACCCATTGTTATAACAGGGTACGCTCAAAACAATCACCATGGAGAAGAAATGATCACAGGAAGATAAACAAAGTTGTCTAAACAGTTTTTGAGTCTATTTGTTTATAATTGTTTTGTGCATTGGTGTGTATGTGCAATGAATGTTTTTAACCAAAAATATTTTCAGACATAAAAATAGTATTATGTAAATATAAACACCTTTATTTTTTATTTGTAATGGGAAAGAGAAGGGAGGAAAAAACATGATTGGCAAGGGTAAGAGGGAGGGAAATGGGGACAAAAACGAGAGGAGGTATCAATGTGTAACGAGTTATGTATGTACTACCAGGTGAATGTAACTGTAACCCCTCTATACATTAATCTGACAATAAAAATATGAAAAATGAAATAAAATAAAATTCATCCTTAATTTGGTAAATATGAGATGAATAAAGAAACATAAGTTGCTTGGATATGCATTATATCAATTTTAAGAAAGTATTTCTGAAAAAATGTAAACCAACAAATATCTGCCTAATACTTATGTGAAATATAGACTTTTTAATATGAAAGAATGAAGAATAATCTCTCAAAGTCCTTGTGAATTAAATATTCTTCATTTAGGATTTTGATTTGAAGAGGTGACATCTGTGACTGATTGTGTACTTACTCTCTTGAACAGCCCCAGAGTAAGAAAAAAAATAAAACAGTAAGATGTGGGAATTTAGACTTACGCTCTTGAACAGCCCCAGAGTAAGAAAAAAATAAAGCAGTAAGATGTGGGAATTTAGACTAATATACATATGGCATGCATAGCAGTATATGTAATCTGTTGTGTTTAAACAGGAAGCAACTGTCCTCCTGCATTTAATTGGATCTGAGATGCATATTAAAAAGCAGGTGAAGCAAAATCTTATCCATACATGTGAATTATAATTTTCCTTGAAAGAGTGTCTCTACCAAGTAAAGGGCAGGCATTATAAATTGCAAATGAATGAGATAAAATTATACAGCAGATGCTAATATAATATCAATGTACTTTAACAATATTCATTAAAATAAGCAGGGATGTAATTGGAAAAGTGAAAACCCAATTAACCTACTTAACCTGCTTATTTAGTCTGAAAGTTGCTAACATACCTTGCATATAATTCCAGTATCATGGGAATATTTGGGGAATTCAAATGGATTTAACATAAATCAGAAAGTAAAATATGTGATTTATGGTTTGAAAACAGCATTAGCCTAAACTCCAAGTATAATTATCCAGTTTTAAAAATACAAAATATTTATATTACTCACAAAATATATTGATTGTTTACAAAAGGCACTTCAGTTATACATTAGAGATTTAAACTCTACAGGCCCTCTGAGTCTAAAAGCTTAAATATATGTACCAGGCAATTTCGAACATCCTACTTTTTGAAACCAAAATCAATGTAGCTAATGTGATTAGGAGGATTAGGAAACTCACAGTCAAAGAAAGAAGCAAAGAGAAAGTAGAGTACTGGACTTTTTTCCTTTCTGGACTCAAGAATAAATATGATTTTATTTGCTAAGGAACTGAAAAAAATATTTCAAGATTTTTTTAAAAAGACTTACTTGATGTTTCAGGTGGATCTGTATCTTAAAAGAAACATGATAGCATGCTCATGGATAGGGAGAACCAACATAGGGAAATTGCTATCCTGCCAAAATTGATATACAAATTCAATGCAATCCCCATCAAAATCCCAAAGATATTCTTTACGGAAATAGAAGATATAATCCAAAGATTCATATAGAACAAGAAAAGACCTAGAATAGCCAAAACGATTCTAGGCAAAAAGAGCAATGCTGGTTGCATTACAATACCAGACTTCAAACTCTACTATAGAGACATAATAACAAAAACTGCTTGGTAATGGCACAAAAACAGACCAGAAGATCAGTGGAACAGAATAGAAGACCCAGAAATAGAACCACATACCTATAGTCAACTTGTATTTGACAAAGGAGCCAAAGATATACAGTGGAACAAACCTATTCAATTATTGGTGCTGGTAAAACTGGGCAGCCACATACAGAAAACTAAAAATTGACCCTAGCCTTTCACCATGCACAAGCATTAACTCAAAGTGGATCAAAGACCTCAACGTCAGACCGGAAACCGTGAAACTGATACATGATAAAGTAGGAGAGACACTGGAACTCATAGGCACAGGCAAAAGATTCCTGAACAGAATCGCAGGGTCACAACAGATTGGAGAGAGATTCAATAAATGGGACTACCTAAAAATAAAAAGTTTCTGTACAGATAAAAACATAATCACAAAAGTAGAGAGACAGCCAGCCAACTGGGAAAAGATATTCACCAACAATATATCTGACAAATGCTTAATATCCAGTATCTACAGGGAACTCAAGAAACTAATCTCCCCAAAACCCAATAAACCATTCACTAAATGGGCTAGGGAACTAAAGAGAGACTTAACAGAAGAAGAGATTAAAATGGCAGAAAACCATATGAGAAAATTTTCATCATCTATGGTCATAAAGGAAATGCAAATAAAAACAATCCTAAGATACCACCTTACCCCAACAAGAATGGCCAAGATTTTGAACTCAGACAATGACAGTTGCTGGCGGGGTTGTGGAGAAAAAGGAATCCTACTACACTGCTGGTGGGAATGTAGACTAGTTCAGCCACTCTGGAAAGCAGTGTGGAGGTTTCTTAAAGAACTGAAAATAGACCTTCCCTAAGATCCCACCATACCACTTCTGGGCATCTATCCTGATCATCATGACCCAAGATATTATAAGGACACCTGCTCAGCTATGTTCATCTCTGCATTATTCACAATAGCCAGGCGATGGAAACAATCCAGATGCCCTACTGCTGATGAATGGATACAGAAAATGTGGTATATATACACAATGGAATTCTACATAGCCAACAGACAAGATAAAACAATGGCATTCACAGGGAAGTAGATGAATCTTGAGCAAATAATGTTGAGTGAGACGTCAAGACCTAAGGAACAAAAGGCACATGGTATCCTTATTATGTGGCTATTAAATCCAAAGAGTACAAGAGTGAGGACTCAATAACTGCCTACCCAAAGCAATGGACATGGTAATGGAAATATAAACATAACTATATAGACATAAAAACCTGACTCTATAGATATCATGTTTTATTTCTTAAATTAATGTATTTCTATGACATACAAACCCTTATCCTAATTTTGATTAAGTTCTAAATACTAAGTCCCAGTGGTTGTAAATAGAGATTTCCTCCTTGAAAAAAAAAGAAAGAAAGATGATAGGCACATAATGTATCATGCTAAGCAACAAAAAAAATGTGACTGGGAGACTGGAAAAATTGTCAGTATAACCGCCTCATTTGCTATTACTAGTAGTAATTCATCCTTACTAGTCTATTTGTTTAAAGTATTTTCAGCAACTTAAGTTTTCTTCTGTTTACCAATCTTAATAGTATTTTAAAGATTCAATTGATAAATTTTACCAAAATTTCACCACATGAGCATATAGTTTATAAAGAAAAATAACTCATTTCTCCCTGTCACTTTAACTTCTTGTGAGCATCATCCAGTCTCAGCCTTGTACTATACAAACAAAAAAAATTGAACTAGTATCTCTAAATGAATGCAAATATTAAATAATTTTCCCAATCTGAGATCATTTTAAGAAAATCCTTTATTCTTAAAATTTCCCTTGCATTTTTGCTAGTGATCATCATACACTCAATAGAAAGTAAAAGTATTTTAGAAATATCTATGTTAACTTTAAATAAGAAATAGATTTTCAATGTGTTCCATAAGCTTAAGGTCTCAATTGCAAATAAAAATGAAAGAAGACCTGTATGTAGTTTTACTGCCGCATCTAAGTACTAAAAATAGCTATTATCGAAATTAATTTTGTAAAATTAGTTGGATTATTTTCTATCAGTGATAGTTCCATTTTCTGTCAAGCAAATGAACAATAGTTTCTTGTTACATTGTGATTTACAAAGTACAGCATTTCTGTGGAAACAAAATGGAATTTTGTCAACAAAGCATAATTAGAGGCCATTATAAACTAGTAATTTGTTCATGTCCAACTAGTCTAATCTAGTTTAAATCTCTGATTATTGCTCTAGAATACTAAGCTTGATTAACCTATTAAAACTACAAGAAGAATTTATTTAGAAGTAAATTTCCCATTTAAATGCAACAACACAGAGTTAACACCTGTTAGGTCCACTTTCATGTTCCTCTGTAGGTAAATTGAATGGCTATAAATTTTCCAAAGGAAACAAACTCACTAAGTACTTCATAAAATGATGCAACATGGTCTTTCACTGTTTCTCACATAAACCTTTTATGATAAAAATATTTTCTACATATTAAATCCAAATGAAACTTTCAGGCTTGCAACATTACCTTAAGATTACTTCATCTGAATATTTTTTGGATAGATTAAAGTCTACAGTAACAATATGAGGTATATTTACAGTGCATCATGAGGGAGGAGTTTTCATTGTCTATCAGAAAATTATTTTAATTTGATGGATTTAGAAAAAAATAAGCAAGCTGAAATAGCTGAAAGTATTCATAATGACTCATTAAATATGTAAATGTTTTCATATTTCTCACCTATTCTATTGGTTTGTTGTTTTACACGCCCCATTGTATAATTGAGAGAAAGAGGACAAAGGATGAATAGAAAAAGGGGAAAATGTTGGCTCAATTATAGGTAATAGCGTAGAAAGTGAATGAAAGCATCTGTTTATAGAAGTAACACTGATGGGACCAGGAGTGTGACCTACTGGTAGAGTGTTTGCATAACACACACAAAGCCCTGGGTTTAATTCCTCAGTACTACATACACAGATAAGGCTGGAAGTGGTGGTGTGGTTCAATTGTGGAATGCTAGCCTTGGGAAAGCTTAAGGACATTGCTCACGCCCTGAGTTCAAGCCTTAGGACTGGCTAAATAAAAGGAACACTGATTTTCCTTCTGTAGATAAGAATAAATATGTAAATATCCAACATTTCATGTGAAATAAAGGTTTAAATTTCAGACTTTTACATTAAAGTGAATTAATATTTTTATATATTGGCATAGGTTTCAATTTTATGTGTATTATTGTTGATTGTGATTTTTGAATATATTTAAAGTGAATCAACATTTACCATTATTTCTATCATTGTTGGTTTGTTGTAATGATTTGATCATTTATTTGGTTAACAATTATTAATGTTTCAATCTTTTCAACACTAGAGTTTAAATTGTTACCCCAAAATATATACATAAACGAAGAAAATTGATGAATACCAAAAACCAGTAAATATAAGTCCGTCCACATCATAATTTCCATATACTTTTCTATAATTAATCCATTCTCCTTTGCCAGATGCTGACAGCTCCTGAGATATTTATTCTTCAACTTTTGCATGAAAATTACTATGTGCATGATACTATGCACAGCTTTAAAACTGGATTCTTTTAGGTTATGTACTGTCCTTGAGATTAATCCATATTTGTTTTAGCATATATTTTCTTACTTCATGATATAAAGATAGCTAGTTTTATTCATCTATTCTTTTTTGCATTCCTCAATAGAAGAACATTTGTATTTTTATCATATCAAGTATGAATAAGTTGATGAAACTTGTGTATACTTTTAAAAATCCATTGTTGTAGTTTATTAGCTATTGCTGGTTATACAAAGAATATGGCTACTCTTGTTTAAAATGTGTTCCAATTAGCATCTATTGTTCTCTCCCTCTTTCCCTCCTTCCTGAAACAATTTAAGGAGATTATATGTCATTTCATTACAAGAAGATTTTATTATCTTTAAGTCATTCTACAAATTATTTGCAATTCAATAAAGTATTTTATGAATACTGTGTGTGTGTGTGTGTGTGTGTATCAGTGTCAACTTTACCACATCTCACACTTATCCCTTCCAACTCAATCCTTCCCTCACTTTTCTTAATTTTCTAGGATAAATATACTTTTAATATGATTGTATGTTTTGATTCTCTATAATAAGTACCTTACACATTTGACTATTTGGACATAAATTTAAAGGAAGTTTTAAAATATTTTCTAAGCAATGTTCAATAATCCCTGTTGCTTTGAGTCCTATCCAGGACCTGGAATTGTTATGCAATATTCAAGACTTGCTTCTAACTGAGTACTGATATTGAATTCCAACCTTAATTTAAGACTACTAATGAGTATTTATACAAGTATGAATTCCTATTTTAAAGAAGGAGTTTGAAATGCATTGCTTAAAAATTCTCCCAGGATGGATTTTAAATAAAATGTCATAACTTACAGTATGAGCTAGTCATTGCCCATTCATATAACCAATATCAATATAAACCCATTGCTATTTTGTATCACAATCTTTTTACTGTTGTATTTCTCAGTTTCAAAAATAGCTACATTCTTCAGGCTTTATTAAAAGTCAAATATTTCTCAGACTTTCTCAATCATAACAATTTAACATTACTCTTCACATTCACACCTGAAGTTGCCCATAACCTAAATTTCTCTACTTTGAATGAAGTTTGGCCACTTCTTAACTTTCCAATAATTTCTGAGTCTACTGAGAAATCCAAATCTTTAAAATGAAACAAATGTTCAGTGCTGAACATAATTTACAAAACCTTCACCTTCCAGGGGAAAGTTTGTAAATGCAATTCAGATAATATATTGAAAGGGTGTGCTGAAGAAGGAAAACAATATGAAATTAAATGGAGGATTATGGAGAAATGAGAATAAAAATCTATTTTACATTGTTTGAGCTTTAGGAAAAATGTTTATAATGTTTATTACAAGAGCCTACATTAAATGCAGAGAAATTTAAAGTATTAAATAAATGTTAATGAAGAATATCTTTAATTTTATTCACCATGTCTACAAAATGAAGAATGAGTCAGAATTTGTATATTCTTTCAGACTATGGTCCAAAAGAGGCACATAGAAGGAGATAATTAGGGAATTTCATTTGGCTACAGACATGCATCAAACCACACAGAAACTAAAGAAAGCTCCTGCACAAGATATAGCAATTAAACCAGTTGAAATTACCACTGATTAAATAGACTAATGTTACTTCAGGAATGCGTTGAAATACATAAAAAAACCTGAGGACAAATACAAGCATAACATAAATTAAGAAAATAAGTGTCATTAGTAGAATGAGGAGAATTATCTAAAAAGTTTTGTATAGCTACTTAAAATTTTTAATAATAAAAATGACATCAATAAACAATTATTTCATAGAAACAAACGAAGGAATCAGTAACAACATTTAAAAAGGAAAGTGAAACAAAAAATTAGAATATAAATGATTATATGGATATGTATGTGTATGTGATGTGTTTATACATGTGTACCTATGTGCCTCATGTAGTTGCAAGTTTCTCAACTAAATAAATATTTATGCAAATTGGAAGTTCTCCAAATATTGGAAACAATTAAATTAATTATAAAACTATCATGTAGCTAAACACAGTATGTTGAAGGTTTAGCTCCAGCTACTAAGTAGGCATAGGTAGGAGTTTTGTGGTGAAAGTGATGCCCCAGCAAAAAATATTACATCTGAATTGAAAAAATAAAGCAGAACTAAGGGGTGGGATTGGTGTACAAGTGTTAAAATATCTGGCTAGGCAGCATAAAGTTCTCAATTCATTCCCCGGTAACAGTAAAGTAAACCAATAAATATAAAATACATACATATATATATATAATATTAACAGAGGGTGAGAGAGCGAGAGAGGGGTAGAAAGAGAGATCCTCACAAATAGGACTTGACAATGGCTTCTTTTATTTTCCTGCACTGAAGAGGAAGAGAAAAAAATTAAAATTATGAGAATCTAGAAATATACAGGGAGTTCAAAGTCTTTCTAAACTTTATATACAATGAGACCTTTAGCAAAATAAAAAATGAATAAATGAAATAAAATAATAAAAATCTATACATAAAAATAAGAAAAATGAACTTTCATGTAATTAAAAGTCAAGTAATGACAGAAATGCATTATGAAAAGAATAGTCCTTTGTATGTGAACATTATACCTCATACTTACAAATTTCATGATACTAGTAGGAATCTATGTTCCTAGCCTGTAAAGTGTACGCTAATGCTCTTTGTTTAAAAAATTCCGGCTGGGAGAAGTGGTTCACCGCTATAATCCTAGTTACTCAGGAGGCTGAGATCTGAAGATGAAGTTTCAAAGCCAACCTGGGCACTAAAAAGTCCGTGAGACTCTTATCTCCAATTAATCACTAGGAAACCGGAAGTGGCGCTGTGACTCAAGGAGTATGGCGGTAGCCTTGAGCTAAAGAGGTAGGGACAATACCCAGGCCCAGAGTTCAAGTCCCAAGACTGACCCCCCCCCCAAAAAAAAATCTCTCTACAATGTTCTTGTACTAAATAATGTAAGAATTTACAATACAGTGGAATTTGGATGCCTAAAAGTAAAGTGGCATAATAAAAAATACAGCGTAAAGGTGAATAATATGCACTTCAATAGACTGCTTAGCATCAGTGGATCTTGCAGAACTAGAGAGGTTCTGATAAAGTAAAAGACAGTAACTACAGTCCTCCACATATCTACCTCCTGAATGGTCCGATTACAGAGCTGAGCCATTGAAATTTTGAGGAGCATGCAATTCTATTTAGAAACTGTTTCTAAACTTTGTTATACCTTGTAAAACGGTTTCTGCTATATATGGTATATATTCAAATATTCCTATAATTTCAGTTTCACTTACCAAATGAACGGAGAGTTTTCACATGTCTAAAAATCAGGGCATCTACTTTTTTATGGATATGCTTTGAAGAATTGATTGGGTACCCCTATATACTCCAGCATGCCAATGGCTTAACTGAACTCACATTGTAAGCAACTTAACGATCTATCTGTCTATCTATCTATCTGTCTATCTATCTATCTATCTATCTATCTGTTAATTTAACTATCAATTCAAATAGCATTTAATGGCATTAACACTTTTACCTTTGACTTTCTATACTACTTTGAGGAGAATTATTTCCATGCTTTTCTTCTTTGTTCGTTACTTGTTTATGTATCTATTTAATAGTTGCATATATAGATAGTATTCATTGCTTTTTGCATTGCATATCACAATACTGCATACAGCAGTCAGTAAAATTCATTAATAATTATTACAAATGTGCCACTTTTAAGACCTAAATTATTCAAAAGCTTTTATGTAAAATTAAATGCTAGATTTCTATTAACTGGAATAGTTTTTCAATCAATACATGTAAGTTTTATTGCAAAACTCAATTTTTGTGTAGATCTACACTGTTTTATATATATATGTAATAGTTCAGATTTATATGACCTCAAACATTCTCTAAAAAGAAACATCATTGTTAAAATAAGTAGGCAGTGGTGCTCTTCTAATATGTACTTTATTTAAAAATAAATTTCATTATTAGGACCATCATAAACATATGAATGTATGTAATGATATTCTTATTAAAATTTTCTATTGTACAATTTTGCTTGCTAAATATATTTACATACATTTTGCCTAAAATAGTCATATTTACTTATATTATTACAATAAATAAAATTTATTTATTGCAAGTCACAAGTAAATTCCTATGCTTATGAAAGTAGACACTTATTTGGGAGAAAATAAAATCCTTGAGTGTGTTAGTGGAATTTAACTTGAAGACTTTGTGATTTAATTGATGTAATCCGACCTTGCCATTAGTCTAGCTGGAGGCAAGCTATTTCTGTCTGCATTACTTTTCATCATACCTGCTTGTAGGAATTCAGTGCATGCTGCTCTAAATAAATGCATGACAAAGCTGAGAACTTACTACAGAAAGACCTTCAGTGTTCATCTATTTTTCCCATCAATGATGAGACACTATTGTATTCTTCCTAGCCTTCACAGTTTAAAGACAGTTATTTTAACTAGAATTTCAAAAATAATACATCGTGATTTGAGATGCACAGGAAAATATTCCTCATTTATTCATGGAATGTCCAAGCATCATCATCATGATATAAATCACTTGAATTCTCTAGCAACTTTTCATGCAATGGTGTCTATTATTAATTTAATGTGTTCTTCCTACATACAGGAAAAAAGGGAAAATCAAGTCATATATCACATAAACAATTAAAAACTATCCTTTGGTGGTAGGCTTTTTGAAATAATGTAGTTCTTATACAAAGTGAGCTGTCTTTGAGTTACATTCATTGGTTGGTGTTAGGCAGAATAATTAATTTTTTATGAGCGAGATGTTGAGAGTGAGATCTTCAAAGCTGTGCCAGATGCATATATATATTTTTTATTATGGTTCACAAACTGATAGTAAAAATAAAATGTTAGTACATGTATTAAATTAATGATATTATTTCTTAGTTGAATGCAATGAAAGTTTTGGGTTCTTTTCCTCTGCAGAGGTCAAAAATAATTTCCAAATATATAGGTCACAATTTCAAATTGATACCTTATTTTCAAAAATGATTGTGTGATACATAACATAATTTTATTATATTTATCTTTTTTTTCTTTTTTTTTTTTTGCCAGCCCTGCGCTTGGGCTCAGGGCCTGAGCACTGTCCCTGGATTTTTTCTCAAGGCTAGGGCTCTACCACTTGAGCCACAGCACCACTTCTGGCTTTTTGCTACGTATGTGGTACCGAGGAATCGAACCCGGGTCTTCATGCATGCTAGGCAAGCACTCTACCACTAGGCCAAACTCCCGGCCCCTATTATATTTATCTTTAAATCATAGATGGATTACTAAGCATTTTAACTCATAGATCTGTTTAATACTTTGCATAGAGATTCTGATGTATTTAATTGTAAAACAGTAGTTGTTAGTTCAGTGAGGATGTATTTAGTTTATACATGAATACAATTTTCTCTTGCTTTATGTGTTTTTCAATATAATTAGAATTGAGAACATTTATAATGATACCTCTACATTTTATTATAATTTGAAATCCTTACATTTTAAAACAACACTGTTAAGTGCTGGTGTTCAGCCTGAAGTGATTTTGTTTGAATTTATAATGCCTCAAAAAATTTGGGCTTAGAAAGACAAAGCAGTTCAAACTTGCATACAGTATATCATTCAATGCAGCATAAAATTTACTTTTTCATTTAAATGAAAGAACTTCAATATGCAAAGACTGCATATTTACATTAGTGTTTATCAGTGTGCTATTCAATATTTCAACTTAAAATTCTTCTCAGGGCATGTAATTTGTCATTGTGTCTTTCAACAACTTCATTTCGGAGGGAGGTATTTTGCATCATCCCCACGGTTAGATACTTGATACATAGAAAGCTTAACAAAACATACTGTTGAGTTGATCAACAGATTTTAAAACATTACAAGTCACTATTATTATGAGTGATGTTCTATCTGAATGTACAAAACTCAGGTATTCAGCTCTACAGAGACACATACATACACATAAGCACATGCATGCCTGTAACATTCCCTTCTAAATTATTGACAACTGTGATGAGATGTCATTTTTGAGAAAATTACGTCGACATAAAAATAAGTTAGAGGCAGTCAACCAAATTTGGAACCATCTGTGCTCAATGTGTACAAACTGAAATTGAAAATTTAAACACTGAATAAAATAAATAAAGAGGCACATTTTTTCATAAGTCTATATACCAAGAATATTTGATGATTGAAGGTGGCAAAGATTGCAGGCTTATAAGGAGAGACAGATTAAGTTAATATTTGGATTTTTACAAATTGAAGTAACTTAAATTTTTGTTTTCCATTTCTTTTTATCAGTTGTGTGGCTTGAGCTTCCCAATTTATATACTCATATAACTATAACCCATCTATACATCACCTTTACAATATTGTTTTAAAAATTTGTTTAAAAATTTTGCTTATGTCTACACAATACTTCTACATGGTTTGCTCAACAGAAAGATTACAAAGAATAAACCAGTAGACATTTTGGTTTTAGGAAGCAAGTACATAGATTTTTTTAGTTGTATGCAAATACCTTATATAAGACTCATTTGACTTAATTATATCCCTTTGAATCCCTGTACTATATTACTTATGAATGTACAGCTAATGAATCACTTTTCTTAAAAAAAAATTTCCATCATTAATAAGCATTACTTTGAAACAGATGAATATATCCAATTGACTGGTTGTATATGATACAATTTCACATACTACATTGTGCAATAAACTCTTCAAAAAAGTAATTTGCTAAATAAATTGATAATTGTTGAAAATAATAAGGAGGTACTATGACCTCCTGCATGCATTTTCCCAGAGTTTTAAAATACCACTATGGATGGGCATGGTGATTGGAATGATATTCACTTAGGAGGTCATGATCATCATAGTGGTCATGACTTGAGACTAGTGAGGACAAAAATTTTGTAGAAGTTCATCACAACCAATGTTTAAGCGCAGAACATTCACTTGTATCCCTAGGAAGTACAAGGGGAACATCATAGCCCAAGCTCTTCAGGACATGAAATAAGATTCTTCCCTGAAAACAGATTCCAAAAAGGGTCCAGAGGTGTGATTGCAATGGTACAGTGCTTTCCTAGTAAGTCTGATTAGTACCAAGTACCATAGGACCAAAGAAATGAAAATAAACCAAAAAATAGCACTATATAGCAATCAGTTTAACAAATTTTATTGAAAAAACTCTGTATTTCATTTATGTCAATGTATTTCAAGGCATGTGTTCGAAAAATGACATTAGAAAAATAATGTTTTCATTTTTAGTAAATTTATCTTATTTTTGAAAGCAAAGTTATAATAGTCTATTAAAAATGAACAGGATAGGGCCGGGAGATTGGCCTAGTTGTAGAGTGCTTGCCTAGCATGCATGAAGACACAGGTTTGATTCCTGGGTACCACATATGTAGCAAAAAGCCAGGAGTGGTGCTGTGGCTCAAGAGCTCTAGCCTTGAGAAAAATCTAAGGACAGTGCTCAGGCCCTAAGCCCAAGCCCAAGCCTGGCAAAAAAAAGGAAAAAGAAAGAAAGAAAGAAAGAAAGAAAGAAAGAAAGAAAGAAAGAAAGAAAGAAAGAAAGAAAGAAAGAAAGAAAGAAAGAAAGAAAGAAAAATGAACAGGATAATTTGGTAGTGTTTTAGTATTTAACTTTTTATTTTCCATTTGAATGAGTTTCCCTTCTAGCCTAGACCTGTCCTCCTGAATGAGACTCGGAAGAGCTGTGCTTACTCTATGTTCAACAAGGAAGAGTTGTAAAACCTTCTGTGTGCTTGGAAAACAAACAAACAAACAAAAAAACCTTTTAGTCATGAACATAGCTGTGTGGCTCAAGTTCTAGAGCACTAGCCTTGAGCAAAAAATGTCCAAGGAGAGTGCCCAGACAATGAGTACAAGTCCCAGGACTGTCAAAAAAAAAAAAATGTTTGTTTCTAACTTGGGAACATGGAATACTTTGAATGAAGTAAGCCAGACTCTAAGGAACATAGGCTCAATGGTTTCTCTCATTTGTCATAACCAGTAGAAACCTGGGGCTCTCATAGCACAGATTTGCAATAGAGCAAAACCTGGATACATAAGGCCATATAGTATGACGCTAAATGAAAGGACCTCTAGGATATAGAAACAAAAGCCATATAATGAGTGATTGTGGTCCTTAATGTAGTATGTTATCTCTCATCTCTTTTGCTGTCCCTTGGTTATCTCATATTGTTACAGTATTTCACTTTGTTAACCGATATATTGGATAGATTTGTATTTGGTTATTTGAAATTGGATAGGGAAGAGGGGAAAATAAGATGAGGGGTGGGGGTGGTGGGGAGGGAAATGGGGATAGAGACATAAGAAAAGGTATCAATGTATATGAATTAATGCACCTTCTATCTGGCGAATATAATATAATCCTTCTATTAATTACAATAAAAATATATGAAAAAAGTTTATTAGCATTTAATTCTATTTAGCCCCGTTTTAACATTACTGTTCATGAAGCAGAGTGGCCGGTTTTATAAATTTCAAAGTTTATACCCTTATGTACGTCTTAGTCTTTAGGAGGACATGAATCCATTTCCACCCCAATACTGCAGTCAGCTACTGCATTTTTTCCATTTTCAGAGATATTTAGTAGAGAATATCAAGAATATTTACTTTATCACTTAAACAAATGATTTTTATGAAAATAATTATTAAAATTTAATAGCCTTACTTTTGAATGTACAATTGGCAGGCTTTAAAATCTTGATGATTTTCTAATGATTATCTAATTATAATGTACAAAATTATTTTATTAATAGCATCACTCAATTTTTCTTGTAGCTACAAATGTCGAGCCCTAAAGTTAGTTTTGTTCACCATAATGAGAAAAAGGCAGCTAAACTATTAAATACAATCTTTTCTTTATGCTACCAGAGATAAGATTCCACAAACATGGAGCAGTGAGCAATTCAAGAAAATCATTCCTCTGTCCAGGGAAGACTGCTTCAGATGCCTGTCATGTGTGACGGAATATGGGAAAAGTGACAGTCTCACAGAAGCAGGCAAGAAGAAACAAGATGAAATTCTAGCAGTGATCTAAGTGTCAGTTGTAAGCAACTTTGGCATTAAAGTAACCGTAGGATCATTTCAGAACAAGGAAGTTCATATTTAATGAGAAGGAATTTTTCTGAGATTTTCTTTTGATGCTGGAGAAACAGAGAGAAAGTAAAGGCATAAGACCCCAAAAATGTCAGCACTGAAATCATGCAGGAGGATATTGGCAATGAGTTTCCCGCTAGAGTATTTGTAAGTATTAGCAAGTGATACATCGGCTGATTGGACAATGCAAATAAATAAAAATCCATAAATGGCTTTTAAAAGGAGAAATTTGGAGACTTCATCTACTCCAGTAAACATAACACAGCATTTTTCAAATCATTGATTGATCATTCAGCTTATGTGGGCAAAATGTTTGGAAATAGTTTATTTGTTGGAAAAGATATCAAGGCAGTGCCTTACATAAAAGGTGGTCATTTCCAAATTATATAAAAGATCTGAATCTTAAATTAAATATATTAATTAAGTATATAAAGATCATAACTTTGATAACATGCAAATTGAGCTAAATGAAACATTGGGTAATGTCCTTAGTTTTATTGATCTCTAAAGTCATTCATTGCTCTTTGTAGTACCCATGAAAATGAAATGACTACAAACAAGGCCATACTAAAGCTGCCACCTCAAACATGTTCACTGCAGCATTATTTATCATACTTAAGACATGGAGTCAACCCAGATGCCTTTCAGTAGGTGAATGGATCAAGAAAATATGGTATATATCCTCAAAGGAATTCTAAGCTTTTATGAGCAAAATGGCTTCACCTCATTCATAAGGAAAACTTGAAAAAAAATCAAGGGAAGTATGTCAGTCCCAAAGAAAAATAGACTCCACTGTCTCCCTCATTTGAAATGATTAGTTTATGTCCAGTTTTGTCCTAGCAGAGGATCATAATAGCTCCATTGTATGTACATATGACCATATAAGATTATGCTAAGTGAAATGAACTCCAAGATATGGAAACAAAAGGTTTCATTTTGAGATTGTTGTTTTCAGTGTACTATGTGTTGTTCTTTCTTTTTTCACATTTTCCCATGGTTTATACCCCATTGTCACTGCATTTGATTTTGGTACCCTGTGTATTCTATATATGTTTATCTGAATTAGGTAATTGAAAAGGAACAACAAAATGTTGAGACAAAGTACAAAGGCTGAACCAATGCAACAGAGATACTCTCAAGGCAGTATTTTGGCAACAAACTTGGGAGGAGGATAGGTAAAAGGCAAGTGGGATGAAAATAAGGGAGAGGGAAACAATGTTTGACAAGAAATGTACTGGATATCTTACATATTTAACTGTCACCCCTCTAAAAAACACCTTGTCAAAATTAAATAATACTAAATAATAATAATATTGTAGATTTAATGAAAAAATACAATACCTTATATCATCAATAATTTTAAAATATTAAGAATAGTGATAATGTAGTTAGCAAAAATAGAAAGGAAAGATTCTTTTTCCTTGAAATATGAAAGCTAAATTATGCAGAATGAATTTGGAGAATATTTAGGAGTAATTTTCCATAATCATTTCAGGATTAACTTTTCAAACTAATTTTTGCAATTGTCAAACACTGTGACTTGATTTTTTGATTAACCATTTATCCTTCACTCTTTATGCCAATAAGGCTGTGATATTTTCTTTTGTTCAGGACCATCAGGAAAAAACAAACTCATTCATCCTAAAAGAATAAATAAGTTTAGAATTAGAATAAGATGCTTGTATTTGCAATCTGATTCTATGTCGGACCATGATTGATGATAACACACAAACCCACTATCTTTAAACATTAAGGCACCTCTATAATGTAAGAATATGCAACCAGTTAAAAACAAAAAAAAGAAAAAATATTTTATTCAGCATGTGAGTACAATGCAGGAGGTTTGATGTCACCACTTTCATCATTTTTTTCCGCCATCTCTTCAGATTTCTAGTTCTATTTTCACTTTCACATGTATACATTGACTAATATAACTTCACTCTCCACCCATCTTCTCTTCATTCATCCATTCATACTCCATTCTGACCTTAATCCTTTCTGACCATTCATGTTCAGCTTCCTAATACTTACTTTATAAAACTGTAGATTAATTGGTCGAAGGGTTATTCCATTACAGTTCTACCCTGCATGTACTATACTTTGCCTAATACGTTTGTGTGTATTTGCATTTGACTCTATGTAACATACATATTGATAAATAAAATCTAACTTCTTCATATGGGAAAATAACTCTCTGGGCCTTGTGTATCTCTGGGTCTTACTTGCTTTCCTTAACATAATTTTTGACAAGTCTGTTTCCTGCAAATTTTTAATATCTGAATAGATTAAAATATTAAAGGAACTTTGGGTCCAAATAAATTTTTAGAATAGTTTTAATCCCCCAAACAGAACATTTTTCATCCAGAATTCCATTTGACATTTTGCCTTGCAAATTTGAACAACATAACTCTGGACACTGTCATGTGACTCTTTGGCAACATTGTCTGAAATGCCAGGAAAAAAATGATATATATTCATAAAGAGTATGTCTTTCATAAGAGAAATTTTCAATTGTCAAACAACTGGCAAATGTCAATTATTACTATGAAATTTGGAATGACAAGAATGTGTTTTGCTATCAAGCAGAAATGAATATATATATATATATATTTGTTTAAGAAAAATATTGAGTAACAGCTAGGGTGTCATTGGCCCTTATATACTATGTCAGTTATATTGAGTTTAAAAGAAAGCCATCTCTTTAGTAAATAATAAGATACTCTCTACTGTAAAATGCATTTTGTCATGAGAGTTCACAAAATAAAAGAAAATATTTTCTTGAAAGGAAACTTATTTAATATACATATTTTAAAGGAAAACATATTATTCTCAAGTGATGAAGATTTAAGTAGTAGTTCTCAGATCATCCATTTAATATAATTCAATTAGAGTAAGGTTATTCCACACTCTCAACTTTTTCATAAAACCACTATGATCTGAAAGATGCATTTATTTTTATTTTTATTTTGCCAGTCCTGGGCTTGAACTCAGGGCCTGAGCATTGTCCTTGGACTTTCTCAAGGCTAGAGCTCTACCACTTGAGCCTCAGCACCACTTCTGGTACCGAGGAATGGAACCCGGGTCCTCGTGCATGCTAGGCAAGCACTTTAACCACTGGCCAAACTCCCGGCCCTGAAAGATGCATTTTAAATGAACTTGCTGACTTTAATTTTTATTACAGTATTCATTAAGATAGATTTAATGTGTGTTGAGAATTTTTAAACTATTCTGATTCAGCACTTTTGCTTCTAAAATTATCAACCAGTAGAAAAGTTGTGGCAAGGAACAAGAATAAGTACATATCTGTCTGTGATCACCGTTTGAGAAAATGAAAGTCATTAAGCACTAAAATTCAGGAAATAATTAAATTCTTTTAGCATAATCCAGTGGTTCAATTGTGAAGAGTCGCCTACTTCTTACTCTTGAAGCCATATCCCAAAAGAAAAGTTGCATAACTTTCAAACTTAAAAAATGCATAACTTCCAGGCCAGAAGTTTGGTCTAGTGGTAGAGTGATTGCCTAGAACGCACAAAGACCAGCGTTCGATTTCTGAGTACCACATACATAGAAAAAAGGCCAGAAATGTTACTATAGCTCAAGTGGTACAGCTCTAGCCTTGAGAAATCCAAGGACAGTGCTCAGGCCCTGAATTCAAAATGTTTAAAAAAAAATTTAAAAATGTGTCATTTTTGTAATGTGAAGTAAAACAGAAAGCAATGAAGTTCATAATTATATGGCGTCATTAAGAGAAAAATAGAGAGTAGATCCATGAGTGTATAATTTATTATCAAATTTGAAGATATATTTTTGAAATAGCTTATAACTTGTGTTGTATTGAGTTACTTTTTATTGCCAAGTACTGATCAAAAATTGTTTTATTCTAATTTGTGCCCTAGGTTGAGTACTAGGGAGCTTATTGGAAAGATTTTGGAATTATAAATTCTTCAGGACATGGATTTATCTGCCTGGTAACCTTTCAAAGCAGTAATTCCATTTACATCACTTTATGAATAATGAATAACAATGACAAAGAAACTTCTATTAAAATTTTAGTGCCTTGGTAGGTGAATCAAATTACTACAAATAAATTAAAGTCACTATTTATGTTATGTCTGCAATGTACAACAGCTTTTAACTCTTGAAAATACTTTTTTCTAATTAACATTATATGCTGAAATATGATTCAGCTTATTTAGAGTACTATTTTAATTGTATATACTGAAGAATTCCATAAAATCAATGATATTTGTGAACATAAATTGCTATAGGACTAAATTATTATTTCAGGGCATATATCTAACATTTGTTGACTGAAGTTTATTTTCAAACTCTTTAATTTGGATATTTAAAAACAATTAAGACAGTTGCTTTGACTCACATCTTTAATCCTAGTCACATCTTTATTCCTAGTGACTCTGACAGCTGACACCTGAAAATCTAGACTGTAGACAAGAGCGAAGTGGAAAGAATTCCAGTTGTGAGATTGAAAGCCAAACTGAACCCTGAAATCTGAGCAAATAACCCTAATTAAGTAACTGGTATTGAGCTAGTGTTACAAGACAAATTAACTCCAACAAAGGGTTAAACATGTAACTGTTTTGAGCAATAAATACTGCAGATTCATCCATACACAAAGAAACATATTTTACATGGTTTCCCTTATTGGTAGTTAATACAATGTGACTATAAATCAACAAATAAACACAATGGACAAAAAGACAAAAGATGTACTTGACATGATGAGTTAAACAGGGCTCTAAGCATTCACACAGTGATAAAAAAAGGCAGACATGCTCATGAGAGGATCACAAGCTCTCATTAGCTATGTGCATATGATCATATAAAATCATGAGTATCAAAATGAACTCCAAAACTGGAAATAAAAGGATTTTTATTTTATTATTTGTGGTTCTTTTCATTACTTTTTGTTTTCGCCTTTTATCACTGTTTTTAATAATGATGCCTTTTGCTTCATACATAAATTCATCACGTTTGGAAAAGCGAATCATGTAAAGCAGGACACTGAACAAATTCAGTACTAATACTAACTAGATAAAACATTTAAAACAAACTATATAACTTCTGGGGGATGGGGATGGAAGGGAAAAATCTGGAATAAAACAAGGCAAGGGGTGACATTGTTCAAAAATAAATGTACTCAGGGGCCCGGAGTTTGGCCTAGTGGTTAAAGTGCTTGCGTAGCATGCACGAAGACCTGGGTTCGATTCCTTGGTACCACATATATAGAAAAAGCCAGAAGTAGTGCTGAGGCTCAAGTGGTAGAGTTCTAGCCTTGATAAAGTCCAAGGACAGTGCTCAGGCCCTGAGCTCAAGCCCAGGACTGGCAAAAAAATAAATAAAATAAATAAATAAATAAATAAATAAATAAATGTATTCATTACCTGACTTATGCAACTGCAGCACATCTACATAATATTCACAAACAAACAAACTTTAAACAAGTAAAAGAGAACAAAGAAATATTCAAATACCTAAAAAAATCAGAACTCTTTGAACAACCTTACATTGCCTCAAAGCATTACCTTCTCGTCCTCACCAGCATCTGTTGTTGTTAGATTTCTCAGTGGTAGTCATTCTAACTGTGGTGAGGTGGAATCTCAAAGTTGTTTTGATTTACATCTCTTTTATGGCCAGAGATGTTGAACTTTTCTTCATGTGACTATTGGCCTTTCTTATTCCCTCTTCAGAGAAGTCTCTCTTTAAATTGTTGGCCCACCTTTTAATGGGATGATTGTTTCTTTAGAATTTGTTTTGGAGATATTCAATTTTTTGAGTTGTAGGTATATTTTGGGTATGTAAAACAATACTATGGCGATTCCTCAAAAGACAAAACATAGAGATCCCCTGTGACCCAGAAATCCCTGGGCATTTACGCAAATGTCCATAAACAAGGACATACTAAAGCTACTAGCACAACCATGTTTATCTCAGCTGAGATGTGGAACCAATCCAAATGCCCCTTAGTAGATGAACAGATCAAGAAGATAAAGAATGGAATATTATGTTGTCATCAGAAAAATGATATTGCCACCTTTGTAAGAAAATGGAAAAGCATGGAAAAAATAATATTAACGAAATAATCCAGACCTAAACAAATGAAGACTCCATGATATCCCTCAATTTTAATGTCTAGGAATTTCTTAGCAAAGTATCATAATAGCTGAAAAGCTATGTACTTATGGTCATATAGGATGAGGCTAAGGGAAATGAACTTCAGGATTTGGAAACAATAGTTTTATTTTTGTTCGTTGTTCCTCTGTCTCTCTCTCTCTGTCTCTGTCTCTCTCTCTGTCTCTGTCTCTGTCTCTCTCTCTCTCTCTCTCCTCTCTCTCTCTCTTCTCTCTCTCTCTCTCTCTCTCTCTCTCTCTCTCTCTCTCTCTCTCTCTCTCTCTCTCTCTCTCTCTCTCTCTCTCTCTCTCTCTCCTCTTCTCCCTCTCTTTCCCCTCTCCCTGTCTCTCCCTGTCTCTCCCTTATGGTTTATCTTAGTCTGAATTTGGTATATTGGATATTTAGAGTATGATTCCTCCATCACTAAATTGGCTGTTTTTTTTAAAAATCAAAGATTCCAAATAAAGAAGGTTAACATTTCAGGAATGATAAATTTAGATGTATTATTAATTGGAAATGAGGGATTTATGTATGTTTGTTTACATTAATAATTCTTTTCTGAACAAGATGTTTGGGAGGGATGAGAGTGAGGGAAACAGGGACAAAAACATGAAAATGTGTATCAATGTGCAAGAAATAATGAATAAAATTGTAACCACCAACTAATGAAAGTAACTGTAACCCCTTCATACATTACCCTGACAATAAGGCATTGCTATTTTTTTGTTTTTGTTTTTGTTTTTTGCTAGTTCTGGGGCTTGAACTCAGGAGATGAGCACTGTCCTTGGGCTGTTTCAAGGCTAGAATTCTACTACTTGAATCACAGCTCCACTCTGTCTTTTTCTATGTATTGGTATCCAGGAGTTGAACCGAGCCTTTGTGCATGCTAGGCAAACACTCTCCACTAGACCAAAGTCCTAGCCTATCAACAATAAAATAAAATTAAAAAGTATTATTATTTTCTTAATTAGACATCATCCCATTAAATTTTTTACTTTTTCAATTTATTGAATGTTTTTATTATCTTTTAGAAGTTGTACAAAGAAGTTACTACTCATTAAACAGCATATGCATACTGCAACTTAATCATTGTCACCCTTTCAACAGTCTCACTCACCCATTCCAACTACTTTTTAACAAAGCAGTTTGTGTGTATAATGCACCTTGATCTGAGTCACTATTTCAACAGCTTCACCCCACTTCTACCTCCCCTTACCTTATATTTCTCAATTTTTTGCTACCTATATTTTCTCCCCTCTGAACCCTTCATTCTTCTATCTCTCTTATTTGTGGTACCCATTTCATGGTACTTATTTTTACTGGGTTATGACTTCATTGTTGTTATTTTTTTTTGAATTACACTATTTAAAAATGGCACGACAATTGTTTCATTTTTAACCACTTGCTTACACCTATGGCATTTTTTTGTTAGTGTACAGGCACATTCTATCTACCATAAATGAAGCAAATTGCTCAAGTTATGTTTCTGTATATGGCTTACTTTCCTTAATATAATTTTTCCAAGTGAAAACACAAAATAGTTATTGTTAGGCAAAAATGTTGCGCTTTTATTGCATACATATAACTATAATAAATATATAATCTCTGTCTGCTAAATATGTTGATATCATTCATTTCTTTCTTTATTTATTTATATATTTATTGTAATGAATAAAAGGGTTACATGATATTTGCCAGATAGAAGGTACATTAATTCACATACATTGATACCCTTTCACATGCCTTGGTCCCCATTACCCTCCACTCCAACCCCCCCCCGTCTTGGTTTTCCCCCCTTCCCTATCCAATTTCAAATAACCAAATACAAATAAATCCAATATATCAGATAACAAAATGAGATACTATAACAATATGAGATAACCAAGGGACAGCAAAAGAGATGAGAGATAACATAGTACATTAAGGACAACAATCATTCATTATATGGCTTTTGTTTCTATATCCTGGAGGACTTTTCAATTAGCTTCATACTATATGGCCTTATGTATCAAGGTTTTGCTCTATTGCAGATCTCTGCTAGTAGAGCCCAAGGTTTGTACTGATTATGACAAATGAGGGAAATCATTGAGCCTAAGTTCCTTTGAGCCTGGCTTACTTCACTTAATATGATTTTTTCTAAGACTTTCCATTTCCTAACAAATGGATCGATGTCATTTTTTCTGACAGCAGCACAGAATTTCATTGTGTACAAATACCACAACTTGTTGATCCACTAATCAACTGAGGGACATCTAGGTTGCTTCCATATTTTTGGTATGGTGAATAATGCTGCAATGAACATTGTTGTGGTAGTGGATATAGTATGCCCTAGTTTCTGGATGGTTGGGTAAATGCCAAGTAGTGGAATTGCTGGGTCATAGGGGAGCTCTGTGTTTAGCCTTTTGAGGCACTGCCATATTGCTTTCCATAGTGGTTGAATGAGTTTGCACTCCCACCAACAGTGTAGTAAAGAACCCTCCTGGCCACATCCCCTCCAGAATCTGTTGTTATTCGTTTTCCTGATCCTGGCCATTCTAACTGGAGTGAGGTGGAATCTTAGAGTTGTTTCGATTTGCATTTCTTTTAGATATTATTCATTTCTTATATGTAGTTTCTCTTTGTTGCTGTTGTTGTTGCTGTTGTTGTTGTTTTGGGTACCAATAGGGATTTGAAGGTAGCCCTGAGCACTGTTTTTGAGGTTTTTGCCTCAAGGCAAAATACTGTTGTGTGGGGATGTGTTTATATGTGTATGCATATCTTGTTATCTATGATTTGTGAAATCATAAAATTTCTTCTTTATTCCAACTCTTCAAGTCATTAATTTACTTTTCCTTAGACATAATTTGAAGTTTTGAATGTACTAAAACAGGATACCTAACTATAATACACATTTTCTATTTACATTGGTACACTAAAAGTAAATATTAAAATAATCTTTAATGAAAGAATGGATTTTAGAGGTAATAGGGAATTTCTATTGAATCTCATTTTATTGAAGAAAATTATAATGGCAGTATGAAGTTCACAGTTGAATTAATTGATCAAATCTAGCATCATTAATAATGGAATAATAAATCGCAACATGCCTCCTGGTGTGAATTAATCAGAAGTAGACATCATGATCATCATTTAAATTTTCTTGTCAAATATCATGAAAATAAACTGAACTATGTTTATAGATCTATTAAGGAGTTCTCAGAATAAAAATGAATTTGAATAAATGACAAAGTTAGACTCAGCTTAGCACAAGACATAAAACGGAAACCATACTTGAACATTCAACCCAGTCTAACTGTTAGACGCTGCAATAGCATGAGTTAATTCAGATAAGCTTATCACAAAATAACCCATCTGAACTTTGGTAAAAAGCAGTACCATGAACTACCAAATCAATTTCCCTAGAAGATTTCTTAGATAACACTAGACATTTAGTAATATGGATAAGTACAGGTTAATATATAAGAACAATAATTTACTAAAATTTATACCAGAATTATGCTTGACATTTTCATATTCAAATTATATGTAATGATAATGATGGGAGGTAAGGTTAGAAATTGATTTACTGTGAACTGGGGGCACTTAGAAGTTTTGGAAATGGGCCAGGTGCAGTGGGTCAGGCCTATAATCTCAGCTCTTTGAGAGCTGGCTGTAGAAAGATCATGTTTGAATACTACAGAAGCAAAAAATCAAAACAAGATGAAGAAGAAGAAGAAGTTAGAAGTTGTTATTAAGGAGATCTGAATGCATGGCTCAAGTGATAGAATCCCAGTGTGACAAGTAGAAGACCCTGAGTTCAAAACTCAATACCAAAATAAAAAGATTGAAAGATGGGAAAAAGAAGTAGAAGGAATATTTTTTTGCCCTTATTTCCACTTTTATAGTAGAACTTTGCTGTGAGTGTCTGAGTATTCAAAGGACCAAGATTACTTTGCAATGACTAGGGACATGTTAAATTTATTCTTATCATAACACTTGACATTATACACATGTTCTGAACCTACACTTTTGTGTAAAATTAGAGTGTTATTTTTTGATTATATCAAACTAGTTGATAATATTTAAGGTCCCAGATAAAGGAAAAGAGCAAGAAATTGATGATTAGGATTTTTTTTGCAAGTCCTGGGCGTGAGCTCAGAGCTTGAGCACTGTCCTTGGACTTTCTCAAGGCTAGAGCTCTACCACTTGAGCCTCAGCACCAATTCTGGCTTTTTTCTTTGTATGTAGTACCGAGGAATTGAACCTGGGTCTTCATGCATGCTAGGCAAGAAGTCTACCACTAGGCCAAACTCCCAGCCCTATAATGAAGAATTTTTAAGGTGAAATTAAATACTATAATCTTTTTAGCTTTAGAATTTTTAGAGTTATAACACAACAAATTCTGTGAACACTGGACTACTTAAACCAGCAGAATATCTCACAATAGATTTTATATTATAGAAACTGAATTTACAGGACAAGAGTGTGGCCTAGTGGTAGAGTGCTTGCCTAGCATGCACAAAACCCTGGATTCAATGACTTGATACCAAATACACAGAAAAAGCTCGAAGCGGCACTGTAGATCAAGTGGTAGAGCATTTACCTTGAGCAAAAGAAGCATAGGGGCAGTGCCCAGGACCTGAGTTCAAGCATCTGGACTGGCCAAAAAAAAGAGAAAAAGAAAAAAGAAAATGAAGAAGAAAAGGAAAAGAAATTCACATGATACATACTTTGTATACTGAAATAACTTCATTTATTAGATGATTCATTTTATGTCTCTATTTTCTGTCTCACCAGTCAGATTAGTATTAGAATCTATAAAATAAAAATGGAGAAACACTAAATCATTAAGATATTTGCATATATATGTTTTTGGTACATATGTATTAAATTACTGTGTCTAATCTTTTCTGACATCTGTTAGGGAACAATGAGTTAAGTTTGTTTTCACTTCAATAACTATTCAATAGGCTTTTACATAAAAGTGAAATTTTCTGAGTAATATAGTTCTTTCATGTCTGTATGTTTTGGTTTGGAAAATATTCTATAGTTATAAAGTAATGCAGGTAATCTGGCTATCAAGAAAGGATCACGAAGGAACCTATTAAAATAAAAACAATTCAAATGCTAACAATTGTAATGACAATACGAGAAACATGTATTATAATGTCTGAATAACAAAATATAACACATTGAATGTAATGTTATATTTTTGTGTATTATGTCCCATTTTCTAGAGATTAATTGGAGATAAGAGTCTCATGTTCTTTAGCGTCCGTGCTGGGTTTGAGCTGAGATCCTCAGGTCTCAGCCTCCTGAATAGCTAGAATTAGAGGCGTGAGCCATCACACCCAGTGTAAAATTTCTTTTTATGTCAACATATATTGGAAGTTACTGAAGCCTGTGAAAATAAGTCAAGACTTTCGTTTTGACAGAAGCATAAGTGAACTTTGGTCTCTCTTTCTATTCAGTATATACATTTTAAAGAAAGTTCAAAATTTCATATGGAATAATAAAAGACCCCGTATGGCAAAAATACTTCTGAGCAGAAAGAACAGCACTGGAGGAATTTCAATACCAAACTTTAGACTCTATTACAGAGCTATAATTATCAAAACAGCTTGGTCCTGGCACAAGAACAGGCCTGAAGATCAATGGAATAGAACTGAGGACCCAGATATTAAACCACAGATCTATGGCCACCTTATCTTTGACAAGGGAGCCAAAAAAATAGAATGGAAGAAAGATAACCTCTTCAATAAGTGGTGTTGGCAGAACTGGTTAAGCACCTGCAGAAAACTAAAGTTGGATCCTTCTTTGTCACTCTGCACTAGAATTAACTCCAAATGGATCAAAGACCTCTAGGTAAAAGCAGACACACTGAAAACTTTACAAGAAGGAATAGGAGATACAGTAGACCTCCTTGGCACAGGTCGGAACTTTCTTAATAACGACCAAGAATCACAACAAATGAGAGAAAGGCTAGATAAGTGGGAGTGCATTAAACTGCAGAGCTTTTGTATGGCAAAGGACATAGCTAGTAAATTAATTAGGAAGCCTACAGAGTGGGAGAAGATCTTCACCAACCATACAACGTACAAAGGCCTCATATCTAAAATATATCAACAGCTTAAAAAATTGAATCACTCCAAAACTAATCTCCAAAGTAACAACCATCCCATTAAAAGATGGGCCAAAGACTTAAAGAGAGTCTTCTCTGAAGAAGAAACAAAAATGGCCTATAGACACACGAAGAAATGCTCAACATCTCTGGTCATAAAAGAAATGCAAATCAAAACAACTCTAAGATTCCACCTCACTCCAGTTAGAATGGCCAGGATCAAGAAAACGAATAACAACAGATGCTGGAGGGGATGTGGCCAGGAGGGATCACTACTACACTGTTGGTGGGAGTGCAAACTTGTTCAACCACTATGGAAAGCATTATGGCAGTTCCTCAAAAAACTAAACATAGAACTCCCCTATGACCCAGCAATTCCACTACTTGGCATATACCCAATCATCCAGAAACAAGGACATACTGAATCCACTAGCACAACGATGTTCTCTATTTACCATAGCAAAGATATGGAACCAACCTAGATGTCCCTCAGTTAATGAATGGATCAATAAGATGTTGCTGTTAGAAAGAGTGACATCCCCCCATTTGTTAAGAAATGGAAAGACTTAGAAAAAAATCATATTAAATGAAGTAAGCCAGACTCAAAGGAACTTAGGCTCAATAGTTTCCCTCATTTGTCATAATCATTAGAAACCTTGGTCTCTTCTAGCAGAGATTTGCAATAGAGCAAAACCTAGATACATAAGGCCATATAGTATGACGCTAAATGAAAGGACCTCTAGGATATAGAAGCAAAAGCCATATAATGAGTGATTGGGGTCCTAAATGTACTATGTTATCTCTCATGTCTTTTGCTATCCCTTGGTTATCTCATATTGTTATAGTATCTCACTTTGTTACCTGATATATCGGATGTATTTGTATGTGGTTATTTGAAATAGGATAGGGAAGAGGGGAAAACAAGATGAAGGATGGGGTGGGGGTAGGGAAATGAGGACTAAGACATGTGAAAGGGTATCAATGTATGTGAATTAATGCACCTTCTATCTGGCAAATATCATGTAACCCTTCTATTAATTACAATAAAAATATATTAAAAAAAGAAATTTCAGGAATATTTACAGAAGCTTAATTGAACAAAGTACTTGAAATTTTGTTATGTTCTTCAATATGAATATGTATATTGAGCCTTCAATACCTGTTAAGGTTTTACTTTTTATTTCATTTTTATTTTTGTTGAATTTAGGGCTTGAATTCAGGGCCTGTGTGATATCCCCGAGCCTCTTTTTACTCAAGGCTAGCACTCTACTATTTGAGCAACAGTTCCAATTCCAGTTTTTGAGTGGTTCATTGAAGATAAGAGTTTCAAGTGGACTTCAGGGCTGGCTTCAAAGCATAGGCATCAGATCTCAGCCTCCTGAGTTACTAGGATTAGAGGCATGGACTATATGCACCCAGCAGGTATTAACTTTTTTGGCAGTGTTGGGCCTTGAACTCAGCATTAAACACTGTCCTTGGGCTTTCTCAAGGCTATAGCTATGCCATTTGAGCCACAGCACCACTTCCAGCTTTTCTATGTATGTGGTACTGAGGAAATGAATCCAGGCCTTTGTGCATTTAGGCAAGCACTCTACCACTAGCCCAAACTCCTGGCCCAGGTACTAATTTTCAGTCTCAATTTTAATCCTGGCCTTATTGAAATTTTGATTATTTCATGTTTGCTTATTCTCTTTATTCCAAAGCCTACATTGCATGGAGTGGAGAGGAAGGAAAAAGTGAAGGCAAAGAGAATAGTAATACATGCCCTAATGTATTTTTAAAAGCAAATGAAGTATAGAATGTTATCTATTGTTGGAATGTTATCTTCTGCAAGATTCTTAGCTAATATGGCTGTAATTACAGATTTGGAGGAGACACACAATGAAGCCTAAAGATAGAACATTTTTCATAGACATTGCTTTCAACTCTTAAGTACTTGAATGGATAGTTACAAAACTCTTCATTATATCTTGCTACCTTTGTAGTTACTTTATGATTTCAAGAGCAGAGCATCCCAAGACTGAGACTAAATGTATAGTATCTCAAATCTAAGGAGACATTGAAGCCTATCATTTATTTTAAAGGAAATAGTGTAGAAGCCAGTTAATAAGAGAGGTATGATTATTCCAAAGAAATGTAAGATTGAATGTGTTGTCATTATTTCCTATTTCACAGAAATTCTTGGTGATAATTTCATTGTATTCATATCTCAGGAAAGGGAAATTATATGTTTATTACCGTCTCTCTTTGCTGACTTACTCAATGTGTTGCTAATATATATAGTCTTCTGTTGGAGACTGCCTCAGGGTCTCTTAACTTGCTGCCTAATACTTTTAATAGGATAGGCTTAGTAAAAAAGTTTTAGGCCGCTTAGTTTGTGCTGAGACATCTAGATCATTATCTTTATTTACTGGTTGCTTTGCTCTGTGTTTAGAGACATCTGGATGGCTATCTTGACAAAGTTAATCTATAGACTGCTCTGCCTTATGCTAAGGAATGTTTGAACTGTTATCTCGACAGGTTAACTTGCCCCATGTCCTGTTTTTTTCAGGCCCTGTTTCCTGCTTACCATGATATTCTTGCAAATTAAAAATTCTGATGTGCTAGCCCCTGCTTTAAAGCCCTATATAAACCCCCTCTGACTTTCAATAAACAGACCTTGATCAGAACACTGTCTTGGTCTCATTTCCTTGTGTTTGTCTGTCCCACTCATTTAGGTACGGTCCCTCTCAGGTCTCTGTTGACTGAACCCCGTGGGCCGGGGCAGTCTTCTTTGGTATGTTTTTCTGATATGGTTTAATATCTGTTGATGTCTACATATAGTAAGAGCTCAGTAGAAATTTTTCAGTCTGGAAAGAGTTATAGAGAAGTTGATTACGCTTCCTTAAATTCCTTCAGTTGAGGTTATAGTTAATCATTATATAGAATGACAGTACAAAGAAGTGGAATTTTCATCTCTATGTTAAATACTTTCATTCATAGGATAAAATGTTCTCACATTCTCTTTCTTTGATATGTTATCATAGAAGCATAATTCAAAATTAATATACCATAATGGCATCACTGATTTACTACACAGAGGATAGATTATGAAAAAACACAATCTAGTCTTCAGGAAAAATTATTCCACTGAAAATGATCTTTCTTGTATTTAGCAAGAAAGATGATTGTATTGTTCCTTGATATAAGTCAATTATTCTGATAGTCATACCTACCA
The DNA here is from genome assembly GCF_031878675.1 of Megascapheus bottae. Taxonomy (NCBI): domain Eukaryota; kingdom Metazoa; phylum Chordata; class Mammalia; order Rodentia; family Geomyidae; genus Megascapheus; species Megascapheus bottae. The sequence continues at coordinate 31,957,306 of NC_143519.1, forward strand.
AACATATCAATATTTGCATTTAAAATTAAACAGTTTATTTAAAACAGAACACAAACAAGGCTACAGAAAAGCTACCAGCACACCCATGTTCACTGCAACATTGTCTACCGTTGCCAAGATATGAAATCAACATAGAATCCCCTCAGGAGAAGAATGAATAAAGAAAATATGGTAAATATACACAATGTAAATTTACGCTTCTATCAGAAAGAAAAATATTGTAAGGAAATGAAAAACTTGGGAAAAAGTTATATTAAGCAAAATAAGCTAGATCTAAAGACATACAGGTTTCATGGTTACCTTTGTTGTAAATAGAAAGTTTATATAAATGTACAAATAAACATAGTAGATGATAAAAGACAAAAATATACTGGTACATATATAGCAGGCTAGCAATCACACAATGAGACCAAAGGAAGATATTCTTAGGAAAATACCACGAAGTTCAGCAGCTATGGGCATATGATTCTATAAATGGTGTTTATCAAATGATCTCCAATAAATGGAAACAAGAGGAATGTTAATTTTCTTCTTGTTTTTCTTTCCTTTGTTCCTCTTTTGATTTCTATATCTTTTGCCTTGTATACAAATTTATCTGTTTGGAGGAGAATAGTGGGGATTTCTGAAATGGAAAGACAAAATGTGAAGAAATGTAGACACTATGTTGAAAATGAACTATACAACTCATGTGGGAAGGAAACTGGCAGGAAAATCCTGGGAGAAAAATAAGGGAATAAATGACACTTCAAAAGGAAATCTATTCATACCTGACATATATATGTAACACCTCCATATACAAGCTTTACAATAAGATTTTTAATAATAATAAAAGTTTCCATTGCAGAAATGTTAAAATCTAGCAGAAATTGAATAACAAAATAATTTCTATATGCTAATATTTATGTTTGATACGTCTCTCTGCACTGTGTCACTACAGTACACCTACAATCAATTTCCATTTGACAATTTCTGTGTGTGTGTTTTTATAGAATATTCTCCAGTAGCTTATAATTTAAATGCTTAATTACAGATTGGTAGTATTTATTTGGAAGATTCATCAAACTTTATGACGTGGGGGCTAGCAGGAGAAAATATGTCACTAGGAATCTTGTAACAGGGGTTGTATTTCCTTTGGGTCCTGTCTCTCTGCTTCTAGTTTGTAATAAGAGAAAGACAATAATCTCTCACTTCTACGATTCTCCCAACATCATGGTTTTGTGTCTGAGCATATGCAGCCAAGTAACCATAGATGATTTCCTATATATTGTAAATCAAGGTAAAAAATATGCTCCTTTAATGTGTGTTTATGCCTAGTAGGATTATTTCACAGTGATAATAAAACTAACAAAATATTTCTCAGATAATTCCAGTTGTTCCTTTGACTCCTTGACCATGCTGTGCTTAACAGACAATGACAAACTGGTTGATGGGAAGAATTTGTAAAACTTGAAGAATCATACTATATTGGCCTTATGTATCTAGATTTTGTTCTATTGTAAATCCCTGCTAGGAGAGCCCAAGGTTTCTACTGATTGTGACAAATGAGGGAAACCATTGAGCCTATGTTCCTTTGAGTCTGGCTTACTTCACTTAATATGATCTTTTCTAAGTCTTTCCATTTCCTTACAAATGAGGCGATGTCGTTCTTTCTGACAGTAGCAGAGAATTCCATTATGACGCTAAATGTAAGGACCTCCAGGATATAGAAACAAACGCCATATAATAAGTGATCATTGTCCTTAATTTATTATGTTATCTCTCATCTCTTTTGCTGTCCCTTGGTTATCTCATATTGTTTCAACATTTCACCTTGTTATCTGATAAATTTTATATATCCTTAATTGGTTAATTGAAATTGGAAAGTGAAGGGGGGAAATTAAGATAAGGGGGGGGAGAGAAATGGGGACTATGTCATGAGAAAGGGTATCAATGTTGGTGAATATAATGTAACCCTTCTATTAATTACAGTAAAACATGTATGGAAAAAATAAATAAAAATAAACTTGAAGAATCAGGTTGTTTTTTTTTTTAAGTAAATTTGAGAGAGCTTGTTTGGAGGTTCTAGCAGAGGAGCAAAGCTACTCATATACCCTTGACCAAAGACCAATCCTCCTCTAATGGGGATGGTCGTCCTCTTCGACCAAGCGTGCAGCTTCAGGAGGGATGCACATGGAGCAGTGAGGGAGGAAGGGGACACTCGCCTAGCCAGCCATAGAGCCACTTCAAGTTTTCTGGTGGCTAACTGGAGATAAGAGTCTCACAAACTTTGCTGCCTTGGCTGTCTTTGAACTGTGATCCTTAGATCTCACCTTCCTGAGTAGCTAGTATTTCAGGTGTGAGCTTCTGAGTGCCAGGTGAGTTTCATTAATATTTAGACCTTATGACCATTAACTTTGGAATCAATCATATATGAACAACTTATAGCCAGAATATTTCAATGATTTCAAAGTATTCTGTCAATATCGTCAGAACCACTATGATACAAAATTAGTCTGCTATTATTTTCTGAAAGAACTTTATTTGAACATGCTGCATTTGTAAGTTGAAACTAGGCGAAGTTGACAAAACTGTTACAAAGCACTGAAAATGCAAGCTTTCAGTTATTTTGCAAGTATGTTGAATTAATTGTTTTAATGTAAGACTTTTTTTGTACTTCAGTTCTTAAAGCTTTTGCAATTAAAAAACAACAACAACAAAACTAAAGTTAGTGACAAAGGGTGATCAAATGCAGCAATGATACTCATGAGACACTTTGTTGAAAATGAACTACACTACTCGTGGATGCAAATGGGAAAAAATAAAGGGAGAAAGGAATGGATGACACTGTTAAAAAATAAATGGACTAAGCACCTGACTAAATGTAACCCCTCCATACATCAACTTTATAACAACAGTAAATATTTTTTAAATTCACAAGTTGAAAAAAATATTTTGAACAGAGCTTCATGGCAATTTGGGTGGGAGCTACTCAGACTGTAACCAGGTTTATGAGATTCCTGTTGGAAATATTATTCTTGATAATTAGTAGAAAGATCATGCATGGTTCACTATGAGAAAGGAAGCTATCCACAGCCAAGCTCCTGTGGCACATACTTATAATCCTAGCTAATCAGAAAGCTAAAATTTGAGGATCACAGTTTGTAACAAGTCTACTAAAATTAAAAAATATATAAAGCTGGAAGTGGAACTGTGGCTCAAGTACAGTAGCCACAGATCATTGAGGGATAATGCCCACATCCTGAGTTCAAACATCAGGATTGGCACACACACACACACACACACACACACACACACACACACACTATCTCCATTTTCTCACAATCTAATCATTCAGAAGAATATTTACAGCTCTGGCATAGGTACTGCCATCTGGTGTTAGACAAATTTATATTAAAATGTGGGAGTTAATTTTTGACCAGTGGAAATACTTGCAGATTAGTCTGCTCTTTTTTAATATTCTAATATAATTAAAGATAAAAGACATAAATTCTTAAGAGCTTAATGTTATTTTTAAAAGCCAAGAATTTTATATTAAGAAATATTGAAATCCTTTCTCAAAAAGCATTACAACAAAAAAACTAAATGTGTGCCTTAAATAGTTGTCTCTCTAGTTATCAAGTTCAAAACCTGGAGTTAAAAATTCTAATATTGGGTATTTGGGTTTGAGATGTCAAACATAGTTGACAGCATCTGTAACCTATATTGAAAGGAATTCAATTTTCATAACTAAATAATATTAGAAGCATCTACTGGTCTGGAGTGTTTCTTATAGTTTTAAGTTAACCACAGCAGTACACAAAATGGTTTTCCAATTGAAAATATTTTTGATATTAATCAAAGGTACATACTTGACAAATGTTTTTCATGATGACAAAAATAGACCTAGAACTAAGTTTCATTGTAAATTAACAACAGTGTTAAAAGACATAAAATTCTATCTGTTTTAAACTTCATCAAATGCTACAACTATTTATTCCAAGGAAATAAAAATTCTGCAAGTCAAAGTTCTGAAATACTAATTCCAAGTAAAATGACCAATTGGTTATTGATAATTTCCCTTATTTGCTGGAGTTTGAAACATTTTTATTTCTTTCTAACATAAAATTACACATTTTAATTCAATACAATGTTATATTTTTTCTGCCAGATCAAAATACATATTTAAATGATTTTGCATTTATATTCTGGTAAATCATGCATTTGATTTTAGGATATTACTTAGTGAACACTGGAATTTATAAACTGTGCACTGAAATGTTGTCTTTAGTTTGTTTTAACTATCCTCAGTGGGATATTCCTTGCTTGTAATCTGAATTTTTATTTTATATAATTTCTCTCCTAAAATAATGCTTATTAAAATTGCATGTAACTTACACTACAGAGAAATATTTTTCATCCTATTTTCAGAACTAAATCTTGTAGGCACTCTATTTTTCCATGTTTATGAATATTCAAGTAGCTTCACAGACTCTTCTAAAATATTTCCTAGTATGCATCTGAATATTGTAAAAGATTTTATTATAAAGACAAAAAATAAGCTGATTGAGGAGAAATACAAGCATGAAAACAATTACTTTAATAGTGAATATTACTGTCACTATGACACATCATTGCAATGAAAAATAAAGCAATATTTAAAATTGTATCTGAAATATACACAAATAGGATCTTGTCTATCTAAACACATTCTATTTTAGTGCTTTTATATTTAGACTATTTTTCACTGAGGATAAACATTACATCTTTCCTTATTAAAAATGCATGTAGAAGAATGGTCCTGGGGACTGGTGGTTCACTCCTGTAAACCTAGCTACTCGGAAGGCTGTGACAGTATGTCTCAAATGATAGAGCACAAGCCTTGAGCTCAAGAGCTCAGGGAGTGAGCCCAGGCCCAGAGTTCAAGGAAAAGAACATTTTAGATTTAGAATGCCTTTGTACTAATTATTCTATTGAAATGAAAATAACCTAGCATCTGTCATGTCTAAATTGTTATTCTTATTTTCAAATGAGTTCATACTTTCAAGTACTGAGCTCACAGTCATAAACTTCAGTAACTGCAATGTTATCAACATGTACTTCCATTTACAGTTTACTGAAAAGACATTGCTTTCATTAATATAAATGCTGCAGATGTTTTATTTGAGTTACAAATCTATATTAATGGATGTATATCCTCTTCAGCATACAACTATCTTAATAATACAGTACATGGTTATTTCTTAGTTCCTTATAATCTTTTATTGCCTATATAAAGTTTCATTTATCTTTTCAGTAGTTGATACATATTTGATTAATTCTGGTGTTTAGGTTATTTAAAATTATGATTTGAAGGAAGTGTTAGGTATAACTTTCTATATAAGGTAAGTTTTTTGGAACAGCTATTTTGGTATATTTATGTCCAGATTTTACAGTTTTTTTATAGTTTTTCATATGTTATTAACATAAACCATGAATTATAGATAATTCAAAAAATTAAATTGTTGGGTTGGGGAGGGAAATGGAAACCAAGACATGAGAAAGAGTATCAGTGTTTGTGAAGTAATGTACATTCTATCTTATGAATATAAAGTAAACCTTCTATTAATTACAATAAAAATATATGAAAAAGATTAAATTGTGAATGTAAATGAGAAATTAGGATCAGACACATGCACATTGAATGTCTAAAATTAAATACATCAGTGTATATCAAATAGAATTGCTAAAATTTAAAGATTCTTATCAAATTATGTTGAAGCTGTAGAATAAAATAATTTTGTAACTTCTGTGTAATTGGAATACTTAAATTGCAAAATCATCTATCATATCTTTAAAACTCAACCAGAAATAGGAATGCATGTGTTAAATAAAAGATATTTATAAGGAATATAGAAGAATATTAACTGAGCTCATTTTCAACTAAAAGTTTCTCAAATTATTTCCAGTAGGAGGGAAGATAGCTAAAACCTAGCTAAACACAATGAAAAAAAAGTCTACATATCTAAAAAAAAGTCTGTGTATCTAAAAACAAAATTCTCTGCATGTTTGCATGCAACTACAATGTTGAACCTCACAGTCTAAGAAGATAAGTGTAGAAAAGGAATGAGAAAATAAGAAATGCCATAATATGTATATAAATTACCCAATCAACAATTATGTTAGTAAACAGTTGAAAAGCTCCCATAGATACAGTGCTACTATGGACACCCACTGAAGTACTGGCGATTATATATTATGTTTAAATGCCTGAAGTGGTTTATCTTTTTTATTGATATGTGTATTACTTATATAGTCGGTGTTTATTCTACAAGGCTACAATCATTTTTACTTAGGTAGCTTTTCATAGAGTATCAAGCCTGTCTACATTCTCCACACAATTCTGTTTGATATAAGGGGATAGAAATAAATACGGATTGAAACTTGTCACAAAAATGGGAAAAATGCCTAGACTTTACCCAAGATAACCTGATCAGTGGAGACTTAGCTATTATCTTCAACAGAGAGGGTAAATAAACACTGCTTAAAAAGCAGAGTCCTCATTACGTCTACAAACCCTGCATGAATACACACAGTAAATTTGTCAGTTTAAATGCCCTGTTCCATATTACAAATGTAAGCATCATCCTTTGACTCTATAAGTAACATATAAACAACATTCATGAAGATTTCTGATTAGTGTTGGATATGTAGGAATAGGAAAATAAATTCTATAAAAATTCTTACTTTGTATAGGTTTGAATAGAGCATTGATTTAAAATCTTTTTTAATCATAGTATGTCTAAACAAATTAATTATCTCTGTCAAATAAGTATTCAGTGAGATAACTCTTTCATTTTGAAATTTTTATTCCAGGTCCTACCATTTTGGATTTTCTATATTTATGGAAAAGGTAAAATATGAAAAATAATAATAGAGATAGAATATATAAACAATAGTAAGATTGTAAGCCCTCACCAAAGTTCAGCTTGCACCTAATCTCAGATTTCAGCATCAAGAACTATTAGAAATAAATTTCTCTTGTCTCTGTAAGCAATCAGTTTCAAATGTTTGTTCTAATATTAGTGGAAAACAAAAAACTATCATGCTTTTTGAAAGATTAACATTATTTTCAAATATCAGAAATTAAACACATATCAAATCTATGTAATCTCAAGATAAATATCTTGATTTAAACATTTAAGTATTAGATATTTCCTTTAATATATTTGATATCTGTTTTTAGATATATGTACTGAATATCAGTCAGTTTTTGTGTCTACCATTTTTTGTAATTTTTCAATTTTGTAGCTCTGGGTTTAAGTCAATTCTGTTTTGAGATAAGCAAAATCAGTTTTCCAAAAGAGTAATTCTGCCATTCCCATTTTGTTGCTAAAGGTATGAAAACCCTGTAAGTGCTCATAAAATCCTGTAAAGAAATGATAACTTTCTTGTCAAGTAGTTTTAAGGTCAGCTCGCTGGTCCTTGATGACTAGAAATGTGCTTGACCTAGACATCCTTATAAGCCTGCAAGAGAGATCCATAGTAATTCTCAGTGCTCATTGCTTGACATGAATCATCCCTGCAGATATTACTGCACATGCTTCAGTTACTTTATAAGAATTTTTCTATTTCCATATTTATTTCTTATTAAATATTGCTGCATTCATATCCACTGTAGAAGACTCCACAAAGTTTGATACAACTACAAAACATTTTATGAAATTTTAAATATTCTAATAAGAATTTCATGATGAAATGTGTATATGTAGTTCAATATGTGCTATTAGTAGGTTTTGTTTAATCTGAATTTATTATGTACTGTGTTATTACTCTCATTTTTAATATATATTTTAGCATTAAGTAGTTGTACAAAGAAATTGCCATTCAAGAAAGTAATGTGTGAATGTGAATCTTGGATCAATAGCATCTCTTTCATCATTCTCCATCATCTCTCTCAACCCATCTGTTTCCCTCAATTTTCTTAATTTGTTTATGCTACGCATGGAATTTTATGACTATATTCTCACTCCTACTTCTTTTCCTTTATTTGTTTTGTGTTTATTATTTTCTATTTTTGCCTGACTTTTATTGTGGTTTTTGCTTTATCTTCCCAAGTTATGTTCCACAGTCTGACTTTACTCAGCAAACTTTTATGAAGACTCAGAGAATAATAACTGCAAAAGACATGGTGAGAAATTTAATCTAAATGGAATTGAAAGGACTTACCAGTAGATTAAGTATCAAGGTCCCTCTAATATTGTCTTCTTTCCCTTCACCCAACAATTTGGAAAGGTTTTCTGCCAAGTTGCCTTAAAATCTGAAGTCCAGTTCGGTCAAGAAAGAAAGAAAGAAAGAAAGAAAGAAAGAAAGAAAGAAAGAAAGAAAGAAAGAAAGAAAGAAAGAAAGAAAGAAAGAAAGAAAGAGAAGAGACCGGAAGGAAGGAAGGAAGGAAGGAAGGAAGGAAGGAAGGAAGGAAGGAAGGAAGGAAGGAAGGAAGGAAAGAAAGAATGGTCTTTCCCTGTGATTCTATTAACACAACTAATATGACGTGATGACAGATTCTATCAATGTATCCAGGCAGATGATTGTCGTGCAGAGCTATCCTCTATTTCCTCCTCAAGAAGAATCATTTATAATCTATTTCATACATACCAGAGGGGATTTACTACTAAAAAGGTCACTCTTGCATTTATTTTTCTTCATTAACCAAATATTAAATTTTTATCTCAGGAACAGATGTTTGTCACAAATGCAGTATTGTCGGTAACTTTTGTTCTATTCATATTTCTAAACAAATAATTCACAAAGCATCATGTGGGCTATGCAATAAGAAATCTCTGCCTCAGTCTATTGAAGATTCACCATAAGATGTTTAATTCCAGAAAACAGAGATTTAATTTTTCTTTTAATTTTCTTCTGGCCCTTACCGACTTATATATTGTCTATCCATATTGAGGACTAAACTCTTCTTAATAAAAGTTTTTAAGATAGCATCACCGGAAGTAATATTTCCCCCATTGGGGCTAGGATCTGACAAAAACTATATTTCTAATTTTGCCCCTGAATAGCAAAGGTCAAAGGTTTATGCACCACTCCTGAGTCATTAGTTCAGATGGCAGTCTTGCTAACATTTAATCTTATCTAGCCTCTTCATATTTCTAATCGCCAAGTATTTCAAATTGTAGGTGGAATTGTTTACATCTATGCAACAATCCTTCAAGTGGTGAATAGCATTAAAATGTTTATATTATTAAATAACTCTTATAACTTAAAAACTTTGCTACCCAGTTTTGAAAAAATACACGTAAAATAAATTATTAGGCAATTTATTTATGATATCCTTACTGCTAGACTACTTCTGAACAGTAACTAGTCAACAATATGTCTATTAATGTAAATGTCTCATGAGCACATACATGTCTTCCCTTGATTTTAATGTTTTTTAACTCAGCAGGTGACTTTATGGTAGTAAATCAACTTTTAACAGTTAAAAGTATCTGTTGCAGTACAGTTGTATTGATGGGTAAAAATGACATAATGTTTATCTAAGTGAAAGTGGCTTATCCCCTTAATCCTAACTCTGAGGAGACTGAGCTCTGAAGATTGTTGTTTAAATCCAGATGGAGCAGGAAACACTATAAGACTCTTATCTCCAATAAAAACCCTAAATGAAGTTATACTTTATTTATGGTTAAATAAAGCAATATTTGAAATCTATAATTCTTCAGACTCATATTCTTCACAATAATGTTTGTGTGATCATTGCTTAAATGCTAAAAGTACTAAGTGTTCTTACTTTTTCTATAACCCAGTAAAGTAGAAATATGATTTATAATAAGTTAATGGTTTGGGAAATGAAAACTTAATTTAAACAAAATATAGAAAGTCTATCTTATAGCATCAATAAAAAATCTAATTAATTTGTTTTTTATAAACTCCTAGAAAAGCTAGTAACTCAGAAATTAAAATTGGTTGCAAATTATTTAGAAATGATCATTATATTCCAAACATATCTTACATAAGTCTTATTTATAAAGTCATGCCTCTAAGCACAGTGTAACAAAGTTTCTATGTGTTTCAAGGGTAACTTGTGTCATTATTTGAGGACAAATTATCATAGTCTGAGTAATGACTAGGACAAGTTTAATACCCACATTGATGAAAGTACTAAAATCTCACTATATTTTAAATAGAGGTTATTACATTTTTTCAAACCTTTCCCTTTGCAAATCATTTTTATATTTACATTAATTCTACCAGAATATAGTTCATTCATCAAAAATAATTTCAGGTACCAAAATTTTAGACAATTCTGATTTAAAGAAAAGGTATAATAGCTGGAAATATAGATGTAATATACTATGCTGCTTCTAATTAGCTTTTGATTTTATATTGTATATTACTAATTTCAAAGTGATATTGTATCATCTTTTATTATGTGAATGACTAAAATTAGGTTCCTTTCTTAATAGCTTAAATTTACTTTAATTTTATAAAATCTTCCATGACAATTTCACATACATTTTGACTCATAAGTCAGGATGTCAGCAGAAATAAGTGTTGTTGAACTATGTAGTCATATTATTTTTGCCAGTCCTGGTCTTGAGTGCAGGGCCTGATCACTGTCCTTGAGCTTTCTCAAGGCTAGAGCTCTACTACTTGAGCCTCAGCACCACTTCTGGCTCTTTTTTTCTATGTATGAGGTACTGAGGAATCAAACTTGGGTCTTCATGCATGCTAGGCAAGCATTCTACCACTAGGCCAAATACCTGGCCCTATGTAGTCATATTTTATACCTTTGTCATCTTTGCATTAATACACCTAACAATAAATGAAACATACTGATGAAATAAATCAGCACATCACTTGATTTCTAAAGGTTGAACACATTCACTACACTTCAGACCTGGCATAGCCAAATCAGTGATTGCTTTCTGATAGACCCAGTAAATTCCAGTTACAAAACAGAAGGCTGCACTTGTTTCTTTTCCTTAAAGGTTGATGTCGTCCGAATGCTTGAAAAACTGGACCTTTGAAATGTTAAACCTATATTCATAGGGTTAAAAATATCTTCAGTTCTCTTCATAATGACATTTATATTTAACATTAAAAATATCCTACTGTCTTGAAAAATCTTCCATTCAATTAAAGCATGGGTTGCTCTGTGTGTGTGTCTGTGTGTGTGTCTGTGTGTGTCTGTGTGTATAAAATCCTGAGACTTCATGCCAAGTAATGCTTGATGTCCCTGGAATTTTATGCTCAAGGCTAAGTCTCTACCACTTGATCCATAGCCCCACTTCTGGATTTTATGGAGGTTAATCTAAAGTTAGAATTAATGGACTTTCCAGTCTAGGTTGGCTTTGGGCCATGATCCTCAGTTCTCAGCCCCCTGGTTAGCTAGGATTATATGTGTGAGCCAGCAGCTTGAAACATGAAAATTTTAATTTTGCTTTAAATTACAGTGTCTTCTAGAGATTAATTTATGGTTGTCAACTTATGGAGAGTTAGAGTCAAGCGTTAGAGCTGCAATGAATGGATTGTTCCAATGGTTTTGTTGCCACATGTTTTTACTATGAAATTCTACAGATTATTCTTTTCTGAGTGCATGTAGTAGCTTTCTATCTGATCAGGATTTTTTTCTGTGTACCTAGGATTAATATCCAATTAGTAGTCTTCATTTCACTTCAAACAGTATTATAATTTTAAATAAACTGTATGTATGTATGTATGTATGTGTATGTATGTATGTATGTATGTATGTATGTATGTATGTATGTATGTATGTTTGGTGGGTCATGGGGCTTAAACTCTGCCTGGAAGCTGTGCCTGAGCTCTTCAGCTCAAGGCTACCACCCTATCCCTGGGCCTGGACATTGTCCCTGAGCTCTTCATCTCAAGGCTATCACCCTAACCTTGAGCCAAGCCCTACTTCCCGTTTTCTAGAGGTTAATTGAAGATAACAGTCTCAGGTCCTTTTGTGCCCAGGCTACCTTTGAACATTGATCCTCAAAGCTCAGCCTCTTGAGTAGCTAGGATTACAGGCTTAAGCCTGCAGGCTGGCTCTAAATGTATTCATCTATTTTTAAACCATTTCCTTTGTTCTCCTGATTTCTCATCTGTTTCTCATATTATTTTTCTTCCTTACTTCTCCATGTTTTGCTTTTAAATTTTAAACATTGTATTTTTGTTAATATTCTTCTCTATTACATACTCAAACCATTCTAAACATTGCCTGTGATTTACAGATTCCATTTTTGTTTGAAACTTAACACATCCAGCAATGTATTCAATTTCTTACCTAATTAGTGTATCACTAAGCTTAACAAAGATCAAGGCCAGTCTACTTACTGATGATATACTTTTGTCCTAACCATAAGTTAATAAATTAAATTATTAACCTCACCTCAAAATCAATCCTGTCATCCAGACTGATATTACAATCACCCCTCATCTGCTTTTACATCACTAGCATCTCATCATGCCAATTTTGTAATACCTGCAACACTCCTCCATCATTACACAGAAAATTCACTTCAAGTCATGAATTAATGATATCATGTCATTTGCCTGTTCAAAGTCAATTAATATTATTGCTATCATGCTGAAAAAAATTCTGTGATATTTTAAGAGCTTGAAGCCTGCATTACCTAACATCATATCGTCGTGCTTTCACCACACCAAATAGATTTTACATCTACTTCCTGTCATATACCTAGTATGCTCATGAATTGTGGTGGTATAAAGACGTTTATCAATGTATCAGATTCTTTTTTTTAGTTTCTTCTTCAGTGTAAGTTTACATTTTTTATGTCAACCCCTCTGTGATTTCATTCTTGAAATGATATATATAAAGTGACTGATTCCCCTGGTATTCTGTATAGCATTTAAAAATCATGTTATAATATAATGTTATTTTATATATCGACATTTGTAATATTTATTACACTTTAAGGTATAAAAATAAAATGTAAGTTTTTATAAAAAAAATCCTGAGCTATGATAGAAGAGGAAGAGAAGATTCAAAAACAATCATTTTAAGTTTGAGATATTTTATTGTATCTAGTAAATTTCTAAAGAACATATGGAGTATGAATAGGGCACCAAGTAAGAGAATGGGTTTTAAAGAAGACTAGAAGAAGAAGAGAAAATCTCTAATGATGTGTGAACAGAGGGATGACAAAAACTGTGATATGGTTTAGCAGTAACTTAAGCTAGTATAGTGATGTATTACATGAGTATAATTGGTAGAAATTAATTAGATGATTGAAATCCATCCACAAGCTATAAAAATCACTCTAGAAACAACTCAAAACTGGAAATAGAACTTCTGAATGACTTAGGCCGTTCTTGGTTATACACAGAAGGAAGCTAGCACAGAACAGAGATACTTTCACATCATGTTCATTTCGGCATTACTCATAATAGCTATGTCCCTCAAATGATAGGTAGATGGATTTAACATTCTTGTATATGCTCAATGGACTACTAGTCAGCCATTAAGAATAATGAAGTCATAATAGATGTTTTGGCTTACACATGCAAACCTAGCTATTCAATTGTTTAAGAACCAAAGGAACGTTTTTCTAAGCAAGACTGGGTAGAAATATCTGTAAAACTGTATCTTCAAAATAAATAATGGCATAAAATAAGACAAGTCAATATGAACTACTTTCTCATATTTATTATCTAAATATGATTCCTATGGAAATATAAAATATAAAGAAGTCATTTCTTTCAAAAGCATATAATTGTACCAACTTTAACATAGATACCAACACATAACAATATTATATTGAAATTTTGGTAGTAAAGTGTGATATGTATGTATATATTTATAATAACATGTGATATATATTTATTGTATTATATAATAAAATAAAATAACTATATACAACACTAATAAATAAAAATAATATTTAAAATCTCTGTAATCAATTTGACATGTTCTATTGCAAAGGTGATCAAGGGGTTACAGTTGGAAGACTAAGGTAATGATTCCATTTCTTTTTTTCTTTTTTTTTTTTTTTTGCCAGTCGTGGGCTTGAGCTCAGGGCCTAAGCACTGTCCTTGGATTTTCTCAAGGCTAGAGCTCTACCACTTGAGCTTCAGCACCACTTCCAGCTTTTTTCTATGTATGTGGTACTTAGGAATTGAACTCAGGTTTTTGTGTATACTAGACAAGCACTCTACCACTAGGCCAAACTCTCAGCCCATGATTCCATTTCTTTTTAAACATTGTTACCTCTCCTTCATTTTCTTCTTTTTACCACTTCCCTCGTCCATCCCCCAAACTGTAAAGCTTAAAATTAACATATAAAAATGAAATATTACTATTTCATAAGAAATTTTGGCCAAATAAAATATGTAGCAATTAAAAAAATTATACCAAAAAACCTATGAATTTGAGAAACCTAAATTAATGACTGATAAAATGCTGACTTGCAGAGTTAAAATAGGAGTATATGTGAGAAAAAAAATTAAAATTGTACAGTGCAAAAAATGCCAAAATAGTGGAAAGTCTTAATTTTTTAATATTGTAATTCTGTAGGGCACTGGATAAAGAAGGGTAATATAAAACAGAAAATTTAAATAATTGTACATCAATGGCTCATATCTTTAAGTCTAATTATTTAAGAGACTAAGATCTTGAGATCCTGAGATAATCCTGAAATAAGCAGTTTGAAGTCAGAAAACTTCTTGAGATTCTGCTTCCTAAATATCAATAAAATTTGAGACTAGTGGCATGCCTTAAGTTTTCCAGACAAACCAGGAAAACCTAAAAAGCTTAAATCTTTAAATTCAAATCCCAGTATGCAAAAATCAGTCAATCAATCAAGAATCATTTATTATTAAAGATGTTTACATATAGGAAATGAAACTTTTCATGGCTACAAAATAAAAAATACATCAATATTGTATTATATTTTCATGGACCCCAAACTTTCAACACCTAATAGATTGTAAAATCCAAAATGGGCATTCTAAGACCACACTTGTAAATTTATTTAAATCAAGTTTGAATAAGTTTACAATAACCTGGGTATAAGGTTCATAATTGAACCCTTGCAGGCATATTCCATTAATCAATTATTTGGAACACCTGCATATTTAAAGATATTAGATACTCATTGTACATACCCATTTTGCATTGTCTAATGTAATAATTCACTTTGGGAAATTAGAGCATATAATTTTATGAAAGTATAATTTGTATAAATATATAATTATACAAAACAATGTTTAATGAAAATGTCTTCTGTTCAAATTGTAGTTTATGTGCATGTGTGTGCGCACACACACACACATACACACACACACAGACAATTAGCCTAAAAGTAGCTCAATATTTTATGTTAGGCAAAATTTTGGAAGATCCAAGTAAACTAAGGTGAAAAATAGTAAGAAAATCCTGGAATTCGCCCAAGCTCTAATTATAGAGAGAAAAGAAACTTGTACAAAGCAAGGACGAAAGTGGAGATGGTAGAAAACTAAAACTGTTCCTTATTATAGTACAGTGAGTTGGGACTGATCAACAAAACCATTTTAGAGGTTTTTCAAGTGAAGACTAATGATCTCTTCAAAGAATGGATGTGCTCCACCTTTACTGTCCCTGCTGATATATGGTGTAGGGGAACTTCATGCAACAGTAAGAATGGTATAGAAAAACGGCTACTTTCTCTCAATATTCCTCATGAAAATATACAATGAAAGCAGGTATTTGAAAGTAGTGGAAAGGAGTCCAGGGGAGAGATAGGCGTCAATGAATGAAGAGAAGAGGGAGAAGCATGTAGTCAAGAATTCAATATAAACTCCCAGAAAATGAAGAAGAATAAGGGAAAGGGATGTGTAGAGGAAGGATGGGTGAGAAGGTTGCAAGGGGTGACATTGATTAAGATGTGTTTTATTCCTAAATTTCATTGTTAAATGATAACTCGTTTGTATAACTACTTAATATTTTTTAAATGAGAATTAAGAGATCTCTAAATTTTTTCAGGTAAGCGCCTTTGAATAATACATTTTATAATATTATGTATTTCCTTTTCTTGAAGTAGACTTTTCCAAAGAATTCAAAAACAAATTATTTATAATATTTCATGTGTGATTAAATGGCATTAAACTATGAGATGTTTATGTAGTCATTCTCCATTTGGTAAAACACTTTTTTTACTTTTACAATTTCTACTTGTTATGAACTCTTCTGAATTCCTTCTGTCTAGGAATGGACAACAATTAATCAGTTTTTCCCCATGAAACTATTTAAACATTACTTAAACATTATTTAAACATTATTAAAATCATTATTTAAGAATGATTTATCACAAATTTATGTCAGGATAGAAAAACACATTGTTTTGATGGACTTTTTTACAAAAAAGAAAACAAAAGTATGTCTAAAAACAATATCAAATAAACATAGATACAAATAAAGCAAATGAAATTCAAATGTGTGGATAGGTAATTGACAGGTTTTCAATAATAAAACTATAGATAAATGGGAGATAGATAAATGCATATGCACACAAATATCTCAGTGTTTATAGTCATGTTTATAGAAAATCTGTTAAATGTCTGTAGCAATTGTGTCGCATATCTTAAAGTAGTGCATTATATTTAGAATTAATATTTGAAAAAATACAATTACCATTAAAAATAAAGACCTTATATTATTTTATTTGTCTCTATAATGTGGGTTGTTTGTGAGAGCTATTTACTACTGATTAAATTCTCTCTATCCTGATTGCCAAATTTCAAGTTTCTCAGTATGAATCCATTCATCTTTATGAAGATTGAGTAGAATTCATAGATCTTGCATTTGCTTGAGTGACACAAATTATCTCACAGGGATCTTTGCTGTGGGATCACTTAATTCTCCATGTTTTATGAATAAAGCATTCACCATCTGTTTCATGGCATGCAAAGCTCTTACCATATCATATAAATGTGTACTACTGATGCTTTATTTTTAACTTTTCCTCTCCATATGTATCAGTGCTTAGGTTGACATCTCTTTCTAGAATTGCAACATCTTAATATACTTGTTGTACTTAATGTACTATGTTATCTCTCATCTCTTCTGCTGTACCTTGGTTATCTCATATTGTAACAATATTTCACCTTGTTATCTGATATATTTTATATATGCTTAATTAGTTATTTGAAATAGGATAGGGAAGGGGGGAAATCAAGATGAGCGGGGGGTAGGGGGATAGTGAAATGGGGACCATGACATGAGAAAGGGTATCAATAGTTGTGAAGTAATGTACCTTCTATCTGGTGAATATAATGTAACCGTTCTATTAATTACAATAAAAATACATGAAGAAAAAAAAGAATTGCAACATCTCTGGCCATAAAGGAAATGCTAATCAAAACAACACTAAAATTCAACCTCACTCCAGTTAGAATGGTCATTTTCAAGAAAGTTAATAAAATGTACTGATTTGTATATGGCCAATAGGGAATTCTATTACATTGTTGGTGGGAATGTAAACTTGTTCAACTACTCTGGAAAGCAATATGGACAGTCTTCAAAACTTAACACTGAATTACCCTATGACACAGCAATTCCACTGCTGGGCACATATCTAATGGAGTACAAACAAGGATATACTAATGTCACTATCACAACCATATTTACTGCAGCTTTATGTACAATAGCCAAGTTGTTGAATCGGCCCAGATAACCCTCAAGGATGAACAAATCAAGAAAATTTATACAAAGTGAATTCTAGGCATCCATCCTAACGGACACTGAACAGTTACTCATAAGGAAATGGAAAGACTTGGAGAAGATTGTATTAAGTCAAGTAAGCCTGACCCAGAGAAACTTCGGCTGTAGGCTGTCTCTCATTATGGGAACTGTAAGGTGATTTTAAATGTAAAGTAAACAAACTGGGTGGCACTCAAGTGGTTATAAATGAATTAACTAATTCGTAATAGAATCGATGAAGAACGCAAACGTTAAAATTCTTTAGAAAGTCAAGGTCTAACAGAATCAGTACTAGGCAGTGGGTGCTTTAAAGGAACAAGGGGCAAGAGAAGTGGAGTAGAATGAGCAAGGGAAATGAATGCAGGCAAGAATGCATTTCACATGCCACACAACTGAGAAAATAAGAGAAGAGGTGGGAAGAACAGTGATTGAAATGTTGAAGAAATGACATAGACCAAGATGCATTGCATCCATACCTTGCTTTGTTAAATGGCAAAACACAAAAAATAATTTAAAAATTCAATACATAATTTAAAAATCAAGAAAAATAAGGGAAGTGGTGGAGTATGACAGGTGGATAAGAATGTTAACAAGGCGACTGCATTAAATCCTGCTCTGTTGGATGTCAAATCCTTTGTACAACTACCAAAAGAAAAATTTTTAAATATGTGTATTCAAAAATATAAATAGCTACCCATGTCCATATGTTTATCAAATGCTCTGAAAATATTGCATAGCTAGATCCTCTAAACCTAGCAACTCAGGAAACTGAGATCTGATAAACAGAGTATGAAGCCAGTGGGCACAAACTTCTATATTGGCTGTGCTGTAATCCAAGATAACCAGTCTCCTCTTCCCTGAGAGTTTATCTTGTTTTTCTTCTCATGTATATCCCAGTATCCTATGATTTTCTTGAGTCTCTGCTAGATTATGTTTGAATATACATACACATTCCTATTGTTTCTCCAATAAATGGTAGCTGTTACCTGAATATTTTTAATCTCCAGTGGTTACCTATTTCTATTCACTAGAAATTAAGAAAGATTTACACTAGAAATTCAGATAGTATATATTATATAAAAATTTATCTCATAGTACATTATTTCTTGAACATTGTAACCCCTTCCTGTGTTTTTCTCCCACTTCTTTATTCTCTTACTTTCTCTCTCCCTCTCTTTCCTTCCCCTCCCTCCCTCCCTCTCTCGTTCCCTCCCTCCCTTGTTCCCTCCCTCCCTCCCTTCCTCCCTCCCTTCTTTTTGTTCTTTCTTTCATCTTTCTTTTTGTGGGTCCTAGGGCTTGAACTCAGAACCTGGACTCTGTGGTTGAGTTTTTGTGCTCTTTCTTTTCTTTTCTTTTCTTTCTTTCTTTCTTTTTTTTTTTTTTTTGGTGATAAATTTGAGATAATGGACCTTTCTGCCTAGGCTGGCTTCCAAGCAGGATCCTCAGACATCAGCTTCCTGCGTAACTTGGATTATAGGTGTGATCCACCGGTGCCTGGTCTAGTTTTGTGACTTTTTTAAACCCAGGAAAACATCTGTTATGCCACTGAGCTACATTTCCCATCCCCAGTTACACTTTTGTTTCAAAGCCGTGCAGGTTTATATGATTTTATTTACTGGAAATTGAACATGCACACATACACACATATACACGTAGAGATAATTCTTTAAAAATGTGATTGGGTACCTCAAAACCTATATACATATGGTCATATAGGATGAGACTAAATGAAATGAGCTCTAGGTTATGGAAACAAGAGATTTATCTTTGTGATTGTTGTTCTTAATGTACTGTGTGAAGTTATTTCTTTTCTTCTTGTTCCCACTTGTGGTTACTGTATCTGACTTTGTAACCTGGTATACTGTGTATATACTTACTTGTTTATTTGAAATAGGGGAAGAAGGGGGAAACCAAGATGATTGGGAAGGGTTTGGGGGAGGGAAAGGGGGAGAAAAACATGAGAAGGGGTATCAAGGTTTGAGAAGTAATACACCCATTACCTGACAAATGTAACTGTAACCCCTCTATACATTATCCCAACAATAAAATACAATAAAAAGTGTGAAAAAATTTACCTCATAATATATTTTTATAATTAAATCAATAATAAAAATTCATCTACAAAACTCTGTAAAATGCATTTGTTAAAAATCAACTATGACCTCTATTCTACATCTAATAACTAGTTCTTAAACTTCATCTTATTTAAACTAATTTAGAATTAAAAGCTATTGATTATATTTTCTTTCCAAATATGTATATTGCTTAGCACTTTATGTTCATATTTCCTTTATAGACTTTTATTTCCTTGGTTTTTTATTAAAAAACTGTAATATTGCCTTCATAACACTCTTATTACTTTAGGTTGTTTCTTCTCAGCTAATGTATTCTGCCTTTTAATATGTGAGATCTCTACGTATTTCACACAAGCTACATATGGACAATCACTTGAATCATAAAGTAGCCCACTATTACACTGAGTAATATAGCTCAGGAGAATTTTCACCCAATAAGTCACTTAGAGAGAATATATTTCAACTAGTATATTTTTAAACTTCATATATGAAAAAGCTTTTTTTATATTTTTATATGTGAAAAAATTTTTCACATTATCAATATATTAAGAAAAGTACATTTTTGAGGATATACACAATGAATTCCACTATAAAACAAAGCTAGAAACATTTATTAAATTTGGAGTTAGTTAGTTATTTTAAGTAGGCATTAAAATTGAGCTTTTAAAATTGCAGAATTGGCTATCATATAAATATTGATTATAACAACAAATGTGATTTTTTCCTTTTATTACCCACTAAAATTATATATGGAAAAATCACTATATTACCTTCAACATGAATCAATTTTTTAAATCAACATTTTATAGTAACTAGAGAAATAGCAAAACAATTCAAGGAACATCATGTTATAAAAATATAACTACAAACTTTAAAAAATAGCTTCTAGCTTTATTCTCATGAAAATAGTGACCTTGTATCAGTATTCTGCTGTATTTCATTTTAAAACATATTGATGTGAAGGTAAAAGGAGCCTATCATATTTCACATTTTAACATAATAAAAGTCATTCCTATTAAGAAAATCTATAAATAAATTTTCTGACTCTTTTTCAGAATTTTAAATCAACCACATGCCAAAAGCTGATAAGTAAAAGGGACAACATATGTTATAGTCACATTATGTTCCTTTCTGTGCACTTTTTCTGATACCTTATTTATGATTCCTTATCTCATTTTCCAACACTGCCAAAATACTGGTGAGATGAGATATTCATAGTACAATTTCCACTGGCTTTAGTAGCTGGGGAATTTTAGAGGTAATACTAGTCTGACTACAGGCACAAAGGAATATGATACTTGTTTAAAAGGAATAAGGGAAAAATGTCTCATTCTCTTTCTGATTTGCCAGGTAAATGAACTGAGCGAACAGTCATTTTCTATGACTCCTATTAACAGAAGATAATCACTTGGAGAAAAAATAATACATTAAGAAAAATTGTGATATAGTCATATACTTGAAATATCAAGCATTTATTCAAGAATCAGGAATAAAATTTTATAATACAATGTTAATATTAATAGCAAACTGCTTTGGTAGCAAACATTTAATTTGATTTAAGTTGAAATCACATTAAAGTGCTATGTGCTAACATTTATAGGTGTACCCAAAGTGATTCCATGAAAAATGCATGCACACTGAGTGAATGTAACTTGAGATTCAAATCCACACTCTAACCCTATGTTTCATTTGTTGCCTTAGCGAAGTTGTTTTTCTTGACTTTTTTTCATTTGGAAGTAATAATAAATGCACTCATATAAAACAATGCAAAAGATTGACAACTTATGCAAACTCAAGTAATTGTACAATATGTCCACGTTCCTATTCCTACATATATTATTAATGCCTTTGAACACTTATGCACAGGGCTGGGAATGTGGCTTAGGGACAGAGTGCTTCCCTAGCATGCATTGCATTCCTTAGTACCACATAAACAGAAGAAGTAGGAAGTGGTGCTGTGCCTCAAGTAGTAGATTGTTATGCCTTGGGTCAATGAATCTTAGGCACAGTACCCAGGCCCTGAATTCAAACCACAGGACTGGCAAAAAAATGAAAATGAAAATGAAAACGACATAAACCTTATGCATAGCTGAGTATCATTGGCTCACACCCGAAATCATAGGTGCCCAAAAGACTAAGGTCTCAGTATAGCAGTTTGAAGCCAGACTGTCTGGGATACATTCATGGCCATTTAAATCACAGTAAAAGCTAGAAATGGTACTGAAGCTCAAGTGCTAGAGTGCTACCCTTGAAAAACAAGGGGCTCAAGGACCGTACCCAGGCCCAGAATTCAAGCATCAGGACAGGCAAAAAAAGAAAAAAAAAAAAAACCTTATAGGTTTTGTTTGTTTATGTCACTTCTTTTGTTGTTACCAGGACTTGAACTCAGGGGCCTGTCATGCTTGCTGAGATTATTGACTCAGCTGCTTCCTATTAATGGAGCCAACCCTCCAATGTGGCTTTCTCTTGGCTATATTTTGAACTATACTCTTTCAGGTCTCTTCCTCTTGTTTATGGGATTAGAAGCTAGAGCCACGGGCAATGAGACATTTTAAACCATCATTTAATGACATTTATTGCCTCATCTTTTGGGTTAGTTTAAATATGTTTACAGTAATTATTTATTTCATCCAAATAGTGCTATTGTATTCTTATATACTTTGCAATATAGGAATCTAATAATGTTAAGTAAAATCCATCATGTGCTAGATAATTTAACATGAAAAATGAACTAATAACTAAACAAATATTTGGTAGACTTCATAGTTAACTTGACATTTTTTGAATTCCAACAGGGAAAAATTACTGAATATGTGAATGTATGGACATTTATGCACACACACACACACACTCATGCACACACACATACACATAATCTCTTCAAGTGCTTTTCGTGATTAGTAACCTCATTCCATAAAGAAGCTTAAGAAAACTAACTCAAGTAATACATAAATTTAATATCAAAAACATATAAATTGACTTTGTATCTTGCTCTGGCAACTGTGGATGGATTTTTTTTCCCCTTTTAAGATTGTTTATTTATTCTCATTGTTTTCTTAAAGCTGTAGACAATGAAAAAACTTTGAAAAAGTTGAAATTGTAATCAACCATATTAATTTATTTCATTAGGAATATAGTAAAATCAAAGCCATAATTTATTTTTTCTTAGGGCCAACTGACTTAATTCTTAAGACACCTCTGATGACAAAGTGATGAGAAATGTGTTAACTAGCAAAGGAGAAGACTGTCATGGCTGGCTTGAGTAAGGGGACTGCAATTTCCTGGGACCAAGACAGAGCATTATACCTAACGATCTTAGCTCTCCCAGTGGCAGAGAAAGGAAATAAATATTAATGACAAAATAACCATGTCTATATATTTGTGCTATATTTTTATATGCATGACTCATGAGATTAAGACAGTTACTCAAAATTATGTTTAATTGCTTGAATACAGTCATCGTAATAAATAACTCTTCACACTGATTACAGGAAAATATGCCACATAAGAATATGTTTGTACAAAAAAAAAAAGAATGTGTTTGTACGCCCGAGCACGAGGCTAAAGCCTGTAATTCTAGCTATTCAGAAGGCTGAGATCTGAGGATCAAGGTTCAAAGTCAGCCTGACCACAGAAGGACTTGGGACTATTATCTCCAATTGATCTCTAGTAAACAGGAAGTAGGGCTTGGCTCAAGGATAGTACATTAGCCTTGAGTTCCAGAGCTCAGAGATAGCACCCAGCCTCAGGGGTAAGGCAGTAGCCTTCACCTGAAAAGCTCACAAACAATGCCCTGGTCCAAGGGTAAGGCGGTAGCCTTTAGCTGAAGAGCTGAGGGACAGCTCCCAGGCCGAGTACAAGCCCTATGACCCATAAAAAAAAGAAAGGAAAAAAAAAAAGAAAGAAAAAAAGAATATGTTTGTAAAGGGTCAGAAAGCAACATAAGGATTCTAACAATTCTAGTGACTTGGCTAGGAGAAGCCAGAGGACTTCCAAATGTGTGTGATGGTGAGATATGCTGAGGTTTCAATAGTGAAATACCTGAAACATGAAGTAAGGATGTTGCCAAATCAGACAGAGATGTCTGAGAGTGTGGAGACTATCCTGGAGGAGTAAGAACACTTACAGAGTGCAAGAACTGGGGTAATAGATGGAGAAAAGCTTCAGTGAATGTGCACTGGGGCTTCAGGTATGCAGAGACACAAATAAGTAATCAAATAACTGAGTACGTAAATAATGAAATGTTTTATAAATTTAATATCCAGATTGGAAATAAGTTGCTGACAGAGTAGAAAGCATAGATAAAACAAAATAAAAGCCAGGAGCCTGTAATTCCAGCTACTCAAGAAGCTGAGATTTGAAGATCACAGCTCAAAGCTAACTAACCCCAGCACAAAAGTCCATGAAAATCTTATCTCCAATTAACCACCAAATAGATGAAATAAATCACAAACTCCTCCATTCTCCACCATTTTGAGTAGCATATCTGATTCAAAATAAGATGTCAATAATTAATTTATAAATATACTGTCAAAGGCTTTGCATACTTGATTTTAATGGAGACAAAGTACCAAATTGTCAGAAATTAATAGCAAATAATTTTATGATATCTATAATAACATTGAATTCTAATAACATTAATATTTATAATAAAATTGAATTCTAATTTGTCTCTTTAGGTATCAAAGGTTTAGTTAACTAGTTGTAAGTCATTTCTGGACACAAATTAATTTTCTTTTTTTTTTCTTTTAATCTTTGGTCAAATATTTCTATTGCAATCACAAAAGAAACACATTTTTTAATTAAAATTTATATATTATGGGAAACAAAGATGTATACATATCAATAGGTAAATTTGTGAAAATAATGCATGACTCAGAGGATTTATATTTAAAGCTTCCTGATTCTGATTTAACAAGAATTGACTATGTTTTGGGAGCTAACGAATTCTTTAAGAGCATGTTTTCTCTACTCCAACACATATTGAGCAAATGAAAACAAAACCCAAAAGGAAAACCTCAAAGGGACTACTTTGTTTTGTCTGGTAGACAGTAATTGGCTTTTTCCAATGAATACACTGCAGCATTTAAATGACACATTAGAATATTCTTTTTATGGAGGAAAATTTATTGACAGTTACCTTCTATTGTGATTTTTTAAAGTTTTGTAACAAAATGGAATTCTTAAAAATGTAACAGAGAAGCAGAGTAATTGCTTTTTCTTGCTGTATTATATTTTCCATTAACGTGTTTTAGTAAAATGTAGACTTTTTACAAAATGTCTTTAAAAATTCACAGGTTATGTTTATTATGTAATTTCTTTTTAAAAGTTAGAATTAATGTATAAGATTCAAAGCCAGTCCTGCTTCCAATAGCATGTATACATTGTTTTCCTCTCCTCAAATAAGACTAAACATGGGGCTTTTGAATTTTAAGGATAATATATTTATGAAATTATTAAAAGTGGAATTGGCCTCCATGAGAAATAAAGTAGTTATATGGGAAAAGTAACTATTTCTCTTTTCAACTAAGTAGCAACAAGAATTTTAAAAACTAAAAATTTGGCATGTACTAGTTACTCACACTGGTAATTCGGCTGTTTTGCAGACTGAGATCTAGAGACTAATGATCAAAGTCAGCAAGTGCAGAAACATCTGTAAAAATACATCTCGCATTAACTGTCTAAATGTTAGACTGGAGGCATGCTAGAGCACCAGTCATGAGCAAGTTAGGAGAATGAGAGGTAGAGATCTTGGTTTGAGTCCCTCCATCTAACACCCATGTGTTGGCTCACACTTCTAATTCTAGCTACTCAAGGGCTGCCATCTGAGAAGCCCAGGAAGAATGTCCATGAGATTCACCTCCAACCACCAATGAGCTTTTAAGTGAAGCTATGGCTCCAGTGGTAGTGCTAGCCAGGAGCAACAAGGCTCAAGGAGCGTGTCCAGGATTGGCAAACGTTCCAATTACAAACTTCGCTGAAATAAAATTCCTGCTTTGAGGAAAAACGTGGGGTGTTGGGGTTACCATCTTGCCTCTGAGTGATGCAAATCAGCATTTCAAATGGGATTAGCTATGGTAACCAAACTCAAGCACTCTACTGCTGCTTCTAAAAGAGATGCATGAATAGTAACTATCACAGTGAATGATTTGTTAGTGGATAACTTACCTTCCTTACGTATTTCTGTTTTTTAATGCAAAATTTATGAAGGACATGCCATTTGTGTAATCAGAAATTGAAGATGATGAGGACAGCATATTTTATATTCACATTGAGCACACAGAACTTATTGAAATGAGATATTTAATTTTCTTATACATGAAATTAAATAGAAAATGTATATTAACAAGCCTTACCTCAGAGCTCTGAAAATAAATGGCACTCATAAATTGCTAAATTTCAAAATATTAAAATTTAAGAGTGCTACCCTGAGAGGGAAATGTAAATAGAAGGAAAATTTGACAATTTCAAAGAAATGTTATCCTTACATTTGGTTAGAAATATATGCATATTGCTATGGGAAAGATGACAAATGTATCTGTACTTCTGCTTCATAGTGGATAATGGAAATTTGTTCTTCATAATTACTGCATTTGAATTATGAACATAAAAAAATAACATAAATTAATTACATGAGAATACAACATAGACATAGACATTCTAATGATCCTCTTGATTTTATGCAATATAATATGGTTGATTACTATAGCATTTTTGAATAATCATATTTTAATAATTTATGCTTTACAAAATTATGAATTTTGTTTTCAGTCAGTATTGAGGTGCATTATATAAGTATACTTTGACATGAAACAAGGAACAGTCTTAAATAAGTGGGATTTTAGTTAGTTCTTCTGACATGTCTTGGAAAAAGTAATTTTTCTTGGTTCTGCCACTACTTTTTAGGTTGGATACTCAAAAAGAAGAATTTTATGAAATACACAAACATATTATTAATTTTCTACTGTTCCATTCTTAAGTATGAATGATAATATAGGGATGTAAAATGTAATTTAATTGCTGATCAGTGAAGTTTTTGTTGAAAGTGTGATAATGAACAAGGCAGCACCAGTGTCTCATACCTTTAACCCTAGCTACTTATGAGGCTGATATATGTGTGTCTTGGTTGAAATCAGTCCAGACAGGAAAACCTATCAGAACTTTCTTTCCAATTAATCACCAAAATGCTACAAAAGCTGTGGCCCAAGTAGTACAGCACTCAGCCTATAATAAAAAAGCTAAGAACAGTGACTGGGTCCTATGTTTAAGCCCTAGTACACTATATGTGTGTGTGTGTGTGTGTGTGTGTGTGTGTGTATATACATATATACACATATATATGTGTATATATATATATGGAAGATATATATATAGATATGTATTGAAGATAAGGAGATATATGTGTGTCTATAAATAATACATTTGAAATATCAAATATTGTTCTATTTTAATATTGAAATATTAAATATCAAAACTAAACAGAGTGTAATCCTGTCCCTCATTGTTAAATGTTTCTGCTCAAACATATAATATTTCCAGAAGAACATTTCTGAAGTTATTTTCACCTATGGTATTCAACTATTTTCAACAGTGTTGCCTTTTAGATGGTAAGATAAAAA
This sequence comes from Megascapheus bottae, assembly GCF_031878675.1. Classification (NCBI taxonomy): domain Eukaryota; kingdom Metazoa; phylum Chordata; class Mammalia; order Rodentia; family Geomyidae; genus Megascapheus; species Megascapheus bottae. Next base: position 31,984,668 of record NC_143519.1, read on the forward strand.
TTTGGAAATTAAAATGACAAACAGGTTTAAAGATAAACCTGGTCTTGAGGATAAGTGAGCTAGAGGCAATAAATAATCAGGTATATAATTTATGTTATTGAAGAAAATATGATGTTTTGAGAATGTTATCACATATTTGATCTAATGTTGTTTGTCTTTAAAAAATACATTGACACCACTTTGCTTGATAGGAGCTTTTGATGTATAGAATCACCAATCACTTTCTCCATTAAGTATCTTGAATATTTTGTTCCATTTTTATAATTATATATAGATATTTTTGTTTATTTGGCATTTTTGATATTTTTTAATGTAATTAATAAAAGGGTTACATGATATTTGCCAGATAGAAGGTGCATTAATTCACATACATTGGTACCCTTTCACATGTCTTGGTCCCCATTACCCTTCTCCCACCCCCCCCATCTTGTTTTTCCCCTTCCGTATCCAATTTAAAATAACCAAATACAAATATATACGATATATCAGATAACAAAGTGAGATACTGTAACAATATGAGATAACCAAGGGACAGCAAAAGAGCTGAGAGATAACATAGTACCTTAAGGACAACAATCATTCATTATATGGCTTTTGTTTCTATATCCTAGAAGTCCTTTCAATTAGCGTCATACTATATGGCCTTATGTATTGTTTTGCTCTATTGCAAATCTCTGCTATGAGAGCCCAAGGTTTCTATTGATTATGACAAATGAGGGAAACCATGAGTCTATGTTCTTTTGAGTCTGGCTTACTTCAGGAAAGCTGATTTTTTTATTCTTATAAAGATAGTCATGAGTTTAAAAATACAAATAAAAATTACGTATATATTAATAGCATAAAAGGATGAAAATAGGTTTTATGATTTCCACAGATACTATATTATTTTTATAGAATATATATGGTATCTTTTTTTGGGCAGTGCAGGGCCTTGAATTCAGGGTCTGAGCACTGTTCTTGGGCTTTCTCTAGGCCCACCACTCTACCATTTGAGCCACAGCACCACTTCTGGCATTTTTCTATATATATGGTACTGAGGAATCAAACTAAACAATGAGGATGAAACTAGACAATGTCTTCAGTGACAGCATTATGAAATTAGCTATTTAGCCCAAAATTTCCAAATGTATCTACATTCAAAAATTGTATTTTATTTTCTTTACACATTATTCTGTTTTTCTTATCATTTTTTTAGTATTAAGACTTTAATTTTGTTTATGTCAACATCTACTTAATTGTACATGATGGGTAAATAAAAATGAATATTCATTATTCAAATTTACTATTATTGATGAATGCTGATTTCCTTGTGACTTTATCCATGTCTTCATATTGATAGTGGTATTATTTTCAAATTTAGTTGTAATGGAAAGCAAATAAAACAAATGCCAGTTGTCCATTATTATTAAATATTAACCTAATCTTGTCACACTGCTTTGTAATAGTATTGATTTTTAAATACTAGTTAAAATTTAAATGAACTTTTATAGTTTTTATATATTATGTGACCAATATATTGTATTATGCCATAGATAATCATGGTTTAAAGTAAATAAAAGTAGGAAAGAAATAGGCGAAAGGGAAGAAAGGACTGAGTAATACGGGGGGGGGGGGTGAAGGGAAGGAATCAAGAGACCGTTGTGTTATATAAGCCAATTAGTGTTTTTAATCACATTGTTCCTTATTTATTAGTTTGTTCTTGCCCATCAAAGCTAAAGAATAATGAGTTATACATGGCATAGCTGTGATGGCTTTCATGTAATTAATCTTATAATGACTGCACAACTTAACATTTTTAAAACCTATGCTTTATGCATCATTCAAAATAAATGATGGATTGTATAAATTCTAACACAGGAAACTCTATTCTGTTCAAATATAGCTTGACTGGTGTCACCCTGCCTCAATGTATTACTTAAAACGCAGAGTGCAAAGAGAACAGCTGTCAGGGTGAGAAGTCTAAATAAGTTTTTGAAAGTAGACTGGTACTGACAAATTGCATTTAATCAAGTGCAACTTTCATTAAATGGAGTGCACTAAATTAGGCTTTAAAATTATTATGTCCAAGAGAAAACATTTTACATAAACTGTAAATAAAAGAAGATATGGAGTCGTTTTTAAAAACTTTCAGATGTTAATAAAATACCTTGAAAAACATTTCATGAAGCCTGACATTCTGTTTCTAAGAAAATGAAAAGATGGAACCCATGATAAACCATTTCTTTTCACTGCAGCCTAAAGTTATGTGAAAAAATAGACTGGTGCATTGATCATTGATCTGTTTTATCTCTTCCATTAAAAGTAACAACTTCATTTATTTTGATGAGAATTTATTGTGCGGACACAGATACTATAACATAGCTACAGATACATTAATCTATAATCCAGAGAATCAATTGGAATTCAATAACACTGGTTTATTAGCATTCATTAGGATTATTAGAATAGCACAATTTCTTTTCTTTATTTACAGAACAATTAAATCCTAGCAAAATACCTGATCCCAAAAGCACAATGGATCAAAAACATAATTAACAACCATGCACACATACCAATGCCACAGGTAGAACCAAACACACAAAGATCCCACTATATGTAAATAACACTGGCAAAAATCAATGCGAATTTTTTCATCAAAACACTAGGAAGACAAGCTAGACAACATAGTAGAAGGGTCATATATCATAAATAAGTGTGATTTATTCATGACATTCAAGGGTGGCTCCATGTGGGCAGGTCAAATTATGCTGTAAAATAAATTAAATGAAGAAAATAAATCACCCCATCACCTCTGTAGAGACAGAAAAGAAGAATTTCATCACTTGTTTTTATAGAAACAATTCACAGGTAAATAAGTACAGGGGTCTCTGGCTATATCTGGGTGAAAAAAAAGTTAAAGGTATTGAAGTTCAAAAGAGGTGGGGCCAGAAGGTTGACCTAGTGCCTATCATGCATCAAGAGCAGGGGTTTGATTCTTCTGTACCACATACATAGAAAAAGCCAGAAGTGCTGTTGCTCTTGTGGCTCAAGTGGCAGAGCACTAGACTTGAGAAAGCCAAAAAATAGTGTTCAGGCAGAGAGAGAGAGAGAGGAGGGGGGAAGGGAGGGAAAGAGCGGGGGAGGGAGGGAAGGAGAGAGGGGGGAATCATACATGAATCATACATATTTAAAGAAAATTATACAGCACTGACAAAATACATTTCAGTAGTGGAGTATGGTGAAAGAAGCCAATAATACCAGTGCTCAAGTAGTTGAGGTAAGTGTATCATGAGTTTAATTCCAATTTCAGTCACTGACCATGATGAGGTTCCAAGAAAACTAGAATCAAAAGAATCAAAGCCAAACATCTTACTGGACTGCAACACTCATGCTCATATCACAGCACTGTTGTTTTCAGAATACATGCTGCTACTACCAATATAATCTTCATATTCATGTAGTTCCTATCAATATGCAATTACATTTCTGTACATATGACAGGAAAAAACACAATGATGAGAAACTGCAATCTAAATATATTAATAAGAATAAGTTACATTTATTTGGAGTTTTTTATAGAGTTAGAATAATTTTCAAAGTGAGGACATGGCTTATAAACAGGACTATGACTCAGGTGAAAACAGTAGAAAGAACAAATTCAAACCTGTCTGTATATAGTAGTTGCCCTTAAAGAAGGAAGCTGAGCAGCCACATTGAATAATCTCCCAGTAACTACTGTGGGAGAAATGGTATACTCACCTTAAAAATGGGTATTCACATTTTTAATATAATAATACACAGAATAAGAATGTGGCTTACTGGTAATGAGCTTGCTTAGTATTCATGAAGCCCTGGGTTCAATTCCTCAGTACCACATAAACAAAAAGAGAGAAGAGGAACCATTGCTCAAGTGATAGAATGCTAACCTGGTATGCGGTATCTGGACATATTTTATTTTCAAATTATGTGTCTACCAAATGACAGAATTACAATATTGAAAGAACTCCTTTATCTCAAAACACAAATAAAAAACCAAGCCAATATTAAAATATAAAATCAACCAACAATAACACCAAAGAGTTAAGAATGCTCAAAAGACATTAGTACACATTTCTCCAGAGAATACATACAGATGGTCTAAAAATGAATGGAAACATTGCCGATATTCCCTAAGGAAAGAAATAAAAAAATCAAAAGGAAGCAAAATAATCCATGTGTGGATAATGAAAATCTTACATCTGATGGAATATTATTTTATCTTAAAAATTAGGAAAGTCTGTCAAAGGCAGCAACATAGAGGAGCCCAGACCTAATTATGCTAAATAAAGCATGGCAGTCAGAGAAAGACAAATTCTGTTTAACCTGAGCTATCTAAGAGAGTCATAGTTAAAACAATCTTAGGATGGTACATGTGGAGCTACAGGAAGGCAAGTGAGAATTTGCTGTTCAAGTGGAACCAAGCTTCAGTTTGTGTTGAGTAAGTACTATAAAGTTACTAAAGAACATTACAAGACTGCATTGTAAACAGTACTGTGTTGTGAATTTACAAATTAGGTAGTCCCACCCCTTTGAATGAGAGGAACTGGAAACTGAAAACAGGTATTTACTATACATATATATGCAAATACTAAGATTATAGACATGTTAAAGTAAATAGGTAATAATATTCTTATAAGGCACCCATGTATATTATTTGATGATTGCATGTAAGTGACCAGGAATAAAGACAAATATCACTTTCTCTAAATATTAATTTACTACTAATCAGATGGCATCTTGTATGTATTTAGTTCTCTAGAGATAACCCTTATGAAGGAGAGATGCTATGTGTTTAATTGTTCTAAAATGAATATTCACCTAAGGATCTTATTTAGAAAAATTTATTAATCAAAAGCACTACTTTCCATTATAGCTACTTTTTGTTGTTGTGGGGACAGCTGGCTAATGCACAGGGTACACATTGAACAATCAGAGCTTCATTAATTAAAATTCAGAATGTGAGTCATAAAAGATACCTGTTTTCCCAATCCTGTCACAATACTGAATGTCATCACCAAACAACATTTTACTGGCCATAACTTGAAATTAAATTATTTCTCACCCTGCCATTTTGTGGCTGAAATAACTGGTTTATATAGTGTGACACCTCTGAGCAAAAACATTTATTACTAATAGAACTTATGAATTGTATGTAAAGAAAGCAAAGAAAATAGATTTGCTTTCCTCTTTTCATTATCTTATTCCTCTTTTAATTTCTCACACAGACATGGTTGAAAGTCAACAGAGATGGACATTTGGCTATACCCAAGAAGATTACATTTCCTGGGATATCACTCAGAAGAAAGACAGATATTGTCTGCTTCATGCCTAAAGAATGTTTTTCCACCTTATTTTTGAGGTGGTGGCTTTCTTGGTTCCTCTGGTACCCCCAAAGGACATCCAGAACTGAAAGGAATGAGAACAGTGGCAATTTTCTAATATTTTATAGTTTGCCAGATTCTTATGTACCACTGAAAGTTTTGCTAATTGTCTATAAATTCAAAATCATATTAGAAGAATTTGTACTGAATTTCTGAAAATAAATAGAACACTAAAGTATGAAAAAGGATAGAAAGCAAAGAGAGGGGAAATTCAGCTGAAAATGGATATATATGGAATCAAAAAGAGACAGGAGATGAAAACACCAATTCTACTCTGCAGTAACATACAGCATTTAGGTTCAGTCTTTAAAATTATGTTTAGCTGTGTGCCACTTTAATTCCATTATTTCATGATTAAAAGGCAATGGGCACTTCAAATTCTTCTAAATACATATTGCTCATGAGGGTCATGGCTGGGTTATTTCTTGTGCTTGTTTGGTGTATAATAGGCTGTGAGTTTGGTCCCCACTAAGGAAGGAAGGAAGAAAGGAAGGAAGGAAGGAAGGAAGGAAGGAAGGAAGGAAGGAAGGAAGGAAGGAAGGAAGGAAGGAAGGAAGGAAGGGAGGGAGGAAGGAAGGAAGGAAGGGATTGAGGAAGGGACAGTTCTTCAGTATTATGTTTATTGTTAAATTTAAATGCATGATTTTGCTTAATTCGTGTGCTCTGAGTATTGAACTGATCTACTTTTTTTTGAAAGACTTCATTAACAATGATTTTTACATTGTATTTCAAATGTCATATTTAGCAGACAAGTATTCAAGAAGGGAATCTCTATATGCAATCACTGGCCCATAGATTTTTAGAACATAATTAAAATTAATCTGAGGGTATGTATGTCATAGATACATATCAATCTACATAATATAACAATATGTCTATAGAATATATATTCCATCACAGATTTTTATGTCTATGTAGTTATGTTTATATCTCCAACACCATGTCCATACCTTGTGTGCCCGATATTGAGTCATTGCTCTTGTACTGTTTGCATCTAATATCCACATATCAAGGAGACCATGAAATGATGTACTTTTTTTGCCAATCCTGGGCTTGAGCTCAGGGCCTGAGCACTGTCCTTCGACTTTCTCAAAGATAGAGGTCTATCACTTGAGCCTCAGCACCACTTCCAGCTTTTTTCTATGGATGTGGTACCAAGGAATCAAACCTAGGTATTTGTGCATGCTAGCAAGCACTCTACCACTCGGATTCATATGTATAAATCCATTTCAACATAATCCAAATATTCAAGTGTCCATTTGTACGCACTACTACTACAACAGAAAACTAAGTCTGTGAGATTTTTAACTTGCTATTTTTATGATATAAACCACATGAAGATTATGTTTCACAAAGAAATATCCATGCACACTGTCTTGCCTCTTGTTTTTCACATGAGCTCTGATGCTTACCTTAATGTATTAAGCAGGCATTATCACATTTTTGACTGCTTAAATTCCTGAAAACTTCCTCTAATGGCTCCACAGTCAAAGCAATTATCTTTATCACTGCCTAAGTGGGCATCTGGTTCTCCAGAGCAAAATTAATAGATATCATTTAATGGTCAGTGCTGTTTCTGACCTTTCCATGGCTCTAGGGCACTGAAACTGTTTGTTCAATTTACTGCACTTACATAAAAAGCTGCTGCTAACAGCTTGGATTTAGCATCAATTTTTGATAACAGAAGGTCTTTCACAGCAGGGTCAGTACACTGGGTGTGAGGAAGTACAACGGCGATGAGAACTGTCAGTATTATGAAAATGCAGCACAGGAGAGTGATGTTAAATAAACGTGCAGCTAAGCTTTCTTCTTATTGGATATACTATTTCTACTGCATGCTGTCAGATCTTCTTGAGTTGAAATGAAGCTAGAAAGAAATAGTAACAATGAAAATAACAAGTAACTGGTATAATTCACTCTAGTGTAATTCTGAAGTAATCTCAGCCAGAGAAACCAAGTATGTATAGTATGCAAAATTTCATAGCCCTATGCAGACCTAAAAAAGTGTGTTTGTTCCTGACGATAATAAAAAAATCTAAATATTAATAATCATAAAATGTGTTTGACCTTTTTATTTTGTAAATAGGTATGATAAAATATTTAAACTAAGAAAAATGCTAGCAGGTTTATGGAAACACAAAGCACATGATAAAATAGATATAGGAATGATGGGAACCTTAAGTACATGTTTTCTAGAGGATTTTTATACTAATGGCAATAATTTTTGCTATTTGGTGTAATATCAAGAAGCTGACTTATAGCTAGGTGCAGTGGCTTACATCTGTAATCCTAGCTACTCAGGAGGCTGAGATCTGAGGATCAAGGGATCTGAAGATAGCAGTCCAAAGTCAGCCATGGCACTAAAGGCCCTGAGACTCTTATTTCCAATTAATCGCTAGAAAAAGGAAGGTGGGGCTGTGGCTCAGGGGTAGGTAACCTTGATCTGAAGAGCTTGGGGACAACACCCAGGCCCAGAGTTCAAGCCCCATGACCCACAAAAAAAAAAAAAGAAGAAGAAGAAGAAGATGACCTCCCCAGGAAAGCCTTGCTATTCATTAGGAGTTCTGTAGTTACAAATATGTTAGTATTTTAAAATGAGCCATCTATTGTGAAATAAATTATTCAACAGGCAATAAACACTTCATATGTTTATAATTAGTTTCTGAAAAAAGTAATCTTCTTCCTAGGTCTCAGCTCCCATAAGATAGCAATATGTATTCCAGGCAAATTTATTGATAATAATCACTTTTTAAATATTAGACAATGTCCTTTGACTTACATTTTGTTGTTGAATACATTGTAATCATTGTCACCACCTTTGCAAAGTATAATGAACAACCTTTCTATAGAAATTCAGTTAAACTCACTTTGCAAATCAAAGTTTTATGAGAAAATTTGTTTTGTAAGGTCTTATTTTCCCAAAGATGTGCTCTAAAACTATACAAGAGTTAGGGAACCTCTATTCCCACAGCTTCTTTCCATGAATATAAGTATACCATGGAACAGGACTAGCAAGACTAGTCAATTGATATTATCCAAATTGTAATAGAAAATAAAATTTCAGCATAACCTGCAAAAAGTTATTGCAAAGAGATTAAGACTAGGAAGATTTCAGTGCAAATGTCACAAACCCAAGTTTGGGTTTCCTAAGCCTTTATAAATAGAATCTCAATGTTGAGCCCTGGCTTTTCTCTGATAACTGTTCCACCTTATTCCTCCATATTTTACTTGGGTTCTCTGTATTGTTCACTTTCGTGTGCCGTGCTGTAGATGAAACTGCCAGAAGCCATTCTGATAATGGACCTCGAAAAGTGGCTTCCTATAAAACCATGTTTGTACTCTGTTTTTTTGGTATAACTAATAAGTACATATATGAGAACTGAAATATTAAAGTAGACAACACATAATCTCTTTTCATAGACACATAGGCTTCATAGCTGCATTTTTATCTCTTTAAAATCTAGTGTGTGTGTATGTATGCATGTATATATGTGTGTGTTGTGTTGATCAGTTTTTTTGTCTTAAGGGTAAACCTGAAATCTGCCTTTCAAAGAAAGTTAGTTTTATTGGCTTTTTCATATATTTTTATTGTAATTAATAGAAGGGTTACATTATATTCACCAGATAGAAGGTGCATTACTTCACATACATTGATACCCTTTCTTTTGTCTTGGTCCCCATTTTCCTCACTCCACCTCTACCCCTCATCTTGTTCCCCCCATCTGATTTCAAATAACCAAATACGCATGTATACAATATATCAGATAACAAGGTAAAATACTATAACAATATGAGGTAACCTAGGGACAGCAAAAGAGATGAGACATAACATAGTACATTAAGGACACTCATTATATGGCTTTTGTTTCTATATCCTGGATGTCCTTTCATTTAGCGTCATACTGTAAGACCTATGTATCTGGGTTTTGTTTTTAGTCGCTTTTTAACTTTTTTGTCTTCTTCCTTTCCCTTCCTTAATTCAAGTAAACAAATAAGTGTTTATACAATATACCAGGTAACAAAGCCAGATAGAAAAAACACTTCAAGGACAACATCTTCTCATTTCTATAACTATCAAACAATCTTATAAATTCCTCATTAGGGGATAAAATCAGCTAGGCTAATTGATTTGCTAGTTCTATAAAATAAATAATTGCTTAGAAATTATATTTTCGCTTCTTCACTATAGCTTCATACATGTCATTTGAACAATTTAAACAGACAATCTGTTGGTATATTTTCAGTTGGCAGCCAATGTTGTACAGTATCTTTAAAATATCTATTTGATTAAATTTGTATTGCTGGGTTCTAGTCCATTAGAATTACATTTGCAGTGGTGATGGATGGTGTTTTCCTGTACAAAGTCACTTTTCATTGTAAACCCATAATGATTATAATCAGAATCAATTTCAAGGGCTTCAAGCCCTTTAGCACTATGACACTGACCAAAATAATGGAAAATTAAAATGATTTAAAATCCAGTTTAGCCTTGTTTGTCTTAAATATTACTTTATCACATTATGTAAATTACATATATTTGCAACATAGTCTAGTTTAACAACCTCATGTCCTCATGCAAGTGATAAGGGTGACATACTACCCACTTTGTAATGAGTGCATAAAATGATAATTTTAGGCAAACATTCCCATCTCTCTGGCAGATGGTATAAAAGGCTGTTCAAGAACCTTTTTAAAGCAAGTTAAAATAGACTGATAATGAATAAATAGAAGATGTTGTCAGAAAATACATAAAATGCACTCACAGCTTCTGAAAATAAACAAGTCAAATTAGTAACATTGTATCTGTTTTTAACTTAATGTCGGAAATACTACAGCTCTAATTGTTTCAATATTCTTAAGTTATCTCTTAATTAAATTTACTTATTATATTCTAATAATATCAAAAAGCATTCCAAAGTCCAAAAATACATTGTAAACAGCAATGTAACTATTTCTGACTTAGTGAAAACTATTTTTAGTAAAAAATAAATGTTTGTACATTTGTACAAAATTATAAATTTATTGTCAGCGGGATGTGTTAAAAATAAATTATTGATTTGCAAAACAAATCTTAGAATTTAACTCCTTTTTTCAAATGTAAGTTTGCTGTAACTATTCCTACTTTACCAAGACTGTATTAACAATGGTTTGGTCCTTTGAGAAAGGGTTTTTTTTTTTTTGTGTGTGTGTGTTGACTAACATCCTGCTTCAAGATACTCCTCTCACTTTCTTCTTTCCCTATCTGTCTGTCTGTCTGTCTGTCTGGTCCTCTTTTTCTCCCTCTTTCTCTCCTGTTATTTGTTCTCCAATTTCTTTTTTTTTCTGTGCTTGTGATCAGATTTTTGGCTTTGTGCACAGCAGAAAGTACTCTACAATTGAGCAAAGTCATCAGCTCCATATTTTCCCATTAAGTGTACAAAATAAAAATATCAATGAAATTTCTTAAAGTTGTTTTTACTTAAAATTCAGAATATGTATTGTACTTCAGAATTGGGCACACATGTTGGAAAAACTTTAGAAGGTTCAACAATGTATGTAATATAAATGCCAGTGAAGAAATACCTTGACTTAAGTTCAGCTAAGAAGTATGTAACCGAGGTGCCCAATTATGTGCTATGTTCTGAAGAAAAACTAAATAGAGTGTTTTTTTCCAAACATTTGAAGGACAATTTTTTAACTAGTGTATATTTTGAATCAAACTGTAATGATATACTTGGAAGAATACCATATTTGACTTAAGATTGTTATGTTTTCATCCAAACTGCATGACTTTAAATTTTTAAATTTTTGTATTTGGTACAAATTAAGAATAGAATGAAATTTTAAATCCCAAGAGTTTTCTGTCAGTTGCGTTATAAAGAGGATTCCAGCGGAGAAATTTCTTCATTTTATACATTCTGTATACATTTTATACATTTCAATTCTATTCTTTCAATTTTCTTTCTTGCAATTACTGAATTTACAAAACAAGTCGGCATCTACCATCTTACCTTCCTTTTAGATATGTGGAGTTGAACTGGATCTTAAACATTGCTCAAAGGCTTATCAAGAAAAATGAAAGGATCTCTAGAATATAGAAACATAAGCCATATAATGAATGATTGTTGTTCTTAAGGTACTATGTTATCGCTCATCTCTTTTGTTGTCCCTTGGTTATCTCATATTTTTACAGTATCTCACTTTCTTACCTGATATATCGGATATATTTGTATTTGGTTATTTGAAATTGGATAGGGAAGGGGGGAAAATAAGATGAGGGGTGGGGGTTGGGGGGAGGGAAATGAGGACCAAGACATGTGAAAGGGTATCAATGTATGGGAATTAATGCACCATCTATCTGGCAAATATCATGTAACCCTTCTATTAATTACAATAAAATATATGAAAAAAAGAGTGGAACAATATACAACTAGAAAGCTGGGAATAAGGGAGAAGAATCAAGCCTGGAAACCACAAAATGCCTTTCCAGATGTTGGATGACATTACTCCATTGAACCCATGTGCACAAACTGCACACTAGTTTTCTGAGTAACTTTGGTAGTTTTATATTATTTGAGTCTAGATATGACAATGCTTAAAAAAGAAACTCTTCTAAGTACTAAAGGAAGAAAATTAGAAACAAAGAAAACTTTCTCTCTGGGATGACTTATCCAGATCACAAGAGTTCTTGTTGTACTATTCCAAGTAGAAAAAAAAAAAAACCCAAAACTCTGTTGTTGCTTTATGCTGCCTAATTATAAATATTTTATCTTATTTGAAATTTGATTTAACTTCTTGAAAAGATCTAAGCAATTATTTTCCCTAAGTAACAACTTATTGAATAAATACAATAAAATTTACATACTAATAAAGGAGAATATTGCAACAAGCCAAAAATATGTAACAATGAATATTTTGGTATGGTTTATGCAAACTGAATTATTATAAGCATAAATAGATCATTTCAAATAACTTGAGCTGTATCCAATTACAGTACATTATAATACAGTAATAATTTCTAGTCCTAAGATGAGTTAAGCAACTTATCTTCTTTCATCTTTTTTCAGATTTAAGTTTCTAAAACTGGCTAGTAATTTTTTTGTTTGGAGGGTGCACTGCTAGAAGTAAAATCTCAACTGAACGATTTTAATTTCTCAATTTGGAAAATGGTATTTAGTAACAGTTGAATTTCTTATAATGACTGTTTTTAATATAGTTTGCCTTATAATGCTTTACACAGAGAACACAAAAATAGAATATTTTAATAAAATAATAGCAATTTGATAATGATATTTTTAATCTAAGAGAAAAAGACAAGGAATAACAGAATAGTCTCACTGTGTAAACTGTCAAATCTTCATTTATCTTTGGTAAATTTATCCTAATAGCCTTAAAAGTCATTATTCACCCAGAGTCACAGAACAATTAGTTACTTAGATTTAAGATCTCTTCATAACCTACTTCTGTCAGAAACTCCCTAGTTGTTTAAAACAGCACACTACGAATAGAGAAAATCAGACAGCAGTAATAGCTGACTTGAAGTAATCAATTTGTGCTATTTACATTGAACTTTCCACATTAGATACTTACTCACTACTAGCCAATGCAGAGAGTAAATTAAATTGGGATAGAGTGTACTGTGATTGACTTTTAGAGCTTTAGTGTCTTTCTTTGCTTCCCAGAGAGTTCAAGATAAACAGCAATAATTATTTGTTTGGGTCAACAATTCTGAGTTAACTGTAAAAATCCAATAATAAATGAAATAATGGATGCGTGAGACTTTTTCTCCTAATTTAATGTTAGCATTTTCCCCAAAATATTCTGTTTGCGAGTAAGTGCCATTTATGTATGAAGTATCATGTCTTTATCCAGCTATATTTCTGCAATAAACTATTGCAACATGTCATAATGTAGACAAGAGTTGTAAATAAGAAACTATGCCATAAGGCTAGACAAATATGCATTGTATATTTGTAAAACTCAATACAAACAAAGGCAAAAAGATTGCTGGCAAAAAAATGAAATAGGTAAATAGGTTTTTGTCAAATATTATAAGGATATAATATAGAATTATTTTAAACATTTCCTCAATCAAATTTGTTTTTATCATGACCATATTAAAAATTTCATCTACTAGTCAAATTTGCAGGTTAATCTTAAGTCTGTAATTTTGTAATTACAAGGATTATTTTTGAACCATTACTAATATTTTGAATGTCTTTGCTCATTTGTAAGATATAGAGTCTTTCAGCACATAACAATATGATGATATTGCCTTATGGTTTTCTGTGCAAATCAATTTTATAGTCCTTTTTAATGTAATAAGAGTATATACAATTTAGTGACATTAATAACAGTTGCTTTTAAATAGATACTTCACATGTTCATATGATCATGAAATAACTTGGAAGATCAGTACAGCTCCATGATATTCTGAGACTCTTTCTGCTCTTCCAGACTGTATTTCTGAGTTAGCAAAATATGGTATGATGAAATTGAGGACTCATTGTTTCATAGATATGTGAACACTGTAACTTTCACTCCATTAGCAACTGCCAGATTTATTTTGTATTTGACATTCCCTATCTAATTTGACACCAAAGAGCTAATCTCTTTACCCTTTAAATTTCTGATGTGTCATATTGCATTACATTTCTTCTGTCACCTTCCATAACTGCAGATTTTGTCACACAGAAAAGCCAATGTGATTTGACATAACACAAAATGATGGGATCCAAAAGATTTAAAGCAATGCTAGCCAGTAGAGCAGAAGTGTGACACATTGCTTCAAATGCCCAGATACTCACTTTCTGAAAAGTAGATATGTGCTAAAAGAAGATATATTGAGTTATCTGCAAGAGTTGAAAAAATGTAAGGATATTTTATTAGTATAAATGAATAATACGCTGATGCTTTATCAAAATAACAGAATAACTTGATTCAAAGTGACAATGGTCAGATAAAAATTAGCCTGATATTACTCTGATTTTGTGTGGAAAGCACTCTCCTAACCACAATAAATAATTTATTAAAATGCCTTTTAAGTTTGTATCACTTTTAAGGGCAATTTTTTAGCAACTTACAAACTTATTTCTAAATGAATTATGTTTTTCATTATAACCTCTAAAGTACCAAAATTTTAAAACAATATGTGGCTTCCTTTCAGGGTAAATAGATGAATTTAGTTTTGACATTTTTTGGAAAAAGAAGCAAAATATGTAAAAGCATATTTATATCAGTGGTTGGAATTAATTTTCTGTATATGTGAAATAATTTCCAAAGATGTAGCTTGATTAAACACACACACATACACACACACACATACAGCGTATAATCATAATTATGTAAATACTGGATTAATCTGAAGGAAACACATCATTTATTAAGACTTTTGCAGTGGTCAAGAAGTAAATACATTCAAAAAGGAGAAAAGAAATGACAAATCTGGCGGCATACACCATTTCTTATAACACAGTGGGTAATTAAATCAGTTTGTTACCAAAAATAACATAAAATTTGCCACTTGGAATGAAAGTTCATATAAAAACTCTAACTGATATGGGCATTTCAAAGAAAAAAATCTGAGTTTGAATTTTCCCAAAATATTCCTCTGAATCACACAACAGAGGTTTCTCACACTTGGAAAGGAATCACCACTGAAGAACGATGAGGTACATATCTTTTATAAGTAAGTAAACAAGGGTATCAACACAGTAAGACGAATGTTAACATTCTAAATGTTCCCTTTTAACTACTTTGTGACCTTTCAAGCTAATACTTTCCTCTTTTTATCGCACTAAGCCCTTCATACAGGAGCATCAAATCACTTCTCGTTTGAAGGACAAGACTCTATTTTGTGCAGTCAGTGGAAGATTAAGGCTGATGATGAATGCTATTAATTACTGAGTTCATGCCAGACAACCTACCCAAATGATTAAATCTAATATTATCAATTCTCAGTTCACTGCAGCTGTGTTTTATCCCCTTTATTTTATTCTTTTTTTTTCTTTTTCTTTTTTTTCTCTTTTTTCCCTTTTCTTTTTTTTATTGTAATTAGTAAAAGGGTTACATGATATTTGCCAGATAGAAGGTGCATTAATTCACATACATTGATACCCTTTCACATGTCTTGGTACCCGTTTCCCTCCCCCCCACGCCCCCCACCCATTTTGGTTTTCCCCCCTTCCCTATCAAATTTCAAATATCCAAATACAAATAAATTCAATATATCAGATAACAAAGTGAGATACTATACCAATATGAGATAACCAAGGGACAGCAAAGGAGATGAGAGACAACATAGTGCATTAAGGACAACAATCATTCATTATATGGCTTTTGTTTCAGTATCCTGGAGGTCCTTTCAATTAGCTTCACATTATATGTCCTTATGTATCAAGATTTTGCTCTATTGCAAATCTCTGCTAGTAGAGCCCAAGGTTTCTACTGATTATGATGAGTGAGGGAAACCATTGAGCCTAAGTTCCTTTGAGTCTGGCTTACTTACTTAATATGATTTTTTCTAAGTCTTTCCATTTCCTATCAAATGGGGCGATGTCATTCTTTCTGACAGCAGCATAGAATTCCATTGTGTACAAATACCACAACTTGTTGATCCACTCATCAACTGAGGGACATCTAGGTTGGTTCCATATCTTTGCTATGGTGAATAGTGCTGCAATGAACATTGTTGTGCTAATGGGTTTAGTATGTCCTTGTTTCTGGGTGGTTGGGTAAATGCCAAGTAGTGGAATTGCTGGGTCATAGGGGAGTTCTATGTTTAGCCTTTTGAGGCACTGCCACACTGCTTTCCATAGTGGTTGAATGAGTTTGCACTCCCACCAACAGTGTAGTAGTGATCCCTCCTGGCCACATCCCCTCCAGCATCTGTTGTCATTCGTTTTCCTGATCCTGGCCATTCTAGCTGGAGTGAGGTGGAATCTTAGAGTTGTTTTGATTTGCATTTCTTTTATGACCAGAGATGTAGAGCATTTCTTCATGTGTCTATAGGCCATTTTTGTTTCTTCTTCAGAGAAGACTCTCTTTAAGTCTTTGGCCCATTTTTTAATGGGATGGTTGTTACTTTGGAGGTCCTTTATGCCAACAGTGAGAGGAACGAGGCAATAATCAGGAAAGAAACTCCTTTCACAATAGCCTCAAAGAAAATAAAGTACCTAGGAATTAGCTTAACTAAGAATGTAAAGGACCTTTTTGACGAAAATTTTAAAACCCTAAAAAAGGAAATTAAAGCAGAACTAAGGAAATGGAAAAACCTCCCATGCTCCTGGATTGGAAGAATCAACATTGTGAAAATGACAATCTTGCCAAGAGCTATCTACAAATTCAATGCAATACCCATCAACATCCCAATGTCATTCTTTAAAGAAATAGAAGAGGCAATCCAAAATTTCATATGGAATAATAAAAGACCCCGTATAGCAAAAACACTTCTTAGCAGAAAGATCAGCACAGGAGGAGATTCACTTCCAAACTTTAGACTCTATTACAGAGCTATAATTCTCAAAACAGCTTGGTACTGTCACAGGAACAGGCCTGAAGACCAATGGAATAGAACTGAGGACCCAGATATTAAACCACAGACCTATGGCCACCTAATCTTTGACAAGGGAGCCAAAAAAATAGAATGGAAGAAAGACAGCCTCTTCAACTAGTTGTGCTGGCAGAACTGGTTAAGCACCTGCAGAAAACTAAAGCTGGATCCTTCTTTGTCACCTTGCACTAGAATTAACTTCAAATGGATCAAAGACCTGGAGGTAAAAGCTGACACACTGAAAACTCTACAGGAAGGAATAGGAGATACACTAGGCCTCCTTGGCACAGGTCGAAACTTTCTTAATAAGGACCAAGAATCACAACAAATCAGAGAAAGGCTGGATAAGTGGGACTGCATTAAACTGCAGAGCTTTTGTATGGCGAAGGACATAGCTAGTAAACTAATCAGGAAGCCTACAGAATGGGAGAAGATCTTCACCAACCAAACAACGGACAAGGCCTCATATCTAAAATATATCAACAACTCAAAAAATTGAATCACCCCTTTATTTTATTCTGAATCTTTCTTTCACTTTATATCAAAACGACTAATGAACTCTGCTTTCACCTAATGAACACTATGTGTGTTCTTTGGACCTAAACATCAACTCTGCACAGGTCTCTCACTCACACCTGGAATATCTCTTGTTTCTACTGCCACCATGCTCTGAGCACAATTATTAGTCTGTAGCCTGGTAAATCATAATTGTCTCATGAAGGGGAAAGAATCTAAATATGAAAGAACTTTGCTTAAAAATGACAAATGCCATGTGATTTACCATCACTGTTGTTAGAGTGTCATTAGGAAGGTGTGTTTGTGTGTGTATGTGTGTGTGTGTGTGTGTGTGTTACTCCACATTGACATTGTTTTATCTTTAGAAATGTATAGATGATATTCTGGCTATTATGATTAACTGTAATGCTTGCAATAGGCTCCTTTCTCCAGCACCAAATTATTTAAACTTGTCAACATTGAAATAACTTCACAAAGTTTTGAAGAAAAATTTCAAAACTATTTAAAAATAACAGCTATGTTGCTGTCAAAACAGTAAGAAGAATGACACAAAATCTATATCCCCAAATGTGATTTTTGAAGGCAATAAAAAATCCAATGATATTTATTAACATAAAATAAGAAATTTCAATAAATTTAGATATCTGCATATGTGCCTCTATCATCTATGTGCTTAGAGGTTTTGTCATAAATGAGTATTCAGCAATGACAGTATACCGTAAAACTAAGAACTTTCAGAACAACTCACATAATGTAATTATTTTTATTGTAGTTAAAAAGAAATAAAACTTTTTAATTATAAAGTTATATTGTAATTTGAATCTAAGCAACTGTTCATAAAATAGCCAGTGGCAATGTCATTAAAGTAAAAATAGATTGAGTTTAAATTAAAATAAATGTCATTTTGGAAACACAGCTGGACTTCTAATACATTTTGTCCTCCCCAAAATACCTTAAAATCAAGCTGAAATTGTCAGGATTACACTTTGCATTTTATTAATTATCAAGTTTAATATAGGCATGCTTTTTAAAGTTCTGTTATTGCATAAATTGTTGATAATTATGAGATTCCTTACTTGAATATATGAATTCAATATTTAGTGCCTTAAAAACCTGATCTTATTTTGATGTAGAAAAAAGGAAAGTTGAGTGAAAGGAAGATTTGGAGATAGTCCCAATTTGTCTATTAGCTGTTTTCAGAGCAATGTATAGAGCACAAATAAATGGAGAATATTTTTAAGTTACGTTAAGTTGATATTAATAGAAGTGCTTAAAGTATTTCAGCACTGACTAATAATTGATAAAATAAGGTTTCCTTATAATCACATGCAGAAAATAAGAAATTAGCCATTTATCACATTTTTTTTTCGTATCAGTCCTCAGGATTGGACTCTTGGACTGGGGTTTGTCCCTCAGATTTTTAGCTCAAAACTACCGCCCCACTCCTTGAGCCAGAGCCACTTCCTGTTTGCTAGTGGTTAATTGGAGATGAGTCTCACATTCTTTAGTGCCTGTGCCGGCTTTGAACAGCAATCCTCAGGTCTCAGCCTCCTGAGTAGCTAAAATTACAGTCGTGAGCCACCGTGCCCAGCCTCATTTACTACATTTTAGGCCTCCTGTAAGTTTTTATATGACTAAAAGCAATGCTTTTATCTTAAAATCTTTCATCGAGTTTGGTGAAGACACAAAGTCAATAATGAGTAATAAAGTATCCATTTAAAGCATAAGTTGTGTGTTTTGAGTAATTTATTTGATGCTAATGATTTTTTAAAAAGTAATATTGTATATGAAAATCAGAGGGATGTATTTTAGAACTAGGAAAAGTTAGGATGAGCCTTCTTTATTATTTTAGACTTCCAGTTCTGGAAGATTATTTAATAACAAAGTAAAACTAAAGCCAAGGAATTTCATGAATAATTTCAATTTCATAGTAGCCTGAAGGTTCTCAGTACTGACATGAGCAGACTTAAGCTAGAATCCACTCTCAGAGTATTTTTTAAAGAAGGGAACGGGGCTTACAATAATGAGAAAAAGTTTAACCAAAGAGGAATGTCTAAAGCTGATATGAGGTAAAAGAGTTAGACAGCTAGTCTTTGTTTCTGATACTGTGAAAGCTTTCCTCACTATTTCATAGATGGCTCTAGAATTGTGAGCCCAGTGTAGAAAATAGAAAGCAGAGAAAATAGTTGCAAAGGACTCATTCCGTTTCTGCTTTCTTCCTCCTAGGCATCCTTCTTATGGCTCATCACGTAGGTTGAAACCAGTATGGATGTGAATACGACTGCTTTCTGTGTCATTGTCCATTGGAAGGAAGCACATAGAATTTAAGAGTGTTCAAATACAGATAAATGCCCTGCAAGGTAATATCAGTCTTCAATATTCCTGAATTCTGTATTTTGTGTATTTAATTTATTATATAGACTGATAACAGTTGTAAAAGATTCCATGAAATAAAGAACATGTAAAAGCTATTGTATTGCTATAGCTTATAAAGTACTACTGTATGTCTAAAATTTATGTAGCATTGTAAGAAGTAGTAAAATTATTCTTCCAATAATTACACGAATAAATGATGTATGCAAAGTTTACATTACAAATAATGTGGAATTTAATATAATAGATTCAAATACACTATCATTAGTATCTAGATGTCACGTCTCATGGATATGGAAGGCTAACTCTCTGTGATTGTGGATGTATGTGTGTGTGAATGTGTGTGCTTCTATTCAGACATGAGAATATCCAGAAAAATTGTAAACAAGGAGTAGAAAATGTTACTTAAATTTTATTTCTTTGCTATATAAATTTTCACTAAGGAATTTTTGTATAGGTGAAAATCAAGATAAACTTTACTAATAGTGAAATCATAAACACTTTTCTAAAACAAGTTTGAAATAGATGTGCCGATCCAATTAACATATCCAGAAAATAATGCAAAGAAAATTAATAAATGGAAATTCTGAGTATTTCATCTAAATAAAAGTAATGCCTTCAATGGAAATCAAGAAAATACACCAGAGATATTTTCTAAGATATGATAAGCAACATTTTCAGATCAGTTGATGAAACAAAAGTACAATGTGTAATGTAGAGAAGGGTGATTAAAGAAGCTTTGGGAAATATATATGCATTTCTTCTACTACAGACAACTGCTTCTGAGCTGACTTTAATTTCTATCATGACAAAATGTTAGTGTCATGTATAACTATCATGTGGATGTTTAGATAAATTTCAGGTAACAAATTTATCAAACAAAGATTCTAAATAAACATGTGTATGATACAATAAAATTGACCAAATATATGAGTCATTACTTTTGCTTTTAAAACATATAATGTACTAAATGGATTTGAAAATGAATCCTAATTGCTTTAATGGACTAGGTTATCCTTGTGTATTAATAAAGTGTTTCCTCCTATTTGAATAAACAATTCTACTGAGACTTTCTAAGACTATCTCTTATCTAAAAGGGAAGTTTTCATGTGGTAAGGCAGTATATTCAGTCTTCAGCACAAACATGCTAACAGCAAAATTCTAACCATTGACCTGCTCAGCTATTTTGATAAAGCATGTGAAAGATACAAAAATAAATAAATAAATTAAAGTGCAAAAACATCCAAAGCAGCAGAACATGTCCAATTTTCCTGTTCCGATCCTATTAGATTTCAAATAGACTAATATATTGAAAATTGCTATGAATTAATAATAGTAAAATATAAAGTCAAAATTAGAATAAAACAAAGTAATTCAACATTACAATGCTGAGAGAATGTATACAAACTCAAGATTGTTCATGTGACTGAAACCAAGTGTCAGAAAATGATTTCAGGAAAGAATTATACATTTATATTTTTTGTAACTTACTCATATGGATTATTTTGACTGGGTAGAAAGGGTGTGGAAATGAATCTCAGTAGATCTGTTTTCATGGCAGTCACATGCAAAATCCATCTTAATCTCTCTATTTAGCAAATGTGGATTTTGTCCAGTTTAAGAACATTTGGACTTAAAAGTGTTGACTTGTTGATTTGTCCCTTCAGGTTTACATTTTATGCTTCATTGCTGTGAAAGTCTTTTCAGGAAAAGACTGCCAAAAGTCCTTGGGCAATGATTTATTGAAGAAGTAAGAAAAGAAGAGAACAATCCTGCTTTTAGCACACTAGATAAATGAGGGTTCCATTTGTGCAAAGATTGCTTGGCATGTAAGAATAGGCTGCTGTGCAAAATCCTTAAGAGAAAATATCAAATACCACTCTAAAAATCTAGGTAATTTTAGACAAGTTATTTCATTTTTCTTTGCATTTTGGTTTTTAAATTTTCTATGATAATACTATAAGTATTTCTGGCAAATGTGAAGCAGACCATTTTATCAGACAATCTTGTGGAGGGAGAGAGAAGGAGAGAGAGAGAAAGAGAGAAAAAGAGAGAGAACAAAAAAAATCACAAAATAGAATGATTTATATATTTTTTTATTTAAGTGGTTTATTAGCTTCTTAGAAAATAAGAAAAATAACATAAGCATTTTATTTCAGATAAAGGAGGATGTTTGATACACTTAAACTTCTGTTTCCTCTTTGGTACTTCAAATAAAGCATGTGTGCCTCATTGATCATGTTTTCTTTATAGCACAACAGTATTGTGGAATATTGTGGGAAGGTAAACCTATAAGATTCAAAAAATACAAAATAGTAATATAGAAAATTATACATACACTGACTGAAACATATATATATATTTACATATATATGTATATAGCTATAATGTGGCTGAAATTAGCAAAACTAAAAGAAAATAACTTCTAAAGTTTTATAGATCCTATGAGTTTACGTAGTACACATGTTAATTAACTAATCAATTAATTAATTTGATATGATGGAAGTTTGAAATTAGAGCCTTTCCAGCACTTCTGCAAATGCTAACAAGCCTAGAATGTACAGATGTAAGGGATCTCTCTCAGTCTTCCTTTCATTATAATTTTTGCTTTGACATTCATTTGTAGTTTTTTTTTAAGTTGTGTTACTAAAACATACATAAGTATATATATGTTTCTAATTATGTTTATGAAAATGTGCTTGAGCTGAAAATTGATAATGGAAGTAATTGAAAGTGAATAAATATACGCAGTTGAAATTATGAAAAAGTTATGTTTCAATTTAAATATGAACCTATGTAGCTTTAAAATTGCTTGGAGATATATTTTAGGATATTCGAAAAGCATTTGGCAATAATTTAAGGCTCTTCATAAAAAAATTCAACACTTCTAAAACCATCATTTTAGGAAAATAGATTTTGCAATGTTTGAAAAAAATCCCATATTTGGATTAGGGTGGTGAGTTTTTGTTTTAATACTTTGCCTTTTAATAGCAATATTTGGTTGATTACACAAAAACTAACATATTTTCACTGGCTCAGTATGTACAGGAGATGGATTTTACAGCTATCCTCTATTTTTACATACAGTAATTTGACATTATTAAACATACAAATAAATTTCTTACTCATAATGTTTCCTTGACTAATACAATAAAATATAGTATCAACAATATTGTACTTCATTTCAAAAAATGCAACCTACTGGAAACCCATATTTCTGTGGTCATTTAATTTTTTGCTTAATATTTATTAATCTGAACATTATACTTCTTAATGAAAATTAAGCATGAAATATTTGTAATTCTGCTTCAGTCCATTTTTAATAATTATTTACTTTGTACCTTACCATGGCCTTAATCTGGAAGCACAAAAGTGGACAAAAAAGGTCAATTGTTGAAAAAACTCATTTCAATTCTTTTTTTTATTGCAGGGTTATATATAAAGGGGTTATAGATACTTTCATCAGGTAGTGGGTACATTACTTCTTGAACATTGATACCCCCTTCCCAGGGTTTTCTTCCACTTTTCCTCTCCCCACCGCTCCCAATCATCTTGCTTTTCTCCTTCTGTTCCCTGATTCAAATAAAAAATTAAATGCATATACAATATACCAGGCACCTTAAATCGAATTGTATACAATATTTATCATAGTTTGAACTCCTATAATTTTATATTAAGGTTCAGTTTGAAATGGACTTACATTAAATTATGAAGTAAATGAGAATACAGATTATATTAAGTGTTTTAGTGTTCATTGTGCTGGTCTTACATGTTTTACAATTATGTATATATTTCTCAAATTAATATATATTAAAACACATATAAGTAATAAAATAAGTTCTATGATCCCTTTTGATAAGGTTATTTATTTTCAATGCAACTGAGATAAAATTTAAAATCCAGCACATACTATAATATTAATTCAGTACTCTGCAGTCAACTTATTTACTGTGCTTACTGTTTCAAATAACAATTGTTCACAAAGTTATGTTTTGTAACATTTCTCCACCACACATGGAACAAATGAAACAATGGAAGTTTTAATTATGCTGCTATAGTTTATATGTATATATATAAATTTATGTAAATCAATATCCATCTATCTCTGTATCTCTTCAGATACGTATATATTGATATACATCTTGATATATCTATATGTATCTATAAATATATAGATAGATAAATATAAATATATTCCTAGAGAGATAAAAACAGATATTACATATCTATATACATATATCTATGTCTCTATAGATCTATAGATATATGTGTAGATAGGTATGTAGATAACTACATGTATATAACTGTCTATATCTATCTACACATATATCTACAGATCTATATATAGAGAGCTTTGTCTCTAACTATGCATAACTCTACATATAAATAGACCAATATCTCTATATCTATCTACAAATATATATGCATCTATCTCTATATAAAGCTAGCTAGCTAGATATTAATAGCCATATAGATATAGATGAATAGATAAAGACATAGAGATTTACACAATTTTGCACAATACAAAAAATACTTTTCATGGCAGGAGCATGGTCTAGTGGCAGTGTGTTCGCCAGCATGCATGAGGATCTGGGTTCAATTCCTCAATACATACACAAAAAGAAAGCTTTAAACAGTGCTATGGCTTGAGTGATAGAACTAGTCTTGAGAAAGCCCAAGAACAGTGCCCAGGCCCTGAGTTCAAGCTCCAGAATAGGCAAAAAATACAAAATAAAACTAAATAATAAATAAATAAATAGTTCTTTTAACATATTGCCCACAAATAAAATGTTCTGTTTTGTGATAAATCATGCTTATGCTGCTTGGCCTAAATGATCACTAAAAATCCAGGTTCAGCCGGATGCTATGCCTCACACCCGTAATCCTAGCTACTCAGGAGGCTGACATCTAAGGATAAAGGTTCAAAGCCAGCACCTGCACAAAAGAACCTGTGACTCTTATCTCCAGTTAGCTGATAGAAAATGTGAAGTGGGGCTTGGCTCAAGGGTAGGGTGGAGAGCTCAGGACACCACCCATGACCCACCAAAAAATACAAAAATCAAAGGTTCTATATTTCAATATTTCTCAATTATTAATTATAATTAGATTCCATACTGATTAGATCTGATTTATAACTTGTTTATGATGTTGAAAAATACTTCAACATACTTCTCAAATTTGAAGAAAGGTTTAGCACATACTCACTTATTTTTTGTTTTGTTTTGTTTTTTTGTTTTTGCCAGTCCTGGGCTTGAGCTCAGGGCCTGAGCACTGTCCTTGGACTTTCTCAAGGCTAGAGCTCTACCACTTGAGCCTCAGCACCACTTCTGGCTTTTTTCTATGTATGTGGTACCGAGGAATCGAACCCGGGTCTTCATGCATGCTAGTCAAGCACTTTAACCACTAGGCCAAACTCCCGGCCCACATACTCACTTATGTACACAAGAGTGAGCATGAGTGCACATACATGCCCGCACACATGCATGCACACACACTTCTTGCATCAACCATTTATATAGTGCCTTGACATATCCCAGGGGGAAATGACTCATTTCAATGCAAAAAATGAAAGAGAAATGGCATCTGATTCATTACAAGTTAGGCAGAATCTATATACACATTTTGGGGGTAAAAATATTACTTCGAAACTTAGTAAAGTCTGGCCTTCAATGTTCACTTTCCTTATGCCCTTTCCTTGCCCTGAACTCCCCAGTCAGTATAACCGCAGCAATCAAAGCCATGGGCTTTGTTTTTTCATCCTCTTGGGACATCTGTACCTGTAAACTGGTGTTAATTACGCTTACATCATAGATTCTTGAAGGAAATAAATGTTCATCCCTTCTCTGAATTGTAATTCAATGCTATGGCTCCGGCCAATAGCTTGTTTATTCTTTTTTTTTTTCACCAGATAGATGGTGCATTACTTCACATACATTGATTCCTTTTTTCATGTTTTGGTTCCATTCCCCCCTCCATGTCCCTCATCTTGTTTTCCCCCCTTCCCAATCCGATTTCAAATAACCAAAAGTGCATATGTACAATATATCAGATAACAGGGTGAAATACTGTATCCATATGAGATAACCAAGGGACAGCAAAAGAGATGAGAGATAACATAGTACATTAACTTATGTTCATGATTATGCTTACAGCTTGTTCTTGACCATTTGAGCCATACCTCTACTTCTGGCTGTTTTGCTAATTAACTGGAGATAAGAGTCTCCTGGATTTGAGGGTCCAAACGTCAGTCCTCAGATCACATCTCTTGAGTCACCAGTGCAATGGGCCAGGATGAATTTTCTTTTATGACTTGTCTCATTTAACTTCATGGTTTTTTCATAGAGATTGGTATACTCATTTTTGCACACAAGAAATCTAAGCTTCAGAAGTTCAGGAGAGTTTGTCAAAGATAACCGAACTTACAAGCAGTAGAACAAGAGTTTGCCTGGAGTTAAATAAGTCTGTTCAACTCTCAAACTCATCACACCCTTTCAGAACATATGAGCTGTGTTCTGGTCATTTCTTACAAAATGAACTATCTAAGATATAGAACCAACCAATATACTCCTCAGGAGATGATTGGAACAAGAAGATGTGGTACTTCTACAAAATGGAATTCTATGCTGCCATCAGAAAAAAATGGCATTGCCCCATTTGTAAGGAAATGGAAAGACTTGGAAAAAATAATTTTAAATAAAGTAAATAAGACCCAAAGGAACATAAGCTCCATGGTTTCCCTCATTTGTAATAATTAGTACACATTTGGATGCTACTAGCAGAGGATCACAATAGCTCAAAAGCTATGCACATAAGGCCATATGAGATGAGACTAAATGAAATGAACTCCAGGATATGGAAACAAGAGATTTATCTTTTCTAGAACAAAACCTAGACACATAAGACCATATAGTATGATGCTAAATGAAAGGACCTCCAGGATATAGAAACAAAAGCCATACAATGAGTGATTATTGTCATCACTTTTGCTGTCCCTTGTTTATCTCATATTGTTACAGCATTTCACCTTGTTATCTGATATATTGTATAAATGCTTATTTGGTTATTTGAAATAGGATAGGGAAGGGGGGAAAAAGATGAGGGGCATGGGTGGAGAAAGAGAAATGGGGACCAAGACATGACAAAGGGTATCAATGTTTGTGAAGTAATGCACCTTCTATCTGGTGAATATAATGTAACCCTTCTATTAATCACAATAAAATATATGGAAAAAAGAGGTTTATCTTTTTGATGATTGTTCTTAATGTGCTATGTTATTTCTTTTCTTTTTTCCCTTATGCTTAATCTCATGGAGTTACTATATCTTTGTTTGTTACCTGGTATATTGTATATTTGTTTACTTGAAATAGGGAAGGGAAAATGGGGAAACAAGATGATTGGCAGGGTGTGGGGGACGGAAACAGGGACAAAAACATGAGAAGTTGTATCAATGTGCAACACACTGAGTATCTATTTCTTCTTCCATTGTTGTCTTATGATTTATTATGCAGTCAGTCACAAAAATTAAACTCCATAGAAACTCGTTGGCACAAATCAGTCAATGCTCTTTCTTTTCCTATTCTAAAACTTAAGAACCTAAAAAGAAATCCAGAATAGACTGTCAAGATCCTTGGCAGTATTTTGTCTCAGGTTTTTCTAGTGAAGTAATTTTCCATGAACATTCTTAGAAAGAACATCTTTAATATCAGAAGAAAAAGTGTTAAATAAACATACAGAGATGGATAGGAATTTCAAATATATCCAAGGATGCCAGCAACACAATAACTGCAATCTTCAGTAGCTCAAGGCTAAAAAGTCTTACATTCCTTTTTACCCTAACTGATAGACTTCTGTTGATCTTAGCATGTTACGTAGCTATTTAAAAATGCCAACAGATGCAAAAGAATCAAAACAAGAAAGCTGTTTAAATGACAAAAAATGTATCTGAATGTTTGAATTTATTCTTTTTTATTTTATTGTCAGGATAATGAATAGAGGGGCTACAGTTACATTCTTCAGGTAGTGGGTGCATTATTTCTTGAGTATTGATACTTCTCATCTTTTTGTCCCCTAAAGGTAGATTTAAAAATCTAAAAAAAAAATCTAATAGGTATTATACCATATATTCTGTTTCAGTACCAATATAATAGCTTCCTAGAATTACTTGAGCTGAATGTGTATGATTTTGAAATAAGGTAGTCAGGCTTTACAATTAAATGAACTCTCTAGGAAGTTTCTATTTGGTACTAATCCAACAGTCTTGAGTTTCTCCTCAGATTGTCTAAACTTTGAACCAGCTTCTTTTTTTTTTTTTTCCAGAGCCAGGGACCAAACTCAGGGCCTTGCACTTGCCAGGCAAGGGCTCTTGTGCTGAGATAAATCCCCAGCCCCTGAACTAGCTTCTTTCTCACTCCAAGTCTCAGCCCTCCCTTTCCTCAAAGGTTTTACATTGAAGTTGTCTAATTTTTTTCTACTGTGTTGGAAATCTTCTTTCAGCTTATAGTTGCTGTTTCAATCCAGGAGTGTTTGAGAACTGAAAGATCTATCAGAATATTGCAATCAAGGAAATAGTGTGCCTCTCACTGTTTCTATGGACAAGAAAGAACCTAATGTCACTACTATAAATTAGTAAGAGAGTCTCGCAACCTCCCCTGTGATGGCCTCTGGTATTTTACTCACTAAATAAACCTGGTCCTTAAAATATATTTAAAAAGTTCTTTCATATTTGTTTTCATGGAAGGTACATTTATTTTCTCAGTTCGATCGCAATAGACTTGACCCCACTATTCACAAACTTCTATAAAAATGTAATTAACTACTTTATTTGTTCGGGTTCATTTTTTTCTTCAATAACATTTATTCCATTTTTTCTATTTCTCCTGCCCTTTTGTGTCCTTTTTATGAAATTCTAACTGCTCTTCAAGACATATACTGAAATCATTCCTCATAGGAGTGCTAGGAATTCAACTGAAATTTACATAGGAAGACAAAGGAAACTGCTCACTTTATTTTACAATATGTGTTGTACATTACATAGATATAATTGAAAACACAAATTTGTTCAATTCAAGCCGACTATTCTGTTATTTTAGATGTAATATCTATAATGGATTGGATTTCTTTTTTCCTCTATCTACCTGTTCAGTTGACAGGGATAGGGAGGGAAGAGGAGCAAGAATAAGAATGCTATGATATTTGTCTTGCTGAAGCATTTTTCAGTTGCTTAAAAGATGGAGAAGTCTATCATCCTCTCTCTCACCAAGCAACTTCCCTTCAAATGACTTTGTAAAGTCACTGAATATAGAACTCTGCTGAGCTGGGAATAAAAACATTGATGTCTGTAGAAAAGTGCTAAAGAACGTCGTGACATTTTGTGTCTGGCACTGCAAGTAAGTTTGCTTGTAAGAAAGTATATTATGTTATTCATCAGGAATCAAATGTTCTATTTTTCTTTAAGCTAAAATATATAATTATGGGCAGCAGTATACATGTATATCTCAAAAAGAATATATATAAGAGCTGGAGCTAAAAGGGATCTATTGTTTTTCTCTTTCACTCTGGGTCCTGACAAAAAAAAACAGGCCTAAAAGGAAAAACAATAATAATGTGAGCTGAAATCTGAAAATTAACGGTTGAAAGGAAAAAATAAAATTGCATTGTTTCAGCTATTATTAACTGACGCCCTTTTATATACATTTAGAATAAGTTCATATATGTCTATAAAAACCTTACTGTAGTTGTTTTACAGAAATAAATACATCAATTGGTTAAAAATTTCTCGATTCATCTAATATTGACATAAACTCTATTTTTATGTCTTCTCAATCTACCTATAATTTACTGTAAATGGCCCACTGTGCTACTGTTTTAGCCTTCTACTTTGTTCTCTCCACATCATTCAGTTGGATACTTGTAAGAGATTTAGAAATTGTATTTTTGACTTCCCTCTCCTTCTAAAACTACCTGCTACCTGGAACTAAAATTCAGTGAACTCAAAAACCTTTGTGGTTTCAGTAAGAAGTCATCGCCCTGCTCAAAGCCATTCAAACATGTTTTCTAAGGTTTCCAATATTTAATCCTAATCTAAAGCGCACTTGCATTCTAGGTTAAATCTTCTCCATTTACTTTATGATGTTTAAGTGTAATTATTTTTGGCTTTTGCCATCCATTGTTTATTTGTAAATTTATAGGCACATTCTAAATATTCACAGAAAGGAGGATATTCTTAGGAAAGATTCACAAAGGCATAATAGCTATATACATTTAATCAAATAAAATGATGTTTATCAAAATTACCTCCAAAAAATGGAAACAGTAGGTTTTCTGTTATTTTACTGTTCCACCCCAACCACCTTTGTCACTTTTTAAAAAAATATTTATACTTTTTGACTTGTATGCGAATTTATCTGTTTGGGGAGGGTAATGAGGAATACATAAATGGTGCAGAAAAGGGCTAACTAATTTAGCAATGATATTCACTAGATACTATGGTGAAAGTGAACTATATAACTATTTCAGATGGGAGTTAGGAGGGAAAATCAAGAAGAAGGAAGAGGTGACACCATTCAAAAAGAAATGTACTCATTACCTGACTCATGTAACTCTAACTCCTCTGTATATCACCTTTAAAATAATAATAATATTAATAATAATAATAATATATAATAGGCAAAAAATGATTATCTGAAATGACTGCTTTTACTTCCCACCATTAATTCTTCTGCTCATTGCAAATTCCATTGCTTGATTTTTCTGAGAAGCAGCTGCTGGTATTTCTCTTCCAGGGTCCCATTCATGATTTACTGTTTTAATTTTTTTAAGTCTTCTCAAATGTCTTTGGTTAGTATATTCTACAGGTAGAATGGACAAGTTTTCTAAGCCAACTATAACTGGGGTTTCTTTTTGTTTGTATAGAGAATTTTCAACCTGACATAATGGCATGGACAGAATATTCAAATTTTTCACTTCCTAGTTACATTTTCCACAAAATATTAAGAATAAATCTCACAGTGTCAGATGTGGCATAAATAGGTCAGGATGATTCTCTTATCTGTGACCTTCTCAGCCACTATCCTATCACTCCTCACTTAGTTCGTATACATCTAAATATTCCTGTATATTTAGAAAATAATCACTAATTCCTCTTACAAGGTTGGGGTCACTAACCTTCTCTTCCTCATGATCTATACTTTCTGTCAAGACTAGGACTGCTTGTATATTGAGGTATTTCAAAAAAGTGTCTTTGTTGCTTCTCTGGGCTATCTGTTGCTTCTCTGGGCTATCTGTGCATAGTTTTTACCAAGTAAGATAAGTAAATGAGACATCTAAACAGAATATAAATATAAATATTTAAAAGCTATTTTCTTCACACATATCAAACACTAAAAATAGCATATGAGTTCTTTTTGTCCATTTTTGAAGAAACAGTTATTATTTATCAGTATTGAAAATATTCTGCTACCCTTTGGACGATTGAATTTGTTTAACACATTCAATTAAGGAATTGATAAACAATTATTTAAATTACCTAATGTTTTAGATGAAATAATATTATAAGAGATTAATAGCAAGAATGTAGAGTTAGTAAGAATATTCTTGCATTTTATCTCATTTCTGTTGCTTCTTAAAAGTTTTGATTATTGAGAGGTCTACCTGACCTCTCAGCTAATATTAAGATTTGTAGAATTTACATATTAGCATATTCCTTCATCAATAAATCATTTTTTTATTTTTAAATTATTTCTTTGCCATGATAATCACTGTGTAAGGCATGCTTTAATGTTCAATTATATAAATAATTATCATTGGATTTAAATAAATCTAGTTTTCAAATAGTAATATTTTACTCCCACAGTCGTTCAGGATTGGCATGCCAATCAGATCAAATCTAATTTTCCCTCCTAAAAATATTGATTATAGGTTCTTATTGATTTTTAATTTTAAGAAGGAGCTAATTTTCTTTGATTTTCTCCTCTTCCTGAATTTACCCAATGCATCCCTCAAATTATTTTTGTTTAATCTGTTATTGGAATCATTGCCTTACTGTCAGAGGTATATTCACTATAAATCAAACTAAATGCAAGCCTCTAAGCTAATTATTTACTGGGGCTACGTTCTGGCTCCTGGATATTGAGTATTGATTCATTAAGGAACATTTAAATTTAGTTTCTACACATGAAATAGAGCCCTTGTAACTACTATATTAAATTAATATGATTAGTATTTTGCCAAATTTAGTAGTTCTAAAATATAACTGATACTACCAATTAATTTAGATGTCAATGGAAATTATGATTAATGCTAATAATATTTAAAATCCTCCTAGAAGATTGAAAATTATGGGCAAGTTTTCTTTTCTTTTCTTTTACTGTCAGGGTAATGTAATATGGGGATACAGTCACATTCATAAGGTAGTGAGTACATTATTTCTTTAAAATTGTTACCCCTTTCTATGTTTTTCTCTCACTTTCCTTCCTCCCATATCTCCCAAGTAGTAAAGTTAATTTTCAATATATTGTCTTGAGAACATCACTGTTGCACTGCTTCATCCTTTGTCCTTTGCCTCATTATCGTCTTTTTCTTCTTCCCTTACCTGATTCAAATAAACAAATAAATGTATATACAATACACTAGCTACCGAAGATACAGCAACAACAGGGCATTAATTCTAATCTAAGAAAAAAAATAAAGAGATAACTTTACATTGAACGTTAAAAACAACAACCACAAGAATAAATTTTTCTTTATATATCACTTTGAATAATAAAAAGTTCTTATGTAATAAAATGTTTTTTATAACTTATGTACAAAACCAAATGATTGGCATGTCATGTTGATTACAAATAAGCAGCATAATTTTAGTATGTCATCAGTATTCCATCAATGTTCCATCTGACTGGAACTTTCCAGAAATATCTTGCAAATCCTTAGGTTTTTATGGTAAAAATATGAAAATAAAAATTAACTTCAATTTTCTTTATATTCCCATCACATTCTCTCTATGATTTTAATGAGATTGTGAAATAATTTATCAATAATTTGAAGTTATATGAGAATAGTTACAGTATTAAGAAATAGGATTAAATAGGCAGAAATTCATAAAATGTAAATGGGAAAATTTACCTTCAAACATTAAGAAAATCTACATTTACAAGTTAATATATACAAACATGAGTTAAACCATAAAATTATTTTCACTTAAAATAAGGTGATAATGTATTCCTTTCAAGATTAGTCATACTTTGAACAGGTCAATTACATACATTTATTGAAGACCTTTTAAAAATAAAGCTTTCAGAAAGGACAAGATTGAGGTGACCAGACTCACCTCAATCCATAGGAAGAATCATCTCTCCCTTTCGCTAATTCATGTCGTATTATGTGACAAGCCAGATGAAGTGTTAGTGGCCACATGCTGGCTGAACAGCTGTACCAAATGAATTATAACCATATATCGAAAGCATCTTTGAGTAGAAACTTTTTAGAACTTTTTAATAAATGTAGAAAAGGGATTGTAAAATTACACAAGTGAATGCAATAGTGATTTCAGTTTAAATTTAGTGGTTTGTTTTTGATTGATACACTATTTTTTCTACATATCCACAATTTATATTTCTCTAAAATTTTGGATAAGCTCTAAACTAGCCAAAACACTAGGCTCAGACCACATTTTTTATCCAATAGGTCTATGACTTTACTGACTCTATGGAGGTCTGAATACAGCATTGTGAAACTAAGCGTAACCTTTACTGGTATCTTCTGTTTTTCCAAGACAGGCTAGATTTTTTTTATTAAATGTTAAATTTTCTTTCATCATCATTTGGTCAATATTTATATTAGAAATCCCACTAATACCATTGTTTTGCATCTTTTTATTGGACTGAGTCAAATACAAAATTAACATTAAGTATCATTGAAAAGCAGAATCCACTAGAGTGGTTTCTGAAATTTGGTTTTACCCTTGAGTTTGAGTACATTACTTAGATCAACTATTTATGAACATTAAATGTTATACAAAGATAAAAATACAATTTTTTGCTATAAAAATACAATTGTGCTTTCATTTCTAGACAGTGCCTTAGAAAGTGATGCTATTGCTCAAATATGAAGATGCACTGGGGAAATACACACACACACACACACACACACACACACACACACACACAGTAACCCAAGTGGAGATAATATACAGAATAAAACACTTCAATTGCATGAAATGGGGACAAAAACATGAGAAGGGGTATCGATGTGTGAGAAGTAATGCACCTACTACCTTATGAACATAATTGTAACCCCTCTAGACATTATCCCAACAGAAAAAAAAAAAACAACCCAGAATTGGGCCAGGTCATTCTTTCTTATGGCAGCATACAATTCCATTGTGTATAAGTAGCACATCTTCTTGATCCATTCATGTACTGAGAGGCATCTGGGTTAGTCTGACATCTTAGCTATGGTAAATAATGCTGCAATGAACATCATTGCTCTAGTAGCTTTAGTATGCCCTTGTTTCTGGACAATTGTGTAAATGCACAAGAGTGGGATTCCTGGGTCATAGGGGAGCTGTATGTTTTGTGTTTTGAGAAAAACACCACACTGCTGTAAACAGTTGTTGAACAAATTTACACTCCCATGAGCAGTGTAGTAGCAATCTCTCACATCCCTACCAGTATCTCTTATTAGATTTCTTGATAATGGCCATTCCAACTGGTGTGAAATGGATTCTCAAAGTTGTTTTTGATTTGTTTTTCTTTTATGGCTAGAGATGTCAAGCATTTCTTCATGTGTCTATTGTTCATCCTTATTTCCACTCAGAGAAGTCTCTTTCTGTAGTTAGCCCATCTTTCAATGGGATGGTTGTTTCTTTAAAGATTAGTTCTGGAGAGATTCAATTTTTTGAGTTATAGATAGATTTTAGATATGAGGCTTTTGTCTGTTGTAATGTTAGTGAAGATCTTCTCCCACTCTGTGGGATTTCTGTTTAACTTGCTAGCTATGTCCTTTGCCATACAGAAGCTCTGCTGTTTAATGCAATCCCATTTGTCCAAACTGTCTTGAATACATTGTGTTTCTGGCCTTTATTAAGAAACTTTCCACCTGTGCCAAAGTGCCCTAGTGTACTCCTTTTCCTTCCTGTGAATTTTGAAGGTAACTGCTTTTACCTCAAAGTCTTTGATCCATTTAAAATTAATTTTGGTACAAGGTGATATATAAGTATCCAACTTTGCATTGCTAGAGGTGTTTAACCAATTTTTGCAGCACCACTTGTGAAGAGGCTGTCTTTCTTCCATTCTGTTTTTGGCTCCTTATCAAAGATTAGAAGATGGTCACAGGTCTGTGGGTTAATTCCTAAGTCTTCAGTTCTATTCCATTGGTCATCAGGCCTGATTTTGTGCGAGTAATTTACTGTTTTTTTTTTTATTACTAGAGCTCTGTAATACAGTCTGAAATTTGGTATTGATATTCCTCCAGGACTATTCATTCTGCTAAGGGTTGTTTTTGCTATACAGGGACTTTTATTACTCCTTGTGAATTTTTGTTTTCCTTCCTTTAATTTTTTTAAATGATGCTGGGATATTGATGGACATTGCATTGAAGGTGTAGATAGCCTTTGGCAGGATTGCCATTTTCACGATGTTAATTCTCCCTAATCAGGAGTATGGGAGGCTTTTCCATTTCATTAGTTTAACTTGGTTTTTCAGGTTTCTAAAGTTTACAGTGTAGAAGTCCTTTGCATCCTAGTGTAAGTTAATTCCTAAATATTTCTTTTTGAGACTATTGCAAAAAAGAGCTGCTTTCCTGATTTCAACCTCACTCCTTTCATTGTAGCATAAGGAAAGTCATTGATTTCTGTACTCAATAAATTTTTTTTCCTTCTTAAGTCCTGTTGCATTAACACTGGACATAGAATATAATTTTTGAGACAATCTAAGCTAGTGATTATTTCCTCCAGAAAAATTCTCATCCTATCATCTCACAAAGACAACACACGTTTTTGTATTTAACGTTATTTACTTTGGTTGTTGTTTGGGGCTAAACCAGAAAACTGCCTTCATATTTGATTGTATTCACTGTTGATTTGAATATTATATTACTGAAGACAGTATAAATTCTGTGCTTTCTATTTTAAATTTGATGACATTCTATAACAATTTAATTGTAGGTATTAGGGGATCAAACTCAAAACAACACATAAAATTTTTACTAATACATGGGGTATCACTTCTTTGTGATGCAGAAGTGTGGTGAGTTCTTGTTTTCTGGTAGTATAGAAATAAAATCAGGAACAGTGAGAACACTTGAAACAGTTTACTTAGTACAAAGGAAGTAAAAATGACTCACAAGAGTAAACATTGGAACAAAGTAACTGACTATGGTCAGGGACTGGCTATTTGTATTGTCCCTCCCCATCTGTTTCTTTTCCCATTTGTCAGTTTGTCAGATGGTAGTTGGTGTGTTTGAAACAACCAAGACCCTCCTCTGTGCGGTAAACTCAGGAAAGTGCCTGTGTAAATGTATTTGTATATATACATATACGTGTAAGCATATACATGTTAATCATATGCACATATGTTTACATATATTAGGAAGCAATTTAATTTAACAATTTAAATAAGGTAAACTGAGATAACAACTTGATCCTTAAGCTTTTTGGTAAAACTTGTTTAAAAATAATCTAGTAATTTTTCTCTATATTGAAATCTCTCTAAAAATACTTCTTCATCCTTTATTAATTTAACCATCAGAATGAAAAACTGAGTCATAAAAATCCCTTTAATAAAATGTGGACATGAGAATCAGTTGAGTCCAAAGTACAAGATTCTATAATTAAATATGAAATATTAAGATAAGTTGTTCTCAAAAATTTTATTCTGGGTAATGATATCAATTTTAGCAAAAATTTAAAAATTAGGTGATGAAATGACTCTCAAGTTTCATGATCCATATTTAGCTTAATTTTCAATACCAAAATATTCCTTCTCTAATAGATTTCTTCTTACAATGAGGATTATGTCCAACCAGGTACCCATAACTATACAGAATGTAAAAAATGAAATTTGCTCATCTCTACTACTGTAATATATATATATGCATATACAAACACATATATATATTAAGGAGGAAATATTTTAAGGTGAATTATATAGTTATATCAATAACAAAAGTTATATTAAGTCTGTCACTAAGCTGAATTGTCTTCTAGTCATTTAAATCATAGGGATTTCATCACATATCAAAACAGTCAACTCCCATTCATATATATATGAAATATTATGTTATTTATAATCAAGTAATATGAATTTCATACAGTCAATGCATAAAACCTAGTTATTATTTTTTAATCTTTTTCTCTTCTTTCCTTTATTTCTAGCTTGAAGCAGATGTGAGAGGGCATTATAAAGCACTTTGTCAATGAACTAAAACTTTTGGAAATGTCAAGTTGAAGCTTGAATGAAAATGTAGATTGTATAAGTGAAACAGGGGGATAAACGTCTAGATTAACCTATAGAGAACAGAAGATAAGAGAATTTTATCAAAATAACAAAAAATTACACTAAGTGTTAGAATTCCATGAACATGAATTAAAGTCTGTTTTTTTCTATTCAAAATGAAAAAACTTTTGTGAGGGTGATATATAGAGGGATTACAGTTCCATTCATAAGGTAGTGGTGAGTACAGTATTTTTTTTTGTCAGTCATGGAGCTTGAAACCCTTTGAGCCCAGCGCCATATTCCATTTTTATAGTGGTTAATCGGAGGGTCACAGATTTTTTAGTGTCCTGGCTGGCTTTGAACCACGATCCTCAGATCTCAGCCTCCTGAGTAGCCAGGATTACAGGCATGAGCCATGTCGACAAACGCATTATTTCTTGAACACTGTTCCCCCTTTCCATATTTTCCTTCCACTCTCATTTTTCCCACCACTCCAAAGTTTTAAAGTTCAGTTCCAACATATTGTCTTGTGAATATTGTTATTACATTGGCACACCCTTGGTCCTTTGTCTCATCATCTGGTTCATCCCCTTCTCTTCTCAAATTCAAATAAACAAATAAATGTATATATAATGCACCACATACCAAGGTTAGATAAAGCAACAAAAGGGATATTTATTTAGCTTATAGTTCTGAAAGTTCAAGAAGATATTGTTAATTCTGCTTATGTCTGATAACAGCCTTGTGGTAAATGCAATCTGAAGGGTGGATTTACAGAAAAAATAACTTGTCACATCAAGGAGTAGATGTGGAAGACAAATCTCTGAGACCTAACACAACTGCAGAAGCTAGTCATGAACCCCAGCATACACGTTACATCATTGGACTAAAACACTTCACATTTTTCACCTCTTTTGAATAATACCAAATTAAACACTAGTACTAGTTTCTAAATCTTTAAGAAATAAACTACATGCAATGGAGTACCAAAATCATCATCTATTTTCTCAGAGTGTGCTGTTTCATGTATACAGAAAAGCATTCTACTTTGACCAATTTGTCTTTTCATCAATATTTGACAATTTTGTGTCTTATTTTAAATATATTTCACTTTGATATTAGTATAAGAACTCTAATACTTTTGCTATTTGCACTATTTTTAATCCATTTTCTTTAGGAACTTTAAATATTTGAATATAGCATGGATTTTTTGTAGCCAACCAAAAACTGCATGTATTTATCAAGTCATTTTGGTAAACAGTGCCCCATTTGTTCTTTTCAAGAGCCTGTCTATTTTCATTTTTACTAGCTATGTTATATATGTTATTTTTACTAGCATCCATAGTAATATGGATCTCTTTGGGTATATACTTTTTAAACATTAATTGAAATAGAGAAATATGAGTTTCATAGGATGTGAGAAATTGAGACTGTTTTGCAAACATGTCAAAATTTCCTTAATCCCTTCTCACTTTTCTTCATCAACTTTTTCACTCTATTTCTTAGAAAGGTAATACCAATATTTTAATGTTCTCAGATCTTTTAAAATATGTTCATTGGCTATCTTTTTTTAATTTCTCTATGTTTTCTTATCCATTTTCAACTCAAAATATTCATATATATTTTCATATTTTTGTCTTTATTGGTAGTCTAATTTTGAATATATATATATGTATGTATCTATTCTTGTTTTCCATTATCTAATAGTTTCTATTATCTAATAGTTTATTTCTTATTTTGTTGTCAGAATAATGTGTAGAAAGTTTACAGTTACATTCGTTAAGTAGGTGCACTACTTCTCCCACACTGATACCACTTCTCATGTTTTTATTCGCGTTTCCCTCCCCACCCAATCATCTTGTTTCCCCCCTCTTCCCTTCCCTATTTCAAATAAACAGGTAAGTTTATATACAATATACTAGGTAACAAATCCAGATACAGTAACAACATGAGATCAATAATAAGGGCAAAAAAAGAGAAAAGAAGTAACATAGTGAATATTAAGAACAACAATCACACAAGGTAAAATTCCTGTTTCCATATCCTAGTATTCATTTCATTTAGTCTCATCCTATATGACCTTATATATATAGGTTTTGAGCTATTGTAATCTTCTGCTAGGAGAGTCCTAGATGTTTACTAAATTTTACAAATGAGGGAAAGCATTGAGCTTAAGTTCCTTTGGGTCTGGCTTGCTTCACTTAATATGATTTTTTTTCCAAGTCTTTCCATTTCCTTATGATTGGGGAGATGTCATTCTTTTTGATGACAACATAGAATTCCATTGTGTACAAGTACTTCATTTTCTTGATCCAGTCATCTACTGAGGGGCATCTGGGTTTGTTTCATATCTTAGCTATGCTAAATAATGCTGTTTAATGTAATCACATTGGTTGCATCGTTGTCTAAACTACTGGAAGGATAAGTCTGTCAATTTCTTTGCTGTAATTGAAATTTTTTTCTATTTTTTTGTATCACATGTGATTCTTTTCGAAACTTCAATATTTCAATATCAAATGTGGTCATTCTGAAAAGCAAAATGTAACTTGTTTTTCATGTGCTGCCTCATTGAACTCTAGGAATGAAGTCATCTGTTTGTAATTAATTTTTCTAGCCTTTATTTAGAAAGGATGTATTCATTGTCTTGTTTGGTCAATGTGTAATCTGTTCACTTACCATAGATATAGCAGCATTTTGACAAATGTTTTCTAAGTATCATGTACATGTTAAAGTTTTCTCCTTCTTCACTCAATGTTTATGTCTGTTTTATAGTTGGAGTATTCTTCAGAAAGATTAATTGAAACACCATGGTTCTGTAAATGTGCTTTCTCTTAATTTCCCTTGAAGTAATGGGACTTTCTGGCTATTTACTTTGCTATATTTATGAATGCATCATGTATTAATAAGTATACTGCAGAAAATGCTTAGGATAAAAATACATAGGAAACTTTGTTCATTTTGTTTGGGCTGATTATAATTATTAGATAGGATATGTTATTGTGATGAAAATATTAGAAAAGAAGTGAAAAGAGGATAAAATGAAAAATGTCAAAATAGATGTTGCCCCTGAAAATAGAATGCAGACATTAAGATACATCTCTGTAATTCAATTGCTTTTTTTAGCATCAGGTCATTCTGAAGATTATGCTATATTTATATGAAAAGAAAACTTCTCAACTTATAAATATTTCTAATCATTAATATACTTTACCACATTTGGAAGAAAATGTAATTCCTAAGAACTTGAATATTTTCAAGTTCAATCATAATTATTCTAGTTATTCACAGTCCTTTCCCTATATTTCTAATTTGTTCTCTGAACATTGTTCCATCATTCACAGAATATCATCAAACCTCCTCAAATTTACTTATATTAACACATTTTCCTAATACTGTTTGGGGAAATTTTCTCTTTTATGTTCCCCCTGTTACATAACAAATAATTATGAGTACAGGTACTGATATTTAATTCATTCAAAATGTATGCTCAATCTCAGCTGCACCATTGTTTTATTCCTGCACGCTCATCTGAAATTTTATGCACTTCTTCATTGTTGTTTTTCCATGTATATATGATTGAATAGTACAAATTATTCCTTGAATATTTTCTTGGAATTTATTCTACTTCTTAAGAGTTTGTCACCCATGAAATATATTTTATTGTTTTCAGTTTCCTTTATCAAAATAGCTTTCTGTTAGATATTTTGTGAAAATTTCCTTAATCAAAAAAGCTTTTTGTTAGATACTTTTGTGAAAATGTCAATATGTAATTTGCAGTCCAAATGAGGAAGGTAGGTATTATTTGGTCACTTCACTATTTTGAGAATTACAGACTTGAATACCTAGTTCAAATCATTTTTTAATGGTGAAGATTGCTGGTAAGCTTCCTCCTTGAACTGCTCTATAGTCACAAGTGAAAAAGTTTTATTTCCCCTAGATGCTGGAATCATTAAAATAAAAAAAGCAAAACTCTTCTTGTAGAATTACCCAGAGAATATCATGTATGATAACATTAATAATGATTATTACACAGGCTTTCTTTTATAAAATTCTACTGTTTTAGTCATGTTGATACTAATAAAAATCCACACAGTCTTTGGAGAAATACATTTTAAAAAATTGTATTCATTGAGATATTTTCTATGAAATGAGACTTCTCATTAGTATACATTATTCAAACTTCAGAAATAATTATCTTACTAAGACCACCACTAGGGTGAGGTTCAGAAAATATCATGAGAGGGTATATGATATCATTATACATGTTGCCAACCTTACAATTTTCTAATTCTGGTTAGTTCACATTTTATTTGACATGTAGTCCTGCATAACAATATTATCTGAAAATTCTCTTCAGAGATATGTTATCCTTTGTTAATTGAGAAATATTCATAAGTTTCAACCTAGAAAACCTTATTAAAGCAATAGGCAGCTAAAATAAGTTTTTTACTTGGAGCACACTACTTTTGAAATGAATCAGCAGATTTAAAAAATGTAATAAACTTTAAAAAAGCAACTTGTAAGAATATCTCTAGGATTTTAGAACCTGCTTGGATTGTGCATTTATGAATTGTATGTATACAGGGAACAAGCCAGCCACAGCACATACTGCAGAGAGAGAATTCCCAAAGGAACACAGAAGGAGGTGAATGCAAAACAACATTACATGACCAAATAGGAATTTGTCACTCAGATTAGAAGAGAAAATGAACATCATGGCATCGTTTGATCTCACAAATTACGTTTCTGTATATAATTCATTTGAAGGTTATATCTTCTAATGTTTTACAAATGACTTTAGAGAAAGGCTGAAAAAGGTCACGATAATAAAAATGAGTGATTCAAAGGTCAAGTATCAAAGTTGTAACATTAGGCAACTGAAATATCCTTAAATCAAACTTTATCCTCAGTCTCTCTGTTTTTCTCTCTGTCTGTTTCTCCTCCGTGTGTGTGTGTGTGTGTGTGTGTGTGTGTGTGTGTGTGTGTGTATCTGTGTGTGATCACGGCATTTTACTTTTGCTGCCACACTTCCAGTTTGATTTTTAACTGGTGGTAGTCTTCAGGCCATTTTTACCAAGACTTGCTTTAAATTTCAGTCCTCAGTTCTACACCTTCTGAGTGGTTAGGACAACAATATGAGCCACCAATGCTGAGATCAAAATTTAAAATAAATTCTTTTAGAAATACACATCAAAACAATTCCACCTCACTCCAGTTAGAATGGTCATGATCAAGAAATCTAATAACAACAGAGGATGGAGGGGATGTGGCCAGGAGGGATCACTACTATACTGTTGGGGGAGTGCAAACTCATTCAACCACTATGGAAAGCAGTATGGCAGTTCCTCAAAAGACTAAATATAGAACTCCCCTATGACCCAGCAATTCCACTACTTGAAATTTACCCAATTGTCCAGAAACAAGAACATACTAAATCCACTAGCACAACGATGTTCACTGCAGCAGTATTTACCATAGTTTAGATATGGAATCAACCCAGATGCCCCTCAGTTGATGAGTAGATCAACAAGATGTGGTATTTTTACACAATGGGATTCTATGCTGCTGTCAGAAAGAACAACATTGCCCCATTTGTAAGGAAATGGAAAAGCTTATTAAAAAAATCATATTAAGTGAAGTAAGCCAGACTCAAAGGAACATGGGCTCAATGGTTTCCTTCTTTTGTCATAATCAGTAGAAACCCTGGCCTCTCCTAGCAGAGATTTACAATAGAACAAAACCTAGATACGTAAGGCCATATAGTATGACACTATATCAAAGGACTTCCAGGACATAGAAACAAAAGCCATATAATGAATGATTGTTGTCCTTAATGTCCTATGTTATCTCTCATCTCCTTTGCTGTCTCTTGGCTATCTCATATTGTTACAATATTTCACCTTGTTATTTGATATATTGGATATTTGCGTATTTGGTTATTTGAAGTCGGATAGGGAAGGGAAGAAAACAAGATGAGGGGCGGGGGTGGAGGGAGGGAAAGCGGGACCAAGACATACGAAAGTGTATCAACGTATGTTAAGTAATGCACCTTCTTTCTAGTGAATATAATGTAACCCTTCTATTAATCACAATAAAAAATATATGGAAAAAATTCTTTTAAAAGAATGTCATAGTATTTATGCTAAATGAAAGGACCTCTAGGATATAGAAACAAAAGCCATATAATGAGTGATTGTTGTCCTTAACATACTATGTTATCTCTCATCTCTTTTGCTATCCCTTGATTATCTCACATTGTTACAATATCTTACTCTGTTATCTGATATATTGGATATATTTGCATTTGGTTATTTGAAATTGGATAGGGAAGGGGGAAAACAAGATGAGGGGTGGGGTGGGGGGAGGGAAATGGGGACCAAGACATGAGAAAGGGTATCAATGTATGTGAATTAATGTACCTTCTGCCTGGCAAATATCATGTAACCCTTCTATTCATTACAATAAAAATATATGAAAAAAAAGAATGTCATAGTATTGGAAATATAAACACAGCTACATAGACATAAAATTTATGGCTATAGACATAATGTTTTATTGCATAGATTAATATGTATCTATGACATACAAACCCTCAGCCTAATTTTAATCATGTTCAAAAATCTAAATGCCAGTGGTTGTATGTAGAGTTTCCCTTCTTGAGTACTTGTTTGTTAAACACATCATTTGAAATAGATGTAGAAATCAATGTTAATAATTCTTTAAATAAAAAATAAAATAAAAATAAAAGAGTGTTATGATTCTTATAGAAAGAAATGGAAACAAAGAGTTTTTTGTTTTTTGGTTTTTTTTGTCTGTTGTGAGGGCTTGAAATCTGGGCCTGGGCTTTATCCCTTAGCTCTTCAGTTCAAGGCTATTGCTCTGCCACTGAGCCACAGCACCACTTCCAGTATTCCAGTGGTTAATTTGAGATAATACTCTCCTGGTCTTTTGTGCCCAGGCTGTCCTTGAACCATAATCCTCAGATCTCTGCTTCCTGAGTAGCTAGAATTACAGGCATAAGCCTTTAAAAAGCTTTAAGAGTTCTTTTTTTTTTATTTCATATTTTACAGTTCTTTATATTTTTCTTTACTTTCTGTTTTTCACCTTGTATCTCTGTTCTTTTGGGTGGGTACCTTTTGCCTTATACATAAACATGTGATTTGGAGAGGAGAAAGGAAAGCAAGCACAAAAACGGTGTGACAAAAGTGAACTAATTCAACAGTGATACTTACTAGACACTATGTTGACACTGAACTATACAGCTTGGGGCCACAAGGGCTGGAAAGAAAAAATATTGGGAGAAAATGGAGTAGGTGACACTGTTCAAAAAGAAATATAGTCCCTTGGTTATCTCATATTGTTACAGTATCTCACTCTGTTACCTGATATATAAGATATATTTGTATTTGGTTATT
Organism: Megascapheus bottae; assembly: GCF_031878675.1. Lineage (NCBI taxonomy): Eukaryota > Metazoa > Chordata > Mammalia > Rodentia > Geomyidae > Megascapheus > Megascapheus bottae. The sequence continues at coordinate 32,029,330 of NC_143519.1, forward strand.
TGAAATTGGATAGGGAAGGGAGGAAAACAAGATGAGGGGTGGGGGTTGGGGGAAGGGAAATGGGGACCAAGACATGTGAAAGGGTATCAATGTATATGAATTAATGCACCTTCTATCTGGCAAATATCATGTAACCCTTCTATTAATTACAATAAAAATATATGAAAAAAAGAAATATAGTCATTATCTGACTCATGCTGCCATAATCCCTTTCTACAATATTTAAAAAAAAAGAAAAAGAAAATAAAAACCAATAAAAGTTATTACTTTTCTTAAAAATTGTTAAATAACATGGGTAAAATAATATATATCCTTCAATGAAGTGTTAAAAACTTCTTACCATATACATGATTCAACTAATATCTATTTTCCTCCCTTAAAGTTCAGGATTCTTGAGATGGTAGATTTAATTACCAACTAAAATCTAAAATCCAAGCATTATAATACTAGAATCCATAAACTGAAGAAAATGCATGGAACTGGAAAAATTCTGTTTAATCTACTTTTTCTTTTTGTTTCTTATTCTTTCTTTCCTTCCTTCCTTTCTTTCTTTCTTTCTTTCTTTCTTTCTTTCTTTCTTTCTTTCTTTCTTTCTTTCTTTCTTTTTTGTCGGTCATGGAGCTTAAACGCTGGGCCTGGTCACTGTCCCTGAGCTCTTCAGCTCCAGGCTAGCACTCTACCACTTCAGCCAACAGGAGCCTATTCCAGCTTTCTGGTGGTTAATTGGAGATATTAGTTTCATGGACTTTTGTGCACGGGCTAGCTTTGATCTTTGATCCTCAGATCTCAGTCTCTTGAGTAGGTAGAATTACAGGTGTGAGCCACCAGAGCACAGCTTGATCTACTTTTCTATGCCAATTTATAAAGGGAAAGTTCCTAACAGCTATAGCTTCCATTATATGGATTTAACATTTCAGTATGGATTCTCACTGAAGTAAAATGATTATTATACTTATGATTCCAGGTCTGTTCTTGTATCATTTTCCTAATTTTGTTGGTAGTACATCTTCCGATCTAGTATCCATGATTTATTACTGCCTTGAGTTAAACAGAGAGCTAGCTGTCTTTTCCACCCAAAATATTTACATTGAAATATGAATCATTTCTCTTTGAGAATAATGTGAAAATATAATATTGTATTATTTTAATTTTCCAGAGTCAGTACTGATCTTCTCTGTGGAATAAAACCATCCCATTACTCATTTGTGTGTGGATTTAAGTGCATCTAGATATTATGTCTACCTACAATAGGCAAAGTGTCATATACATGGATGGAGTGGAATTCTTGGATAATACTTTGAACAACTTTCTTTCTTTTTTTTACATTTTTGCAAACTTTAATATTCATTAAAGGAAAAACATTCCATTTCTTAATAGTTATGATACAAGTAGCAAGGATATAATAACCAATATAAACTGGAAAAGAACAACTTTCTTGAGTATCTCTTTGAAGGTGCCCAGTGATAGATTTATTACTTTTCTTTTAATTCTTTCGAGATTTGAACTCAGAGCTCAAATGCTGTCTCCAAACTTTCTTTTGCTCAAGGCTAGTGCTCTTCCACTTGAGTCACATCTACACTTTCAGCTAGTTGAAGATTGTTTATTCACAGATTTTTCTTGCCTGATCTGGCTTTGAACCAAGGTCCTCAGAAGACAGCCTTCTGAGTAACTAAATTTAGAATTGTAAGATATAGATGTCATAAATTATCAAAACTATACTGCATATTTCCAAAACAAAAAAATATTTTATCAAGAAGACTGTATTATTTCCCAGATGATGAATAGATCAATAAAAAGCAGACTCAGCAAAATAAGTTAATCTGAGAGAGATGAAGGGTATATGTTTTCTGCTATATGTGGAAGATGTATGTCTAAAATACAGTCTGTGGTCAGGATAAGGTACTCACTCCCATTTGGATAAGCTGGTGAAAAAATAATTTAGCTGAGAATATAGTTTTAAGAAGCTGGATTGATAGCAATATAAACAGAGGTTAATGATAAAAAATAATGGTTAAATATGATTTGCTTGAACTCAGTCTGGGTGCTGTCCCTGAGCTCTTCAGCTCAAGCCTACCACCCTACCCCTGGGCCTGGGCATTGTCCCTGAGCTCTTCAGCTCAAGGCTACCGTCCTACCCTTGAGCCAAGTCCCACTTCCTGTTTTCTGGAAGTTAATTGGAGTCTCAAGTCCTTTTATTTTGAATTTTTTTTAAATCAATAGAGCGCGAAGTAAGTCAATGATTCTATTAGCTCATCTGATATGAAATTCCTATCTACTTGTGTATTATTATATTATTATTATTGAGAGAAATATCTCCTATCAAGATTAGCACAATGACTAGCATCAGAAAGATAGTGTGTAAGACAAAATTTTATGCATTTTCTTTATGAGACATTCATCTGTTTTTGGAGACTTTTAATCAGTCCTTCCTATTTCCAATGCCAAATAAACCTATCTTCCCAGATTGCACGAGGAACCATAAGTAGAAAAGTTCTTAGGGTATTTTATGATGGAAAATCATTTCAGCATTCAGCTTTTGAGATAACCCAATTGCATAGAATGATGAACTATATCTTAGTGTCATAGTTAACGCCCATGAAGTTATCTATATGCACTGTGTCAAATATCTCTCCTCTTATCACTTCAAATAGGCTTTCCCTGTCACCACTCCACTGACACAGTGTTTATCAAGGTTATCAGTCATATCCATTGTTGTTAAATACAATTGCCACATCTCAACTCTTGTTCTTGCTTGACATGTCAGTGCCATTTAACATCACTAATAATGCTTTACTTGAATTCCAAGGAGCCTTATTATTAGCTTTTTCCTTCCTTCTCATTTCTCTTAGCCTTCTTCTTGTGTTCCTATGCTATTTCTTCCTAATTACCATGACTTATAAATGCTGGAGTACTTTGGAACTTGATTTTTAGATCATATTTCTTTCTATTACTATTTTCTAAATATTCTTTATTCTGTATTTTAATCTGTGATTCACTTTTATTTATGTGATTCAATTCAGGGGATATCCAAACACACATTTAGTACCTCTTCCTAATTATAGATATGTATAAATCTAACTCAACACATAAGATTACAAACATATACATATATATATACACCAAGCATTTAAATTTTGTTATATTAAAAAGCTAGCTTATTTTATTTCTCCCAGAAGTTCCTTTCTACAAAGTCTTGTCTTGCTATCTTCATTAACAGCAACACCAATCTTTTACTAAGTAGCTCAAAATAGCATCTTTGTCTGCTTTTGTTCTTCACTTCCAAACAGAATCTATTCATTCTGTTTATGTCATTTTTAAAGTCCTTCCTTCCTTTCTTCTTTCTCTCTTCCTTCCTTCTTTCCTTCCCCCTTCTTTTGAATAAAAATAAGTGAATTTATTTCATACTCAAAATAAAACAGATAACATTAATTTTTCCAAGAATATTTTATTTTCCCTAAAATATGAAGGAAAGATTCTCTTTTTAACAAATGACTTGTTTCAAATTTTTGAAAAGCATTTCAATGAGAGATAGTAAATAAATCAGTTTGGTATATAATTTTTTAGACTAACAAAAATTGCCATGGACATTTAAGTAAAACTAAAATGAGTACATATAACATATAAAATGGATATGGATATGGGAATTATTTTAATATTTTGAAATGGAACAAAGAAAACCATTATAGATAATCGAAACTAAGTGTAAAAATATTTAAATAATATTTAAAATGAAATAGGCAAATTAAAAAATAATGAAAACCTAGAAGATGGTGAGTTTTACTAACACATGTAACCTAGCAGTGATCCATGTCACTTGAAAAAATATGAAGGTAGTAATTAAAAAGTAAAATCTGTAGCTGGGTACAATGGTTTACACCTCTAATCCTAACTATTTAGGAGGCAGAGATCTGAGGATTAAGGTTCAAAGCCAGCCCAAGCACTAAAGAATACAGGACTCTTATCTTCAATTAACCACTAGAAAAGCTGATGTGGCACTGTGACTCAAAGGATAGGATAGTAGCCTTGAGCTGAAGAACTCAGGGTTATCTCCAAGCATTGGGGTAGGGTGGTAGCCTTGAGCTGAAGGGCTCAGTAACAGTGCCCAGACCCAGAGTCCCCCAGCCTCACAACCAACAAAAAGAAACAAACAAACAAAAAGTATAGACTGTTTGGACTGTGATGGCAAATCATGCTTTTAATTGTTTATGTCGTTTAGAAAAATAAAAATGAAGCATTATATTCTGGGAGCTATTACACTCTTAAGATCTGGTGTAATTTGAATATGAAATATCTTTAAAGTCATTTGTTGAAGGCTTTGCTCCTAGCCAGTGACGTTAATGAGAAGTGAATCGTGAAGATATTAACTTCATCAAGACATAATTCCAGGGCTGGGAGTTTGGCCTAGTGGTTAAAGTGCTTGCCTAGCATGAGTGAAGACCTAGGTTCGATTCCTTGGTACCACATATATATAAAAAAGCTGGAAGTGGTGCTGAGGCTCAAGTGGTAGAGCTCTATCCTTGAGAAAGGCCAAGGACAGTGCTCAGGCCCTGAGCTCAAGCCCAGGACTGGCAAAAAACAAAAAAACAAAAAAAACAAACAAAAAAAAGACATAATTCCATTGATAAGTTCATGGATTAATGAATGGCTTTTAAAGAAGACACTCATAGCCCCATTTGTAAGGAAATGGAAAGACTTGAAAAAAATCATATTAAGTTAATTAAGCTAGACCCAAAGAACATAGGCTCCGTAGTTTCCATCATTTGTAATAATTAGTATACCTCTAGGATTCTCCTAATAGAGGATCACAATAGCTAAAAAGCTATGTACATATGGCCATGTAGGATGAGGCTAAGGGAAATGAACTCCAGCATATGGAATCAAGAGGTTTATCTTTGTAATTGTTGTTCTTAATATACTATGTGAAGTTATTTTTCTTTTTCCCCCTTACATTTTATCTAATGTTGTTTCTGTATCTGACTTCAGTATCTGTTATATTGTATTTAGTTTATTTGTTTATTTGAAATAGGATATGGAAGAAAAAAAACAAGATGATTGGGAGGGGAAGGAGTGAGAAAATGTGAGAAAAACTTGGGGAGTGGTATCAATGTTCAAGAAGTAATGTACCCACTACCTGATGAATGCAACTGTAACACCTCTATACATTACCCTGATGATAAAATACAATTAATTTTTTTAAAAAGATACTCTTAATTGCAGAAAAAGTCTTGCAGGACATACCTTTTAAAAAAAACTTAAGAATAACAATTTATATTGTAATACCTGTATACTAATGGAAAATAGGATTCTTTGGGAGACGTATATGAAGTATAAGAAGTATAATACTTCTTTTGGAAGGAAGTATAACATTTGGCTGAACTATAATTGAGAGATAAAATTCTCTGTCATCAAATTCAATTACAATTATTCATCTGTTAATGTTCTCTACAGTAAGATTTTGTATATTTCATCTTTTAGATGTTTTCACATCAATAATATTGTCAAATTCTGTTATCAGTTCCCTATCATATGCTTTTAATAAATAGAGGACATATCTTGGGCCAACCATCACAATTATATCTACCTCATACTTTTTTTGCTCTGCCACAACTTCATAATCTTGCTATTTTGCTTTGTGTTATCCCTAACACAATGAAGCAATTGCCATTTCATAGAATAAAATTCTGAAACTATGGATCAAAAACTTTCAAATCCTTTTAAAATTTGTTTTGCTCGGGTTATTTATCATACTGGTAAAAGGCTGACTAATATAGGAAGTATAGCTTGGAAAGTTTAATATTGGTCTGATTTAAAAAATGACAGAAAATAAGCATTCTATAACAGGGAGCATGATATCAATGAGATTTCAGGAAACTAGATTTAAGACAGAGCAGAGCTGTCTTTCAGTCTTGCGAATTCAAAATATTAGAGCTAGAATACTGAGAAATTGAGCTGGTGTTTGGAAGGTCATTTTGTGGAAAATAGTGTAGAAAATCCTCACAGTATTGTAGAAACAAGGTCAATGATTGTTAAATATCTTGAAGTTGTTGTTTTGCTGGATCTCAGCACAGTTTTAGTACTATCTTAAAATTTAGAATAGCAGACGTGCAGGGATTATTAATTTGTGACTTAAATGTATTCTATTCTATTAACTTAAATGCCAACTTTTGTGGTGAATGGCTATTACAATTTTAAAGTTAATACATAGCAATTAGATTAGAGATTACTCAATTATACATCATTCAGTTTTCTTTTCCACAAATAAGTTGTCTATTGTTTTAATCACTTAAAAATAATATGTGAACATAATAGAAGTATTTTATATGTTTCAATACTACTTAAGAAAATTAATTTTAAGTGCTTACTAAATTCCAGATATTTTGTGAGTTTATATGCTCCTTTTCTTAGTGTAAATAATTATTTCGTGCATATTAGGTAATGTTTTCAGGTAGGGAAATAAAGATCAAAATAATTACAAATATGTCAGTAAAGCTAAGAAATAGTATACTTGTTATGTAAACACATAACAATGTAAAATGATAATGACTATAAAAAGGAAAATTGAATTGGGTTATAGAATATAAATAAGCTATTAGAGAAGCATTCTTTGTAGAGCATTGAACAGCCTGAATTAGTACATGTAGAAGACAGTGAAAGAAGCAATATGTTGTGAGACACTTTCATGGACATGAATTTGTAAATAATTCTTGTTTGAAACCCCTAAAGAGGAACAAATATTATGAATTAAAAATTACAGAACTAGATAAACTTATTTTAGTGGAAGATGAGGATAGCAGTTCATTTTCTGGGGGTAGAAATATTTACTGATGAAACTCTACTAACAAACATAATATAAACAAATACTGTACTTATGTATATACACACATAAATACTATATACATTTATACACATAATGTGTGTTTGTATGTGAGGGGGTGATATAGATCTTTTGTACTATATTTATAATAAGAATACTTAGAGAATACAAGGAGAAACTAGAAGGTAAAGTAAGCATAGAAGGGAGAAGACTAGAGGTGTTCTGCAGTGAACAGAGAGCTAGGTTTTGAATCTATGTCTGCCTGAGTTATTAGTAAATTTCCTTCGCACTCCAAATAGAAATCACATGAAAAATAATATTTAGTGATTCTTAAAGTTACTTAATTATATTCCATTTCTCTTGAAATAAGTAGCATAGATATGTCTACATACACTGAGAAATTTATTAAATGATGTGACTGAATTAAAATAAAAACTACTACTAGCCCAAGAGATATTGATATCATTTAACTCATTTTACAAAATAGGAATGCATAATTGTACTTAGCAGCATAGCACTGAGTTTTCCTCTCCAAATACCTCTCTGATTAAAAATAATTTGTATATAAAACTGTTTTACTACTTATACTCAGAGTATAGCAAAACTGCAATGTTGGTATTTTTCAGCATATAAATTTCAAATATTTCTTCCTGTGTAAACAGAGATTCTGTCAATGGAAAAATAAGAATAGCCAATCTAGTTTTATTTCATTTTGTCTAATAACATCTCTATTTCTGATATAAATATATTTATCTTAAGTCCATTTAACATACTATTTTAAGATTTTCTTACAACTTTCACATATTAATATGAACTTATTTTCATTTTCATTAAATCTTCCTATTTCTGCAGCAATCCAGTCTGGATGCATTTTTTAATCATGCTAATAGTTTTATTAAAATCATGAAGTTTGTGGATAAACCAGTATATTTGAAACTATTTCACTATACCTCGAAATAGCAAGGATTTTGGTAGTCTACAGAAGATGTAATTTAAATTGAAGTTGATGTCTGGTGGCATTTAGTAGAAAGGCTCAGAATTTCATTCCACCACTTTTACAAATAGGTGTATCTCACATTTTACCTAAAACTGTCTGAAGCTAAGAGTGTTCCTGTGCAATGGCTGTTAAAGACCTCACAACAAAGTGGAATAAATGGCATCCACATTACCATAAATAAAGTGTGACAGCTCTAAAAATATCTCTCATTTGAGAAACCTGGCAATTTTACTTTTTTCTCATCGAGCTCTCTGTTTCTAGGTGCCTGTTGCAATGTGTCATAAGCATTAAACGTAAGACCCATTCTCATACCCTTCCTCTAGGACACTGAGCAGAAATGATCCGTTCTGCCGTAATAGCCAATGAATTTTACATGAGAGTCTTAAGAGCAATGCTATTAAGTACAGCACTGAGCAGAAGGAAAATTTGCTAATAGCTAGTAGAAATCCTTTTCTTTTTTTTCTTTTCTTTTTTTAGTGCTGTCTGAGAAGGCTAATGCTCTTTCTAAAGTTTGGGTCACTTAAGATGGTTGCAGCAACTAGAGATTAGTACACCTGACTTGATAGAGATAAGGTTTCTGGTGACCTTTCCCCCCACCCCAAAGAAATGACTAAAATATTTCTTGAAAGCTCTTAAGTTTTTACATTAAACGTCTAAGGAAATACAGAATAAACTAGAATCTTTGTAAAAATTTAAGAGATACTCAACAGTATGGTTTTCTGAAATATTGTTTAATACATTGGCTAATTCTGCTTACAAATTAAAGTTAATACAGCAGCTTTGAATGTTTTCTGGTGAACCTTCCCACGGTTTCTTCAAAATAGTATCATGGATATGGTTTCAGCTGTGATTTTCTGTAAATGAATTTTCGTGATCTTTCCATTTCTTTATAAAGGGTACAATTTTATTCTAGAAGTAGATGAGTAAAATTCCACTGCATAAATGTATCATGTTTTCTTGATCCTTTCAATTGAGGACAGAGGGGTCTACGCTGATCACATACCTTGGAGAGAGAACAAGAGTGCTATAATAAATAAAGCTGTGCTGGTAACTTCCCTGTATCTTGGTTTGTAATCTTTTGAGTAAATACCAATGAGTAGACTTGTTGATACATTAGGCACGTATTATTATTATTAATTATTATTATTATTATTTCTGTGGTGGCTATGGAGCTTGAAATAGTCCAGGGCATTATCTTTCAGCAGTTTTTCTCAAAGTTAGTGCAAGGGTGTATCAATGTACTTTGAACTAAAATATAGTCAATTCCAGGGGGATCTCATATAGTCTAATTCCTTAAAGATGTAAATCAAAGTCTAGTAAAAATGAAAACACCAAGAAGATTTGAAATAGGATAGGGAAGGGGGGAAAACAAGATGAGGGATGGGGGTAGGGGAAGGGAAATGGGGACCAAGACATGAGAAAGGGATCAATGTTTGTGAAGTAATTCACCTTCTATCTGGTGAATATATTATAATGCTTTTATTAATTACAATAAAAATATATGAAAAAAAAACACCAAAAAGAAGATGCTTGAAAGGGATAGGGAAAAAACAATGGGAAAAAGCAGATGAATGAAAAGGGGGAGAATGCAAACAAGAAACCAATATATATCCTACAAAATTAGGAAGAATGATGGAAGTGATGGTAGGGAAAGAAGGAATTGCATTGATTTAGGGTATATTTTACTCATATACTGCAACTCATTTGTACAAATATATCAAGATAATAAAAAGAAAAGACTTAACATCCATCCCTTTTGAGTAATCTATCATTTGCCAATATATGCAATTCAGTTTATTAATTCACATGTCAAAATTTCCTCAAGTAAACAAACTAGATCAAATATTTATTCAAAAAGTAACCAAGTGAGGAGAATATAAGAAACACATTTTTAAAAACCATTTTACTAACCTATGGTATGATTTGTTTTATTGCAATTGTCTTTATCATAAAAATGTTATTAAGTATGCTAGTAATAATTTAATATATGGGGCCAGGAGTGTGACCTATTGATAGATTGCTTACCTATCATGCTTGAAACCCTGCGTTGAATTCCTGTATATCACATATAGACAAAATGCCAGAAGTGGTGTTATGGTTTAAATGATAGAGCACTACCCTTGAGAAGGTTCAAAGATAGTGCTCAGGAACTGAGTTCAAGCGTAAGGACTGACAAAATACTAATAACGATAATAGTAATAGTAATAATAATAGTTTAACCTATCATACTCAACACTTTAATGGTTATTGTAATGTAGAAAGGAAGCAGGATATATGTATAATTTTATTTCCTTAAATACAATATCTAGCTTTAAATATGTAACAAATTGGAGGAAGATATTTAAAACATTCTAAATAATATCTAAACTAGGATCAGGCTTTAATTGGCTTGTGGTGATGGTGTTTAGATGGTGGGGGTCAACGTGATTCCACATTGATTTACCTATATTATGCAAAAATTCTTCCTTAATAAGATATCTTTAAAATAGTTGTGATGTTTCTGTGAGGAAAAAAGGATGAAATGCATATGTGTACAGCCTATATTTAGATAGCCAAAGATACACAAGGATAAGAAAAAAAAAGTTTCAGCTATTCTACAGACTTTATTTCCAAGCAAAGAAGCTACAATAAAAAGGGAAAGGAACTTCAGGATATGGAAACAAGAGATTTATCTTTGTACTTGTGGTTGTTGTTTTTAATGTACTATGTGAAAATAGTTTTTTTCTCTTTTTTTCCCCTTATGGCTTTTTCTATGTTGTTACTGTATTTGGTTTAGGTATGTGGTGTATTGTATATACATTTAATTTTTTATTCTAATTGGGGAAGGGAAGGTGAAAAAACAAGATGATAAGGCAAAAGACAAAGGATGAATCAATGTAGCAACAGATTTACAACACAATATGTTGGGGAGGAGGTTGGGGAAAGGAAATTGAAAAAAAACATGGGAGAGTGTAACAATGTTTGAGAGGTAAGGTACTCACTATTTTATGAATGTAACTGTGACCCCTGACCAATATTTTTTTTACAAAAGATCTAGATATAACTGAAAGAAAATAAATAATTCCCACAGAGCTAAGCAAAGCTACTTTTTAAGAGTGACAGTGTACATTTTCAAGAATATTATTGGAAAGAGGATCTGTATATGCTTGCTTCCTACTGATTTTAATAACATAAGCCTTGACACTAATACTCATTCAACCTTTGCTGAAATTAAAACTTACTAGTATTCATTATCATATGTCATTCTTTTTAAAACACAATTCTAACATTAGGATTCCTGGTGTATTCACATAGGATGTTTCGTGAAAGGAAGGATCCATAGAACCATCAAACAAATAAAAAATAGTTAATAATTCTTTAAAGGTGAGATATTAGGAAGTTGTATGTTTGGCACTGGTGTTTTATTATCTAAATATTTATTACCCTCACAAAATTAATATTTTAAATAAACATAGGATATGCTTTCAGATTTAAATTCATCTGGAACCCTAAGTAATGTGTTATAATAATAAAGAGAAGTACATTTCACATTGTGCCTTGATAAATATACATACTGGACTTTAATGAATAATATCATTTTACTTATACATCATAAATCTTTTTTGTTTGGTTATGTTTTTATAAAGTGAAACATAATTTTTGATATCCTGAAGCTTATATTCCTATATTCCTTTGAATGCATCATTGAAAAATAAAAGTTAATTTGCATTTCATAATATCCTTTCTTTTATTTATCATGGAACATGTCTACTTATGTTATTTAGCTCTGAAAGCCTATAGCATTTTATCTTATCAAATTTACTGAAGCTTAAATAATGCAACTGTAACATAATTACAAAGTTTGGAGTGCAGTGTAAAGGAATGTGCTTTGGAGTTAGATAGGCAAGGTTCAGTCTTTAGTATTCCCATATTCTTTCACTGGATATATACACATACAGTCATATTGAGTTCAGGAAATATATGGAAACACTGAATTATTTAACAAATGCAAATTTCTCAGCATGGTATTTAGAATGTTGCAGTGTTCAATGAATAACAGTTGATGTCATGAAAAGTTTCCCCAAAGTCCATGTCTATGTGTTTTAGTCTAGGAAAAATATCTCATGTTTTTACATATTACATTAGCTTGAGAGAATATGTATTCTTTCATATATTTTTTTCTACATAACTTGTATATGGCTTTAATCCTACTATTGCTTTACATACTGTTATACTTTACTGCTTTTCCCTTCAAAACATATATTTACATAAACAAAATACAGTAAATATTCACAATATACTTTTCATAAGTTTCAAGTCATTATAGCTTAAATTTGTCTAATGAATATTTATAAATACTAGAATAGTTTTTTTTCTTTTATGTCAATTAAATCAGTGAACTATATAACACACAGGTCTTTCATGTAAGCCCAGCTATATTTCATATAATCATCAAATAAATATACTATTTATGAAAACTTCCAGATTTCATTACTACCCTAAGCTACTCACTGACCATATAATTTCTAAAACTTTATTAACAATGAAAATATAACTCACAGGAACAACAACAAAATCTGCATCTGGATTTACATGAGATTTGATACACTAGACATTTTCAGTTCTTGAGATTAATTTCTAAGAATATGAGAGTGTGCCAGTGCCAACAAGAATCTATAATGAAGAATAAAATGGCTAATATTTGGAGTGGTGTGATGGGATATATAAGTAGACTAAAGTAGTCAAGGTTTAGGGGTTTATTCAAGATGGTGCGGTAGTTATTAATATGAAACCATACATTCTAATTGTGGCCCTCCATTAATTTGGTCACACTGCAGAACATAGAGCCTGCCTGTGTATAGAAAGTCCTGTGATTATTTATATGATCTTCTCTGCCTTTTCCTTTCTGGTCTATTTGTCTTTCCCATTTTAATCTTCATGAGGGAGCAGACTCTACAAAAATATAAGGGGATGAGAATGTGATTTAGTGGTAGAGTGCTTGCCTAGTATGCATGAAACCCTGGGTTCAATTGTTCTGTAATACATAAATAGTAATTGTACTGTGGTTCAAGTGGTGCAGTGCTAGCCTTGAGCAAAAGAAGCTCAAGGACAATGTCCCAGACCCTGAGTTCTAGGCCTAAGATAGACATATTTATATATAAATCTGAGTAAAATAATGTAAATTGTTGGTGTATAACGTGGGCCATTTGAAGGACACCTATCAGTTTCTGTTCATATTTAACTATCTGCTAACAAAATCCCAGCTATGAATTTTTCAAGCTTTATCATTTCTTAACCTAAACATTTTCTGTTTGGGCAATTCATTTTGTTATTCTACTGAGAAAAACATTTTTGTCGGTTATGGGACTTGAATTCTGGGCCTGGGCACTGTCCCCAAGCTCATCAGTTCAAGTCTACTACCCTATCGCTGGAGCCATAGCCACATTTCTGGTTTTCTGGTTGCTGTTTGGACATAAGAGTCTCACAGACTTTAGTGCCTGGTCTGGCTTTGACCCACGGTTATCAGATCATAGCCTCCTGATTAGCTAAGATTACAGGCATGAGCCACCAAGCCCTGCTGAGAAAAGCAATTTTTGTAAGGCCATTAACACTGAAGCTAAAAATAATCTACTAAATATTTATTTGTAATAAAACATAATACTAAAGGTCTGAGAGGTAACTTAACAGTACAACTCTAGATTTTGAGGTAACAGTTAAGCATGATACAAATATAATTATTTCAACAGATGACACAATTGTTAATAACAAAATAGAAGCTTTTTTATCCTAATGTTATTAAAAATGAAAAACACGAGTTTACCAGATATCACAGTTAAGAGAGTGAGAAAATCCTCAAGATTTTGCGTTATAAAATATGAGCTTTTGACAATAACAAAATTAAGCAAGATCATATATGGATGTAAACTAGAAATTTAAAAAATATTACCAATGTATTACTATTTTTCTATTAGTTAAAATAAAAGAAAGATGCCATATGGATTAATAATTTCATAATATTTCATTCGTTAAGCTTTTATATAGCTAAGAGGATATTTGAATGACCATTCTGTAATTTTTTATGAATTATTCATTTGATTTTAAGATTATATACTGCTGAGATACATGAACTCAATCATCTTTCCATTAAAAGCAACTCCAGTCTGACAGAAACTATTTTTCTAAGTCTACACAACGCTTTTGAACAGCCCTACGTGCTCTGTTGTGAAGTTTTAGTTAAATATCACTAAATTAATATCTTTATCTGTACTGTTTTTCAATCTCTGGATTTCTAACAAAAATATACTACAATGTGTATGACATATCAAATATTAGAAATATGTATTTATCTGTGTGATTACATGAATTACAAACTATTGAATTATTTCTATTTATTAATATTGCTACTCCGATATATTATGAGACAATTTACCAGACAGTAAAATTTGTTAAGTTTTAACCATTTTACTGAAGAAGTCTACAGCATTATTAAAGAAGTAGTAAAATAAATTATCTTGCTAATAAGACATTTGTAAACTGTTATTCAAATTATAGATATTTCAGTCAGTCATCTTTAGCTGTCAATTATTTTTGTGAACTGGCTCAGAAATCTGCATCAGACAAAAGCTTGAAAGAATACTAGTGTTAATGGAAAAAAAAAACTTCCATGCTAGAAAGCTTTCAGTTTTCCTGTGATGTTTTCAAAAGACAAAATGAAATTGCCATTAAAGAATGCACAGCAGTTAATAGCTTAATTAATTGTCAAGCAAGTTGTTGCCTGTGGAAAATTTAATACATGTATACCTCTTAAACTTCCATGAAAGTTACATTGTTTTGTTTGGGTTTTTTATTTTGTTTTGCTTTGCTTTGCTTGCTTTGTTCTAGATAATGTATTCATCTACAGGATGTATCATGTCCACTTAATGTTTACAACCAAATTAATATTTGCTTTTAATAGTATTAGTATCCATAAATCTATATTTGCCTCAGTGACCTGTTACATTAGACAGAGCCTACATTTGATTGACTTTAATACAAGAAATTTGATTAATAAAAAGTGGAAATTCTCATTTGAATACAGTTATAAAAAATCAGAGAAACTTTAGTTCTATCATTTCAAATGAAGGCAAGTGTTGATTAGTTATGATTGTGAGATCTGGAAGGAAATATATGACAATACTAGGTGATGAATAAATAAGAAATGTGAGTGTCTCTGCTGCAAGGCTACTTCCAATGTATTGCCCTGAAATGAATAAATATTTTTATGAGTAAGAATAATGAAGTCATACAATAATCTAATTATAAGTATAGTCATAGTTACTATTTTATTATAATTTGTTATCTTGCATTCAAAATCAATATAATTATGGAAAATATGTTTTTATTGAGGATTACATCCCTGTCAATATTTTGGAGATGACTGAGCTTGTTAAATTTCAAATTTCTGCATCCTTAAAATAAGAAATGATGCAGTTTCCTTTCTTTCCATTTATTTATTTATTTATTTATTTATTTATTTATTTTTGAGGAAAAGTTGCATTTGGACTGTCAAGATTAAGAGGCAGTGTCACAAATACTGACAGGCCCTGCAGGCTGTGGATAGACTTATTAGTCACAAGACAAGTCATGCTCATAATTAGTGCATCCTCCCTCCTTGCATCCCATTGCTCTATTACTCAAGGAAAACACTGCCATGAACAGTTTCACCAACCTGCATGACACATGAAAAGAGGAGTCTGTTACTTGGGTGGATGAGGGTGGAAGAGTAGCAGCATGTTCAATTTTATTCATGCTAAATCTGCTGTAATTGTGTGTCTCTGCTTTCTGATAGTTTTAAAAATTAACTATTTTCAAATGCAAATTTTAAATGTATTGGCTAAGAAATTATCACAGAAAACTAACTTAATGACCAAGAAGGTAATTATGTGGAAAGGAATTTGTTTCCTAAGAATAGTCATCAATATATGCCATGTATTTAAACAATTTAGAAACATTCCATCTTGCTCACAAAATTGTAAAAGAAATAAAATGTTCAATTCCATTAGAATACTGTAGGGAAAAACTCATTCAAAAGCAAACCAAAAAATGACCTTTGCCACACTGGGTTGATTTGTTTCCTTGGAATTGAATACAACACACACACACACACACACACACACACACACATTAAAACTTGTGAAAAATTAAAAAATATCAAAACTAAATTAAATTAACTGAGATCATTATTTTATGTTTACTATACTGTAGACGTACATAAATTGATTTTAAAATATCACTAAATATATGACATGGAAAAAATCAGTGAGAAAGCCATGAAAATATTATACATGTTAAACTATAGTATGTACATATATAAACACATACATACTTTTAATGACTAATCATATAATTTTGTAGAATTTTTGTTGTAGAGATGACAAACATGTATCCAGTAAATCAAAATGATTATAAATTATATTGTGATTTATTATTGTCTCAATTACCACCGAATTTCTGAATACTTTGTGCCAATTCAAATTGCTAGTTTTTCCTCTTTGCCTCCTAAGTAGCTGAAAGTACAATCATGAGCCACAATGCTTTGTTTTATATATATATATATATATATATATATATGTACGTTTGTTAATATTTCCTATAAAGGTAGATTTTTAAATGTCTTTTAGTTTTTTTAAAAAATCCTTTAAACAGTTGTACAAAAGACTCCATTTAACAAAAAAAGATTCCATTTAACAACTTAGTTTAAGAGTATAATTTATTTTGATCATTGTCACCTTTCCCAGTATTTTCACCTATCTTTTCCCAAACTACCTCTTCCCTGACTTTTATTTTTTCATTTTATCTATTTATTTATGTTGCCAATTCTAGGCTTGAGCTCAGGGCCTGAACACTGTCCTTGGACTTTCTCAAGGCTAAAGCTCTACCACTTGACCCTCAGCACCACTTCTGTTTTTAGTTTTTGGGTTTTTTTTCTATGTATGTGGTACCTAGGAACCGAACCTGGGCCTTTGTGCATGCTAGGCTAGCTCTCTACCACTAGACCAAACGTCAGGCCCCCTCACTTTTATTTTTAATTTTGTAGGGCGTACACTGAATTGTTTGCTACATTCTCCTGCTAGTCTATTTTTCTATTTTTGCCCTTGACTCAACCTCACAACTTCAAGTTCCTGATTGAGTATTTGGTGTTTATTGAGCCAAAACTTCACAGGAAAAATATTAAAGATGTGCAGCATATCTGTTTTAACAATGCAATTTAAATATGAAAATAATACTTGTTTCAATGTGTTACGGTGTGAAGGATACAGCTAAGAAATAACCTATATTCTGTATCAAAATGCTCCCTTTCCTCAAGGTATAAAAGGTGCTAATTGGAACTCTTGTTATACAGGGTCCTGTCTCTATTCTATTAGAATTACATAGATATTGTTAACTCCTAAATTGCTTTTTTCCTGCAATTTCAGTCTGTGCCCCAAATTGATATTTTGTGGTATTTTTATTATTTTTAACTTTCTCTGATTTGTTCTGATTCTGAGCTTTACATGGGATGTTTCTAACTGTGACAAGGAGCTTTCATGTTTCCCTTACCTTCCCTGCAATATTTTCAGGGTATGTGGTCTTACATTGAGATCTTTGATACATTTGGAATAGACTATATTGCACGGGGATTTGTAAGGATCTTGCTTCGTTTTTCTGCACACCTAGGCTGATTCTGCCAACACAATTTTTAAAGAGACTGTCTGTCTTACATCCTTTCTTTTTTACTCCCTTATCAAATATTAGGTCTGTGGGTTAGTTCTGGGTCTTATATTCAGTTGGTCCCCAGATCTATTCTTGAGTCAGTACCAAGTTGTTTTTGTTTTAATTATCGTTTCCTTGTTCTTTCCTCCTCCTCCTCCTTTTCCTTCTCCTCCTCCTCCTTCTCCTCCTCCTCCTTTTTTTTCTTCTTTCTGTCCTTTGCAGTTGATTTTTACTTTTGTACCCTTTCTCAAATATAAGTCTATCTTAGTTGAGGATTGTAAAGGGAAGCACAGAATCTGTGGGTGATACTCACTAGACACTATGTTGGAAATTAACTTGGGGGTAAGGAGCTAGGAGGGAAAAATTGGGAGAAAGTGAGGTAAGGGGTGATCCTATTGGAACAATAATGTACTCATTATGTGACTTATGCAACTGTAACCCCTCTGTAATCACCTTCATAATAAAATAAAATTAAATTAAATCAAATTAAACACATGCACAGGGAAAAAACTCTGCTACTTCTCATAGTTCAGATTTTTCTAAAACATAGAGAATACGATAAAATAATGGTCTAAAAGGTTGTTGAAAATCATTTCTTTTCTGTAAAGAAAGTGTGACATTCTCAACGTGTGCTCTCGGTTATCCTTTTCTGTCTCTGCCTGCTTTCTGTATGTGTTCTATTTGGGTTTTTATGTTTCTTTTTTCTTTTTCATTCTGTTTGTTCCTGTATTTTTATACTGCTTTTCTATGTTTCTATGTTTCTTTTGTCTTTCTTAGTTGTTTCTTTTTCTATTATTTCTTTGGCTATCAATGTAGTCTATGTGTTTTCATGTGCTCACCTCTTTCTTCTTAAAATTGGAATTTTTTAACTCCCTCCCATTTTTTTTTGTCAATCCCGGGCTTGATCTCAGGTCAGGGGCACTGTCCCTTTTTTTTTTAATCAAAGCTAGGACTCTACCACTTAAGCCACTGTTCCACTGCTGGCCTTTCCTGTTTGTGTGGTAATAACTGGATGATGTCCATGACACAATAGCCCAGTCACTAAATATACATGATCATATATAATGAAGTATATCAAAATGAATTCCAATAATGGGAAACAAGGTTTCTAAAAATGCACTGCTTTCAGTGCATTTCAGTTATTTTTTTTCTTTGCCTTTTTCCTTTTTTAAAATTTTGTTCTTTTGTGTGTGTGTGTGTGTTTTTTCTTTTGTTTGGTGTAGCCTATGTCTTATATAAGTTTATCAGATAGGTGCAGAAAGAAAATATCTAATCTACATGCCAAATAATAGAATTTATCATATAGTTTCATTGTAATTAATAGTAGGGTTATATTATATTCACCAGATAGAAGGTGCATTATTTCACAAACATTGATACCCTTTCTTATATCCTGGTCTCCATTTCCTCCCCCTACCCCACCCCCTCATCTTGTTTCCCCTTCCCTAAAATATTTCAAATAACCAAATAAGCACATATATATGTATATATATATATTTATACAATATAACAGATAACAAGGTAAAATACTGTAACAATATGAGATAACCGAGGGACAGCAAAAGAGATGAGAAATAACAAAGTACTACATGGCCTTATGAATCTAGGTTTTGTTCTATTATAAATCGCTGCTAGGAGAGTCCAAGGTTTCTACTGGTTATAACAAATGAGGGAAACCATTGAGCCTATATTCCTCTGAGTCTGGCTTACTTCACTTAATATGCAAATGATAGAATGTTTAAGATGCAATTTAAAAAGTGTACTTTGTACTTCAGATGACTATAATTTGGAATTAAATATGCACACAACTAAGAAAGGTATTGAAATCCCCACAGAATATACCTCTAAGACATATCATAAGGGAGAAAAAGAGTTCTCCAATGTGTTTGAGGGGCCCTTGTGTGATCTGATGTTCAGTTTTAGTGGAGTAGCTGAGATCTGCAGCTGTCCTTATAACCAAAGTCTTGATAGTACCAGGAGTTGGAATTCTGTAATTCACCTGTAGGAAGTGACTCTAATGGTTATAGACTGGGTTCTGCAATGTTTAATTATAGATGGTTGGGCCATAATTGAATTCTGAAGCCTCTATGATATGGGTGTATGACTGTTACCTAGATTTCCACTCTGAATAAAATTGGGAAATAGAGTTTTAATGCCTGCCTGTACCTTTTAAATCAAAAAGAAAAGATGCATTTTCTAATCAACTTACCAGCAGGACCAGAAAGACATTTTATACTCCAGAAGTGGTGTTTCTACAACTTTTCTCCCAGCCTCCATTAAGCAGCACTGGAGTATGTGGCTTCTTAGTTCACAGGTGAAAGGAGGCTATACTCTGCAGCCTAGGTTCTGCAGAGCTTTTGAGGGTGGGCAGAGCTGCCCTGTAACTGGAATCTGAAGATATTCCCAATAAGGGGATGTCTAGTGCCTCGCTTTCCACTCCCAGTAATACGGGAATTGAGTACTTTCTTCAGATCTTTCTGTTCTTTTGAAGTGAACTTTTAGAGACTTCCGGTTTTGTCGTTCTAAAGTAGTAGGCTGGGCTGCAAGCTGCACTAGAATTTGGCTGGAACGCCAACCTGTTATTGCTACAGGGCAGGGGTGCCTCTGCCGGGCTGGTCTTATTGTTAGCAGGTAGAGGCAGTGGTTGGTATCCTATTCCTTGGCCCTTTGCAAAAATTGTATCACTTCTCTGGCGAGTTTTTCCGGCCAGATTTCTGACAGCTTCTTTGTCACTTTCAACAATGGTAGATTTCGTAGGCAAGGGAAAGGGATCCCATCCATGTGTTCTTTTTTCCAGGAGGAGATGTCCTTTGTGGAATACTCATGGTTCCTGGTGATGATTCAGATTGCCTCAAGGCATGACAAGTTTTTTTGGTACTGATTGTGGCTAGTTTGGAGGTGTGTTCCTCTTCCTACTTTTTCCCACATGACTCTCTAAACCCTATATTGATGAAGATTTGTGCCAAACCCAAGACGAAGCTGCCATGGTGAGGGCTGCCTCACTGGTTTTTGTCTTGTTATGCATGCAGTATATATTTCTGTCTTAAAGTGAATAACATTCTATAATTATAGTTTACTTCCTATGACTCTCCAGGGGTGGATTACCTGCTGGGACGCTAAATCTCTGCTTTGTCACAGGGGGCTTATGTTCTTCCCTGTTCTTACTCCACCATCTTCCTGCTTTGCCTTAGGTTTAAATTGCTGAGCACCATTCACAATGCTTTTTCAGTAGTCGAACAAATTTACATTCCCACCAAAGAGCATTTTAGGGTTTCTTTTGTGTGACATTCTTGCCATTATTTGTTATCGTTTGTTTTCTCCATAAAAGACCATTCTAACAAGGATCAGGTGGAATCTAAACTTGGTTTTGATTTGCATCTCGTTTACAGCCAGAGATGTTGATGGTTTCTTCACGTGTCTATTCACCATTGCAACTTCTTAGAAGACTTTTTCACTCATTAGCCCTACAAATACCTTTGAGAACTTTGTTAAATGAGGACTGGATTCCTTTTCTGTTTTTTCTTTGCTTAACTCACCCTAGATATTGATACAGATTTTAGTACTACACATGACTGATTTATGATTTTTTAAAATCATGTTGTTACTTCAGTGGTTAAAATAGTGAATTCATTATTAATATAGTAAAGTCAGAACCTAATTTTTTATTATCTAATGCTTATAATGTCTCATACACACATAAATTTAACACAATTTGGATGTGGTGCTGTGGCTCAACATGGTAGAATGGTATCCTTGAGTTGAAGAGCTCAGGACAGTGCCCGGGCCCAGAATTCAAGCCCCACAAAGGACAAAACAACAACAGAAAGAAAGAAAGAAAGAAGAAAGAAAGAAAGAAAGAAAGAAAGAAAGAAAGAAAGAAAGAAAGAAAGAAAGAAAGAAAGAAAAAATGAAGGAAGGAAGGAAGGAAGGAAGGAAGGAAAGGAAAGGAAAGGAAAGGAAAGGAAAGGAAAGGAAAGGAAAGGAAAGGGGAAAGGGAAAGGAAAGGAAGGAAGGAAAGGAAAGGAAAGGAAAGGAAAGGAAAGGAAAGGAAAGGAAAGGAAAGGAAAGGAAAGGAAAGGAAAGGAAAGGAAAGGAAAGGAAGGAAAGAAGGAAGGAAGAAAGAAAGAAAAGAAGGAAGGAAGAAAGAAAGAAAGAAAATAAGAAAGCAAACTAGCAAAATTCAAGTAGAAAATAATGTTTTGGCTTGAATATAGAGCTAGCCTATAGCACATAGCAACATTATCCCGAAATATATACATTTACAGAAAATACACAGGAAAAGAATAGTGACTAAATATCCCTCTGAATCAGTGCATAAAATAACAATTTAAGAATAATATATTATCATAGAATAAAGTGGAGCTAATGGCACACATACAAATATATGTGCATATATTCAAATTTGGATAAAATAGAAATTAGACACATCACAAAGAGCCCTCATAATGAACTTATCCTTATTCTTCTTGGAATCATTTGATATCAACAACTTGCTTCTGTGTGATATTTCTACTGTAAATATTCTAAATCATTTACAACATATTTCAATGAAGAATTTATGAAACCTCTTAATTTGGAATTCCACAATGAAAATTTGATACATCAAATAAGTTATGTATGCAAAAAGTTATGGTTAATCAGGATTTCTCATGGTTTAATTTAATGGCATCATTTTACCTAGTGATAAGGAAAGAATGAATGAATGACCAAACTTGGGCTCTTTAGTGTTGAGGGTTCTATTGTTCCTTCAGCTTAGAAGGTGCTTGTTGATAGTATTTCTAATCTTCAAGACAGTACTTTAAATAACGAACAAACCAAACAAAAGTCTCTAGTTAACTAACATGCCATCTTTGAATTATCTGAAGCTAAATTACAAAGGGACTTGAATGATATTGTTATATATCTAATGCTGTAGCCTTTTTCATTATATAATTCCAAAATTGATGGCTAAAACCTGACAAGGATAATAAACATCTCTAATTACCAAAGAGCACTGTCTCCACAGGCTACTATTCTTGTCTTAAAGGCATTTATGTTCCTTTCCTGGCAGATAGATTTGCTCTGCCTCTTAGCCTGACATAAATTATTTTTATATCAATCTTTCAAAAAAAAGAGGTTGTCCTCTGAGTGATAGCTATGGGAACTATAGTACCTGTGGGAAAAGAAAATTAATTTGTCTCATTATTTTCTATATCTCACTATTCCCTAAGCTGCAATACAGCTTAGAAACTTATAGTGGAAGTCTAAGCCTCTACAGTTAAGTTTCATGTGCAGATATCATTAAAGAGAAAACTCCTTAAAATAAGGTTAGCTGCTGGGAATTGAAAGCAACAAAATGAGAGTTAAGGAATCCAACAAGGAGCAATACTTAATCCAGCTTCATTATTTTTACTATGACACAATTACATCACCTTGTTATTTGGCTAGAAAATGCAAAATATTAGACATCTCATTAGGAAAATAGGATGTACTATCACCTTTTGTGCAGGAGGTGTTTTTTTTTATTTTTTTTCTACTAGAGATGAAAAAGGATTTCCACAAACCACACTAATATATAAGCCAAGCTTTAAATTTTTTAAATTGGCTCACATGCTCTCCTTAACTCATATTTTAAAAAATATGTTAAATTTTAGATGGGATCATTTAAATCAGAAGATATGAGTTTCCAAACAATACACAGTAAGCTAAAAATAAAGCTGTTATCAAAGCTCAACTCTGAAATTCCATGTTATGCTGACATTAATTGATTTACTTTACGATTTTAGAGAGGTAAAAATGTTTGCATAATATAATATGAATATTTTTAAAGAATTATGTTCAATTAAACAATGTTATTTATCTTATACTATTTAAATAAACCTGGTATCAGTGGTGCATGCCTGTAATCCTCGATACTCAGAGGACTGAGCTCTAAAGATCATTGTTCAAAGCCAGCTCAGGTAGGATGCTCCATGAGACTGTTATTTCTAATTAATCACCAAAGGCGAAAAAGTGGACCAGTGGCTAAATTAGAAAGCATTAACTGATCTAAAGTGAAAAAGCTGAGGAACATTCCTACCCAAGTCCTGGGTCCAAGCCCAAGGATTAACACTAAGAATACATAAATTATCAAAACACCATATGTTATCAAAACATAATTACTTACATACAGTAAGATCTTCAACAAGTTTATAATAAAAGACAAAAAAGCTATCAACTATATATGTACAGAAAATAATCTTATATTTCTGACTATTAATAAAAAATTGGCAAAATTATTTCTTTCGAAGGATATTCACATGTACATTATATGAAAGAAGACGTGTAGATTCTGTATGCTGTTTTGAGCATGACATCACCAAAATAAGTTCCAGTTGGATATTATCAGAAGATAGGTGAAAGATAAGTGTGGAGGAGAGATAGGACTCTGAAAATGAATCAATTTTTGCAAAATTTCCAGGAAATGAAAATATACTGGTAAAAGTTCTTCCAGTAATCAAATGATTCTGAAAATAGACCATGAATCCTGAGGCCAATTCATGCCATCCTCCTTTGGAAAATGTGCATATGTACTTATTGGCATTTATGATGACAGTATGGCAGTTTCCTGTCCTCCAGGGGGTCAATGTACCTCAATCCCATCTGAGCAATAATGAGTTTAATCAGTAAAAAATCAGGAATTGTATGTTTGAAGTATAATTTCCTTGATTTCATGAAATAGATGTTGGGTTATTTTTCTGTTTTCAGAACCAGTATTTTTTTCGATGTTTATAAATTCACAGGAAGCACAGATACAATTGGATGAATGAATGACAATAGGACCTGATAAATTTAGGAACTGATAAATTAAATAAATACAATTTAAGTAGAATGTTTCAGAAAAGTTTATAAATAAGACAAATTGGTGAAAATGTATCAAATATTTCTCAGAGCTTCCTTTTTAAACAAATAGTGTCCTTCATTTAGAATTAAATTTTAGGTTAAATTTTGTAGCTAGACTGCAGTGCTGGGGGAAAAAAGCACCTATGTGAAAACACAAAAGAAATTAACACTAAAAGGGACCAACTTTCAATGGACAGACTTAAACAGACACTGTTTTGAGGGGGGAGAAAGCAGTTTCCACTACAACATGACAGAAAATAATCTGTATAATTTCAAATACTTTTTAGTAAAGAATAACTAGAACAAAGGAATTAAAACCAAATAGATAAGAAAATGAATTAAGCTAGGATAATCAATATCTAATGTTCTTTACCTAGCTAGATTCAGTAGAGAAGCAATTGATCTAGAGCATGAAGTAATTATGATGCCATTACTCACCTAAAAGGATGCAAGTTCAATACTGGGTATAATCTGACTGCTGTCCTTGTGGCTGGGAAATAATGACTAGAACAAAAGAGTATACAATTAGATGCTTACTTTCTATAAATTATTCTTCTTCTTGAAAGTGGAAGAGAGTCTATAATCAATATGCAGCTTCCTCCCCTATATCTGAGATGAATTAATTCTTTTGAAATTAGTAAACTTGGCATTCAAAAGAAACATCCATACAGAGAGAAACGAAAACACTAGTAATTTACTAGACACATTATTTCTAATTTTAACTGCTGTTGCAGATAAAAATTTGAAACAGTTTATAATTTGTCTAAATTCATGCAACATTATTTTATTTGACTTTTAATTTTGATAGTAGAGCTTGAACTCAGAACCTAGGTGAGCCCCCGGAGCTTTTTTTCAAGGCATAGTACTGTAGAACTTGAGACACAGAACCATTTCGTGTGTGTGTGTGTGTGTGTGTGTGTGTGTGTGTGTGTTTGTGTCTGTGTCTGTGTCTGTGTCTGTGTGTTTGTTTAAGTGGAGATAAGAGTCTCAGGCTTTCCAGTCTCAGTTGGCTTCCAACCATGATTCTCAATCTTCAACCTCTTCAGGAACTACTATTACAGGAGTGATGCACTAGTTGCCAGGAATTTGATATTTTAAATTATAGTACCACTAATTATAATTGCAAATTTTCGAATTAACCATAGTAAATCGGACAATTATTAATTCAGTTCACAGTCCTTTAACGAATGTAATAAAATGTGGGTATTTTTTCATATATAATGTGGGTATTTTTTAAACTTGTATGCAGTAAATATTTGTCCTACTGGAAAACCAAAGATTTTTAACAAATAATAATTTACTCTAGTTTGCTCCTCACTTAAGCAGATCAATTTGCTTGGGTAATGAATATGGTACAATTACATTTCAAATTCACTGAGTTTGGTTTTCTGGGTTTGCAGGTTCAACCCACATTTGGGAAAATTTATGGTTCTTAGACTTGAGAATATCATGGAAACCTTAGGAGTACATACACAATTTCTAAGCCCTTTCAGAAAACTAATCGGCATGGATTTAAAATTCATCATTAGACATCAGACACAGAACAAAAGTAAACTTCACTTCATTTCTAAAGGAAACTAGTCATTGAGCTGGTACAAATGATCTCATTTCTTGTAAAAAAAAATCCAGAAGTAGCTCTGTGGCTCAAGTGGCAGAACACTAGCATTAAGAAAACCCAAGAACACTGTACCTTAAGTTATTTTCATTTTTTATTACTGAGCAAGACATTGACAACCAAATTGATGAATTAAGGAGAACAAAGAAATGGTGACATTGTCAAGAGGTACTTGCATTTATACACAAGGTGGCCTAGGCTATGATCCTCTCATATGTGTTTGTCTCATGCATGGAATGAAAGTGGTATACTACCATAGCCAGCTTTCTATACTTTGAGATTGTCTCTTGTGGACATTTTGCTTGGAATTGACTGAACTGCAGTTCTCTAAAGGCACCTTCATGAGTAACTAGGACAACAGGCATGAGCCTATATACTCAGTTTAATTAGGAAATTTCTTATCATTTCCATCACTTCCAAGAGCCTTATAAATATTAGAATGAAACATTAAAGCAAAGAAGAATTACATTTGGCATTAAAAATAGCATAACAGTGATGGATACTGATAAATATGAAGATATTAACAGATACAACACTAAGTCTTGCCCCAACTTCAATATTTAATGATGATACCTTCCAATCAGTCAGTAGAATAAAAAATTAAAATTTTATAAAAAAGATCTCATGAAAATGTTTCAGTTATTTACACAATTTTCTCAGGAGATTGAAAATACACATTTATTTTCAGACCAAAGTAACTATCGCAATATACTGTTAAAAAAATACCTAATCTTATGAACATCTTTGTATCTTTCAGTTTACACTATGAGGGAAAACACCATCATGTGCTATCATCTAGAGTCAACTGTTTCTAAATAATATATATATATATATTAATACAACCATATTCCTACTAAATTTGTTTAAGAGTAAGGTGAGTACAGTTGAATTTGCATCCTACAAAACATACCACAATATGTTAGAGAAAAGTAAGTATTTTTTGCAAAACTTTCCTTAAGTTTATAGTCAGGTTTTACTCTCTTCTATATAAATAGCAGCCATCTCCTTGCACTACAAACCTGTCACATCACATAAACTTGGTTGAGTGAATTGAGTAGATAGGAAGCCTCTAAGGAGACATCAGTTACTGCAGGAAGTGGGCTCAGTGATTCAGGAATGCTCACTCATAAATACTTTGCCAAAGTCCCAAGTTTGTGTTGATAAGAATCAGGACATAGAGGTGCTGTTAAATGACTTCCTGACTCTATTTTGGTACTTTGAGCTGTTCTGAGATATTTCTCAATATAGCCATAAAATAATAGTTTCTTGGCGAAATTCCAGTTTCCCAACTCACCCATAACCACTCTAAATCCTTCTTGAAGTAAAAAGTAGGTGCAAACTTTTAAGGTCTGTTTCTGTTAAAGCATGTCGACAATTCAACCATAGCGCTGACTATGGAGCCAGCAAACAAATTGTGTTTAATCACATAGTGATAGTATCTTTCAAAAGTTTGTCTACAGAATTTGGAATAAACACTAGTTTTGATTCTACACCTCTGAATAAAATGCTGAAAATAAAAATGAAAAAAGGTAGATTTATGGTAATGTTTCTCAATTTGTGCAGGTGTAAAGCTTAAGAAAGCCAAAAAAAAAACAGCAATGAAATAAGCACTTGTTAACATGCATTTTAAAGTCTGCTTTCAGACTCAACTGAGATCAGAACAAGACCAGTAGCAAAAATGTGAATAAAGCCAGGTGTAAGTAGCTCTTAGATCATGGAACCAAAGAGGCTAATGAAAGATACACAGCTTGCTATGTGCATATTCATACTATTTTTTTAACATTTTGTTGACCAAACAAAGCAAGCATTTTAGCTGCTTCTTGCTCATAAGCCACATAATTACTTTTGCTACTTGCCATATGTAAAACCATATATTTTCCCCTTTTCTTTATTTTTCTTCCCAATATTTTATTTCCTCTTACCATACCTCTAAGTAGGTTTTTGTAAAGACAAATAAATGATAAATGATACTTGTGATATACCAATTATGTGTTTAATCTACACATAAGAACATTAAACTATTCATTTGACCCCATCTTCTAGATAAGGAAATGAGCATTAACCTACCCAAAAATAAAGAGCCAATAGTGGCATAGATGACATAAGTTCCTAATATAATTAAATGGAAAGGGGATTAGAGTTGCCTACAGCAATTGAAAATGTTTCAGAAACTCTTCTAAACAGAATTAAAGAGTGTATTGATCAAGACGCAATGTACTCATAATCTAACAGGCTGAATTGCAACACCTTTTTCACTTAAAGATAATAAAAATAAAATGTAAAAGTGACACAAGAAGCCCTGTGCTTGTGGCTCCCATCTAGAATTCTAGCTACCAAGAGGCTGAAATCTGCCAGCCCAGGGAAGGAAAGCCTTTAAGACTTACCTTCCACCAAAATCCAGAAGTGAAAGTACGGCTCAAGTAATAGAACATTATCCTTGAGTCCAACATCTCAAGGACAGTTTCAGACCCTGAGTTCAAACCCCAGGACTGACACACTCAGACACATGTTGATCAAGTCATATTTTATGGTTAACATTCAATGCTCTCCATAAAACAAATTATATCCAATAGAGAATAGTCATTTTTTCTTCCTAGCTAAGCCACTGTTGGTCTATGAGGATTTACTTACATATTAGAATCTATAAAATGATATACTGATATTTTTCTCAGACAAAAGGAAAACAAAAATTAGGAACAAAAAACTGGAAAATATTTACCCTTTGTTCTATAAGAATATCAACTACCATTGCTAACTATAAAGTTTCCAACAGTAGCAAAAACTAAGCCAAATAAACCAGAATCATTTACATGCCAATTTATATAATTACCATGAATTTATTCTATTTCTTCTCAACACTGGAATTTAATATAAAGCATTAAAATCAATGCATTAAAATGGTTAAAATTGTTTATAATACCATAATAGAAATCTACAAAGGAAGAAAAAGTTTTAAAAGATAAAATCATATATAATTTGTTAATGGTGGAACAATCATTGATCAGAGCAATAAGGCATACATAATTTATGAAAACAAATGGAAATCATTATTTGAATGAATTTAAAGTACACTACAATAGTGGGATGTTTTCATTCAGATAACATTCAAAGAACCTGCGGTTGCTCATACCTGTATTCCTAGCTACAAGGAAGTGAGATCTGAGGACCACAGTCTGAAAGCAGTCTAATCAGCAAAGCCTACTGAAACCCATCTCCAAAATAATCAATGAAATACAAGGCTGGAGATGTGACTCAAATTGTGGTAGAACAAATGAACAAGAAAGGTGAGCAAGCAATTCAAAAATCCCATATGTTAAAAAAAAACAACAGTAGTATATGCACATTCACACACAGATACATACATACAATTTGAATCAAAGTGTTATGATAAAATTTGACCACCCAGTAGAAATTTATTTGACTCAATAAAGAAAATTTACTCTTTTCTTAAAAGTGGTAATAAGTTCAATCATACCTATACAGTTGAAGTACATCCAAAAGAAAAATATATCAGAAAATTCATTTAACTGGATTTACAAATTATCAATCTAATGAAATTTGTTGAGATAATCAATGAATGATATGAACAGGTTATTATTGTGGAAAACCATTGTTCAAGAAATTTAATTATGTAAAATGGGCAGATAATTTAATAATTTCACGAGAAAATGTCTGAGAAATCACCTCCATTTTCCAAGTAAGGAAATGTCAGTCCATATGAATATTAGAAAATAAATGAATTTTACCTCTGCATTTCAATAGATTTTAAATAAGCATTTATGCAAACGTAAATGAATACCAATGTTGACATATGTTTTGAAAGAAAACAAGCCTCAAAGAACATGCACGTGAGGGCTCACAGAAAATTTAAGGAAATGACTGAAGAATGTGTCTCTTGACACATTAACTATTGAATAAGAAAAGCTGAACCAAAAAAGGCTTCATGGAACGATAAAAGAAACCCACACGTAAAGAATTTCTGGCCTTGCTGGAGAACAAGCCCGAGAGATCAGTCAGATCCAGCTGCAAATAAGACCATGAGAGTTGCCAAGAAAATGACTTCCTGCTGTTCCTGAGCACCAGTTTCTGTGGCATCAGCAGTGACCTTGGACCTTTCATCCTGCTTCAGCATCAATGCACCTGTCATGCATGTGAATCAGATGTCATCATGCAGCTGTTGCCATCCACCTTGGAATAGTCTTGCAGGTTTGGGAGTTTGGGGTTCATACTGTATATATTATGCTACTAGACAAAAAAAGTGTGTCTGACTTGGTTTTTTTCTGCTTCCAAGTAACTGGGGAAATTGGATAACTGGATGCTTCTCATACATGATTTCATATGAATATTTTGGTTATTTCCAATTGCAAGAATATTCTCAATTCTGTTACCATTTTTGGTTTGACCTATTGCTTATTCAGCAGTATATTTTAGTTATCAGAGATAAAATGTTTCTGTAACTATTTGTATTCATTTTGTCTACTTTCTAAGATAAATTTCAAGTATCTGCATGAATTCCATTACTTGCAATATTTGTTAATTGTTACTTGAGTTCTAATAGTTTATGCAATCCTAATGTATTTTATGTAGTTGTGTAATTGCAGTGATTTGATATTTTATAAATGTATATTTGTCAAGCATGGACGGTAGTCTTCTGTGATTGTTCCTGAGATCATGTTTGTTAAATTTAATCCAAATGCTTTACAGACAAACTACTCATATCTCTTTATTATCTTCCTTTTCCATTTATTCTTTTTTCATTTTGTCAGTTGTGGGAATTGAACTCGGGGACTGGATGCTGTTCTGAATTCATTCACTCAGGACTAGCCCTTTACCTCTTTGAGCCACAAAAACACTTTCCATTTTCTGCTGGTTAATGGGAGATTGCAGTCTAATAAACTTTCCTTCTTGGGTTGTCTTTCAGCCATGATCCTCAGATCTCAGCCTCCTGAGTAGTGTGAATTACAGGCATGAGCCACCAGAGCCTGGAGTATCTATTTACTCTTTATCAAAGTATCAACATTGGTTAAAAATATCCTATAAGAATTACAAAACTATGTATAGTTTTGCTTTAGATAATAAGAATATGTGCATATTTGAAGTGAATTTACTTTCAAACATCTGTCGAAAGCTATTAAAAATTTACCGATGTGCTCTAATGGTTCAGTACTAAAAACTATATAAAAGTAGCTAGTCACCCAGAAATCACAGCTATGGATTCATTGGCTCTCTCTTCCAACTATTATCTTTAGCGTCTGCGTTGCAAAAAATAAACATTTCCCCTTTAAATATACTTGTTTGCGAGTTGGCTCTGTATCTAGTTAGTAAGGACCTTGGCGAGGTACTGTAGCACTGTAAGTGGAGAGTGATGGCTCACTTGACAAACTTCTTCAGAATCTGTGGCATTCTACAGGTTTCTGGTTTGTAGAGTGCTCATAGCTTTAGCTTCCTCAGTACCCAGAATCTTCAGGGACTGCAGGAAGCCAGCGTCACATGGCCAACCTCTTCCCCAAAAGAATCCAATTGGGGTAGTTATATATAAGAGTTCTCTTATTGAGGAGGAGTTAAGGTAATCTTTATATTAAATGCATATTATAAACCGGCTGCCAGTGGCTCACGCCTGTAATCCTAGCAATGCAGGAGACTGAGATCTGAGGCTCGCAATTGAAAGCCAGCCCTGGCAGTAAAGTCCGTCAGAATTTTATGTCTAATAGATCACAAGAAATCGGAAGTTGTGCCGTGGCTCAAGGGATAGGGCGATCGCCTTAAGCTGAGAAGCTCAGGAACAGCGCCCAGGCCAAGAGTTTAAGTCCCACAATCAACAAAATAAATGCATGTCATAAAAAAAATAACTGGCTCTGCAACCTGAGGTTAAGGACAGAAAGCGAAAACTGAGAAAGAAGGAAGAGGAGATATTTATTAAGAAAGATTGTACTGAGAACCTGACATTTGGAACTGTAAGCAATAATAATAGTAAATAAATTGCCTTGTCTTTCTTGCTATCTTCAGGGACATATTTAAAGCAAGTTTCATTTTAGATCCTCAGACAATAAAGTATGACAGTGCAGGAAATCTCTACCTCACTCAATGCATATTCTAGTTGATCAAAGAGAAGTGATTTAGTGTAAATGCCAGCCAGCTATATTGCACTAGAATTCACATATTCTTGAAAATAAGTACTTTCAGACTTTAGATGAAATTATGTTTTTGATCAATTGTATTCTCTATACTCTTAAGCTTCAATAATCTGGTTAGTATATATTTATTGTTGGCAATATTTCTCTCAGTAAGTATAGTGCAATAATGATGGTAGCATTAAAAAATCTTAATTTTTTCCTTTCCTACAAGAAAAAAAACCTGTAACTTTTAACCCACATTGATTTTCTTTCTCTTTCCAAACTTAATTTCATAATTTCATTTGAATTGTTTCCTTAGGTTGCAATCCTTGATCTCAACTGCATTTCTTCACAGTATTATGGTGCTTCAGCTATTCCATTTCCATTTACGTTGGAGGTAGTTTTGCCTACCTATCTTCATGTAACTAATTTCTAGTACAAAGACTAATGCTTGTGCATTTTTTACTTATGAGAATTTCCTTTATATCAATGACAGAAAGTGATGAATATAAGTGAAGACATAGCCTATTTGATAGATCTGGTTTGGATGTGACAAAATAATACTCCAATGATACATGTTTTTTCTTGTGCTTTTTCTGGACTTGAACTCTGGGGCTGGGTACTGTCTCTTAGCTGCTCTGGCTTGGGGCTATTGTTCTACCTCTCGAGCTCCCCTTATAGAATTTTTGGTAATTTGTTGGATGTAAGCCTTATGGTCTTTCTTGCCTTGGCTGACTTTGAACCAACATCCTCAGATTTCATCCTCCTGAGTAGCTAGAATTAGAGGCATGAGCTACTGGTGCCCCACTCTGTGACAGCTTTTAAAAATATTTCTTATTAGAACACATTAATTGCAACAAGATTTCAATGAGACATTCTTATGCAACTAGCCAATGCACTTTTGTCAAATCATACACTGGACTGCTCTCAAGTTTCACCGTTATTTTTTGTGCATATATGTGAAGAGTGCTATTGGATACATGTGGAGATTTAAACAAGAGAATGGTGTTTGCAAAAACAATCCAGAAAAGAAAAAACATGAATTCAGGAAAAAATATGGAGAAAGCAGTAGATAAATTAAATAACTACTTAGAATCCACATATTCCACTTAGCAAGTATAAGATGATGCATCCAATGAGTGTGAAAAGACCTTGGATATGTCCGTGTGAGAAATTATGTGATTAGTTCATGACTGAAGAAGATTCTATTGCTTTAAGGAGTAAGACAAAGGAAAAAAAATATTGAGGAGCAAGGAATTTGGCCTAGTTGTACGAGTGCTTGCCTAGAATGCACAAAAACCAGGTTCAATTCCTTGATATCACATATATAAGAAAAAAAGCCGTAAATGGTACTGGGGCTGAAGTAATAGGGCTCTAATCTTGTGAAAGCCCTAGGACAGTGCTCAGGCCCCGAGTTCAAGGCCCAGGACTAGCAAAATGTTTTTTTTTTTAATATTGAAATGGTCAATGTAATTTAAACAATGAACACAGAAAAAGAAACAGGAAGGAGGCACTGAACAATACAATGGTGAAATGTTCAAAACTCTGAAGGTTAACACAGGGATCCAGAAAAGAGGAAATTGGATTCCAATGGGAATAATTTAGTACTTTATAGAATGACTGGTAGAGAAGGATGTTTTAAAGTAGCATATTGTTAGGATGTACAGCTACTAATTGGATACTAAACATGTAGTCTATTGAATAACTGGCACAGAGAACAATATTTTTAATGAAGTACTGTAGAAATAGAAAAGGCAGCCTGACATCTTCTGGCACAAGTCCCTGTTAAAACAAATAGTGTATTGATATTGTTAATAGTTAAGATACATTATAATTAACATATGTTGGTCTAATTCTAGTGTGATTTTCAAGAGAAGGAAAACTAACAACAAACACATTATACTCCAGTAAAATATCAGCAACTAACTCACTCAAATAGTTGTTGTGATACTGATTTCAGGGTCATATCTACCCGGCTGTTAGAATACAAAGCTCATTGTCACATAATGTGGCCCACACATTTTCACAGGTCTGAAATGCAAAATGGCCTTCTCTTTCATAAGTAGTTCAAATATGAGATCCATCAATGTGGTGTATCAGGAACAACTTATTAATTTGATATGATCAATGTATTTGGAGTGTTCTCACTTGAGACAGAGAGCTCAAACATAGTGTTTACTTATTTCAGTCTTCAGTGGACATGATATTTGTATTCAATAAGTTTGGAAAACAAGTGACACACAAGTGAGAGTTCATCAAATTCTGATGACAAAAATATAAGCACCATATCATGTAATGGCAAATAAAATGAGAAGAGTGCAGGTACTTACACTGAATTTGATGAAAAGAATATATTTGATTCAAAAACAGTCAATTCGATTTCCTTAATTTAAATTTTAACCTTTAAAGTTTATCTTGTATGAAAGGGCATTTCAAAGAAAAGCAAAAGTAAAACAAAGATCATCTTCCATCTAATATTTCAGGTAATAAGAGATAATTAATGATTGCAAATAGCATTAAGCTTGCATGTCCCCAAAGATCTCAGGCCATTTACATGAAAGCCCTAGTTCTGTGTTTCATGGATGTGCTCATGATTTCTTCTTATTCTTTACTATAAAATAATTGCACTGGAAATTGAAAAGTCCTTCCAAGTAAAGAATTACTTTTAGAGAAATAAAATTAGGACTAAAACGATAGAAATAGTGGAAATCCACATGAGTCACTGAAACCACAGTCAATTTTGTCACTTTTATTTTTATCTCATAGGACAAAAGGATGGTAAATCAAATTCATGCCAACTAAAGCATTTAATTTCAGCAAGTAATTAAAAAAATTCCCCAGCTAGTATAAAATACTTCTTTAGGGAAGTGACTTTCTAAACTGCAAGGAGGAGTAGTATCACAGAGAGGCCATAGAGATTTTGCTGCTAGATGTAAAATAAACACATCCTTTACAGAATGGAATTGTTTTTATACACTACTGTGCTTATAATGAGATTGATTTCAAGTCCTGAAAAACTAATTGTATTAAAATGTGTACATAAAAGTGATGGAAGGAGGTACTTTGGGGATTATTGGATGCAATCAAAAGTTTGAAAGAATGATGCAAAATTAATATGTGCTGATATTTTAACTATTTATATGCATTGTTCTTTGGAAAAGAGCCTTTGACCTTTTTCTAAGTGAAAATGAAGATGCAATATGACCCTCACAACTGAAAACAGAGATAGAATCAATGTGGCATATAAGTTATATATTGACTTTGATTTCTGTAAGAATTCATTATATTTACTTGTTTTATTTTTTTTCTTTTCTTGCACAAATTTGTTTTGGTTGATTTCAGTAATAAAATAATTACTAAATGAATTTAATTCTCTACTACTCACATAAATTGACATAGAGTAAGCAAATGAGAATGTAAGCATATTCTAATTATACAAGCTGAGGAAAATATAATTAAATAAACTTTATTTTTTGTGCATAAGTAAATGATATTGCCCCATTCATAAGGAAATGGAAAGACATGGGAAAAAATCATATTGAGTGAAATAAGCCAGACCCAAAAGAACAAAGGCTCCATGATTTCCCTCACTTAAAATAATTACTACACATCCAGGATTTTCCTAGCAGAGGATCACAATAGCTCAAAAGCTATATACATATGGTCATACAGGATGTGACTAAGTGAAATGAACTCTAGGATATGGAAACAAGAGGTTTATCTTTGTGATTGTTGGTCTTAATGTTCTATGTGAAGTTATTTCTTTTATCTTTTGTCCATTTATGGTTAATTTAATGTGGATACTGTATCTGACTTTGTTACCTGGTATATTAAATATATGTTTATTTATTTTTTGAAATAGGGAAGGGAAGGGAGGGAAACAAGAAGATTGGGAGGGGTGGGAGGAGGGAAAGGGGCAAAAACATGAGGAGTATCAATGTTTGAGAAGTAATGCAACCACTACCTGAAGAATGTAACCATAACCCCTGTATACATTACTCCAAAAATGAAATACAATACAAAAGAATGAAAAAAATATTTTTGTATGTAAATAATATTAAACAGGTAAGCTTCTCCGGTTATACAGAAATTTAAAAGATCCATTTAATGTAAAACAGACACATTTTAAAGTCTTTAATGTTTAAAACATGTGCATATATAAATTTATTAAGCATGCAATAATAAACCAAATGAAAATATTTGAAGCTTTCTTTTGTTGATATTACCAATAGCTATGTAAAATATTGCTTTAAAATCTGAGGTCCTATTTGAAAATAATTAAAGCAAAAGAGCTGTGGGCATGTTGAAGGGGTAAATTGCCTGCCTAATGAAAGTGAGGTCCTAAATATAAATGCCAGTGCCACTCAAATGAAAAAGGCAAAACTTTCCTGATAAGTTAACTATTATTACATGAAAATTTAAAAACTCGTAAGTTATTTGCATATTATTCTTCTTGTGTCCCATTGTAATAAAAAATGCTTAATCTATTTCTGCCATATTTTAACCTTCATTTTCTGATGTCATATTTTCATATATTCTCGATGATTTCTATATATGAAGAAAAATGTAACACAAATACAAAGTTTAGATAGTCATACTACTGGATTAAATAATAACTTTGTATTTATATATTGGTAACCTAGATTCAAAGTTATTAAAATCAGGCAATAATTAGCTACTGAAATCAATGATGAAATTCAGTTTTATTAGTCTTGTTTCTAAAAGAATTATGTAATTAATTTTAATATCATAACATAAGACACAATTAATGGAAACTGAAATAACTCTAAAAATATCACATAAGCATTTTCCTGATCACATTTTCAATGACTACTCACTACTTTTATGCATAATTTTGGAAAGACATTTAACCTAAATTTGTGTATTAAATAGTCCAGTATCTGGAATCTTCTTAGTTCTTTGACAAATTATATCAATTTAGTAGATTATTTAAATTAAACATTATTAAACATTGTATGATAGGATAACATTCCTTTGGGGGAGCTTTCCCAAACATGACAGCAATGGTATTCTTGAAATAAAATATTTCAACCTAAAAAAATATTTCAAAATAAGCATATGTCTAAGCGATAGTATATTGCCCTGGATTTATCCTAACACTGGGGAGAGAGAGAGAGAGAGAGACAGAGACAGAGACAGGGACAGAATGTTTTTACACTAAATTACACCTGCAGCTGGGTGCCAGTTCTTCATAAATATAATCTTAGCTACATAAGCGACAAAATCCTAGAGAACTGTGGTTCAAAACTAGATAAGGCAGAAGAATCCACAAGTCTGTTTGTCCAGTAACCTATTAAAGAAACCCTCAAAAGTTAGGGCTGGAAGCATGACTGAAGTAGTATAATTGTAGCTATGAATGAAGAAGAGAAATGAGAGCTTAAAACTAAGAGCAGGATAGACAAAACTAATCACACAAATGTACACATACAATATTTGCTTGCTCTGATTTAATTCAATAGATATATGTATTCCAATATATTTATTTTAATAGATAGTAAAAGTTGGACAGAAGGTAAACTGAGAAAAACTACTTTAAAATATTTTTCATAGAAATCAGAGAGTCATTTTAATAAATACTTCTGTGGCAAGAAGTTGTCCACGTAGAAAATAATAGAAATAGATCCTTTGCTCAAACCTTTGTAAAAATCAACTCAGAATGAATCAAATACTTTAATGTGAGGCCTGAAAGTAGACTACTAAAAGAAATGCAGAGGAAAAATATTTTAACAGAAACACCTTGAAAAAAAGGCCATAGCTAACATACATAAGAAGCGATTCATAAACAAGTAATTTTACAAATAGAAAAAGAAATTGAACAGTAATATCTCAAATGAAGTCATATATATATATATATTCAAATGATCAACAGACATAAGTAAAAAGTGTTCTGAACCTCTAACCTTCAGGAGATACAAGTTAAAAACACAGTGAGAGAACATCCGCTTTCTCTTAGAAGGGCTATTATTAAAAAGACAAACATAGCCAGTGATACAGAAAAGAGAAATGTTAATCTTATGGACTGTTGGTGGTAAATTAGTATAGTGATCATGAAAAACATTTGGAGCCTCCAGACAAACTTAAATATAGAATGATCATATAATCCAATTGTCCCTTGAGTGAATATCTATCCAAAGGTAATGAAATCACAATGCCTAAGAGACATCTACAAACTCAAGTGCATTGTAATATAATTTATTGTACTCAAATGTGAAATCAATCTAAGTGTACATCAATAAAAATGAATGGATAAAGAAACTGAAGTTTTTACAATAATTTACTATAATTCCACCTGAAATTTCAGCTTGATTATTGGGAAAAGTCCCTCTTCAAGTACTCGCATAGACATGGAGTAGAATTCTTCATTTCATTTCCTTTTATTTTCTTCAATTTCCTACTTTAATAAGATTTTCCCCCCAAAGGAGATGGAGTTGTAGGTCAAGTTGTAAATTAACTGCCTAACAAGTGCAAGACCTAGAGTTCAATTCTCAGTAGAGCAGGAAAAAAATGTGGTAGAATGTAATTTTGAAGTAAATAATCTTAAATTTGAAGTGATTCACCAAGATAAATATGGAACAATTAGAGACACTTTTAAACGAATAAACATAATGCTGAATATCAACTTTGGAAAACCAACATTAATTATTACTTGCATTTCTATTTATTGTAATTTATAGAAGGGTTACATTATATTCACCAGTTAGAAGATGTATTACTTCACAAGTATTGATACCCTTTCTCATGACATGGTCCCATTTCCCGCTCCCCCCCCCCCCCCCCCGCGCTCTTTTTGATTCCCCCCTTCCCTATCCAATTTCAAGTAACCAATTAAGCACATATAAAATATATCAGATAACAAGATGAAATATTGTAACAATATGATATAACCAAGGGATAGCAAAAGAGATAAGAGATAACATAATACATTAAGGACAACAATCACTCATTATATGGCTTTTGTTTCCTTATCCTGGAGGTCTTTACATTTAGTGTCATACTATTTGGCCTTATATCTCTAGATTTTGTTCTATTGTAAATCTATGCTAGGAGAGCCCAAGGTTTCTACTGAATTTGACAAATGAGGGAGATTCTTGGGCCTATGTTCCTTTAAATCTGGCTTACTTCACTTAATATGATTTTTTCTAAGTCTTTCCATTTCCTAACAAATGGGGCAATGTGACTCTTTCTGACAGCAGCATAGAATTCTCTTGTGTACAAATATCATATCTTGTTGATCCTCTCATCAACTGAGGGGCATCTGGGATGGTTCCATATCTTTACTATGGTAAATAGTGCTGCAATGAACATCAATGTGCTAGTGGATTTAGTATGTCCTTGTTTCTGGAGGGGATGTGGCCAGGAGGGATCACTACTACACTGTTGGTGGGAGTGCAAACTCATTCAACGACTATGGAAAGCAGTATGGCAGTTCCTCAAAAATTATTTGCATTTCTAAAAGATAAACTTGGCCTAGTGGAGTGCTTGCCTAGCATGCACAAAAACTCAGATTGGATTCCTCAGTACCACATACATAGAAAAAAGCGGGAAGTGGTGCTGAGGCTCAAGTGGTGGAGTTCTAGCCTTGAGAAAGTTCAAGGACAGTGCTCACACCTGAGCTCAAGCCCAGGACTGGCAAAAAAAATAAAATAAAATAAAATAAAATAAAAATAAATAAATATATATACATATATATATATATATATTGAAAGGTCATATGACTGTTTGTGTCAAACAGCCCCCCTTACTGAGTTTATTCTGATGGTTCTTTCTTTTCCTCCTATACAAATATTGTCATATGTTTTGTTGAATATGGAGTGGCACTGTAAACTTTGGAATGTTCCTTAGAAATTTTTCCTTTCCTTCACCCTACACACCCACCTTTCTTTCTGAAACTATCATTCCCTTTGTTCAAATAGTGTCTATGTCAGACTTTGTCTAGATTTCCTAGATCTTCCATGGCCTATGAACTTTCTAGACTTAATGCTAAGACAGAGATGTAAGCTGTGAAATTATTTCCTAGTTGTGTGAAATTATTTTAATTTGTTGTTTCCTATTCAATATCATTTGTCATTCAGGGGAGAGTGTAAAAGCACTTACTACTGCATCCTTCATTGTCTGGGAAATTAAGCATATCCAATCTATCCAAATGAACTGTTTTGCAACAGCACTCATATCCTTGTCTTTTCATAAAATAAATTAATTTTAATGAAATATAGTTTAAAAATTCTTAATTTTATCTACTTCAAAAGAAAACAATATATAATTTGATTTTTTTCTTTTTTCTTCTGATAATTTTTTTCTGTATTGACTTTTTAAATTTAATTTTTGTATCCTTTGTATTATATATAAATCTATCTGATTTAGAAATGGGAAGGGGAAAGACAGAAATAGTAGGACAAAGCTATAATAATAGTACAATGTGGTGGGCAGGAGGGGAAGCTGGGAGAAAACTAAGGAAGGAGCAACACCATTCAAAGAGAAATATAATGATTACCTGACTTACATAACTGTGACCCCTCTGTACATCACCGTCGAGGTAAAATAGAAAATTAAATAACATATTTATCCTCAGTAAAGGTGGATAGATTTGTGTATTCAAAAATATAACACAGGAAACAATTTTATAAAACTTAGTGGATCATACAGAGGCTTATAATATATTAAAACATATTTTTCAAATTTTCTGAATGAAATAGATTCCATTAACAGATTTTTAGGGAAAATTAGCAGGATTTAGTAAATATTATTTCTTTTGCCAAAAAAAATATATCTGAAAGCAAGCAAAAGAATTCGGGAATTGCAACAATTGATGAAAGGGGGTAGCATTGAGGAGAATGCATTGTATTCAGAAACAGACATGTTGAATGGAAATTCCTTTGTACAACTATTTAAAATTAGTAAAAATAAATTTAAATAACAGTCTTAAGAGGTTTTAAATACTATTAACTAAAGTCATGAAAACTTGCATCTTCACTGAAACTGTTTTTACTTAAATCATACGAACATTAGTTACTTTTTCTAAAGTTTGATAATGTAGAAAAAGTAATATATTTTTGTCCTGTTCCTAAGCTTTTGACCATTAAAAAAATCTAATAAGTGAAATCATAAAAATATTAAAAATTAGTAATACACTTGTCACATTGATTTTTTTCCACATATTTGGACTTAAATAAGAATAATATACATTTTCATAATGCAATTGCATATTTTAAAAAGCAATTGGATTTTTAAAAGTAAATGCATATATAGAGTCTTTAACTCCCATTTCCTGTATGGAATAGCAAATCTCCCTCTTTTTTATCTCTCTCATTCTCTCACCTCCTCTCTCAAATGTACTTTTTTCTCTATATATTAAGCAACTTATTTTACTATATAAAATTTAAAAGTTAGTAAATGTATGTCATACTCTTGAAATTAATGAAAGATTAATATTATTAATTGACAAGAGGTAAATAAAATGTTTAGCATTTTCATTAGCAATTAAATGGGTATGCAGTTATCTAAGTTATATTGGTAGAATTATTTACCTTATAATAAAACTACATATATATATATTATTGTTGAGGTAATGTATAGACTGGTTACAGTCACATTCTCCAGATAGTAGGTGCATTACTTCTCACCCATTGATACCCCTTCTCATGTTTTTGTCCCGATTTCCCACCTCTCACCCCTCCCACTTATCTTGTTTTCCCCACTTCCCTTTCCTATTTCAAATAAACAAATAAATGTATGATATACATGTAAGATATGGTCACAATATGAGATTAACCAAGGGGCAATAAAAGAGAAGAGAAATAACATAGTACATTAAGAACAACAATCACACAAGATAATGCTCTTAGTTCCATATCATAGAGATCCTTTCATTTAGCCCCATCCTATATGACCTTATGTATCTAGGTTTTGCACTATTGATGACAAAACTATATTAGACACATAGAACAACTAAACTGGGACTGTGTTAAAAACAAAAGTCTTCCTACGGAGGCAAATTTTTAACATAAATCGAATTTAAACTAGATCCAAGACTGAAAACAAATATATTATTGTTGGTTTTATTTTGTTTTTCTTAATCGTTTCTTTGTTGTTTCTGATAGTATAGAAGTTAACAAGGTCCATAGTAGAAGATAAGACTGAACTCCACAAACACAACAAAGATATATTTTAAAATATTACACTGGGAATACCAATAAGATATATGCCTTCTCAATTCATTTCCTACTATTTTTAAACTGAGAAGTTATTCTACCACAGACAAAAACCCAAAGTCAGTCTTTAGAATCTTGGTCATGAGTCCAAAACAAAGTAATTTAGACTAGGCACTTGCTTCAGATATTTTATAGCACATAGGATGAATGGTAAATTCTTACTTCCAGGATTTTCATGAATTTATTTAGGAAATATTAGAAATGAAACTTATCTAGCAAAGCTACATTTTAAAAGTAAATCTTCCAAGAGAAAAGCAATAACTAACATCTGTAATCACAGCTACTTTAATAGCCGAAATGGACAAAATATTAATGAGAGTGACTGAGTCTCAAAACACTAACCTGAAATGGTGGTTGAAGTCTACATTCCTAGCTGTTCAGGATTTGTAAAATTCACAGTGTAACAATTTAAAACAAATGATAGTGTGAAGTTTGTGTGTGTGTGTGTGTGTGTGTGTGTGTGTGTGTGTGTGTTGCTGAGGATCTAACCCAGGTCATTTTATATGCTATATATGTTTCAGACTAGTCAAATACAATTACCAGCATCTAAAAGAACATAAAAGTTTAACTGAAAATGTATTATTATTTTAATATTCATAATATAAATAAAACAAATACCACAAACAATATAATATAAACCTACTTCCTAGTGGATAAATAAGCTTGACAATTTAACTCAATTAAATTTAAATTAGTTATTAATGAATGTTGAACAAGTTCCTTGCAGTACTACAACTTTTATTTTTCCATTAAATTGGGTCATTTTTATTGGACTAGCCACATTTGTTTAACAGATTGGACTTAAAAACCTTAAGAAAAGTTAAAAGCAGTAGGTTTCTGTTCATAATTACATGGTTTCAAGTTATTTTTCCAATGCATAAAGGACTTGGCAATGGCAGCCACTCATCATGTTTATTTTCAACTATGAAATTAAATTTTGTGGAAATGAATACCAAATCAAAAATTATTTTTCCTTTGCACTGGAGTCTATGCATTGTCTCATACCATTAACTTCAAAAACACCCTTGTTACCAGTGAAAGACAAATCATAACCCTTGAAATTGAAGCAGAAAAATCAGCTATAAATATGAGTTAATTATTCATATTTAAACAGAAATGTATTTCTCAAAACTTTAATCCAAATATTACTTAATGGAGAACAAATAATCTATTCTTTCAAATGACCACAGGAAACTGGGTGCTTTTTTGCATTTTTAGAAAATAGAAAACATTTATCAGATCTTGAAATTGTAGGTTAAACCATTTGACAAATGATTTTTGTCTATCTTCACTTTCATTACATATTTTCCATCAGAAACGTGAATTGTAACTGTGTTGACTTAGATTAAAGGCTCTGACAGAACACTATTCATGAAAGAGATATACTGAAGTGGTTTACTAACTTTCTTTTTGCTTTTTATCTTGAAAAGATGGGCATCTTCTACCACTGAGCTACATTCCACCAAACCCAGTTTCTTCATTTAATATTAACCTTTTATGAGAAAGCAAACACCCAGAGAAATCATAAAGTTAAGTCATGTCATTTTGGGGAATGTCACTTTTTGTTGCTGTTGTTGCTGAATAAACCTTTATGTACTATTCAACGCTGTGTTTACCAATCCTAAGGCCACAATTTTTGCCTCTATGTACATACATGTTTTAAATATCATA
Source organism: Megascapheus bottae (assembly GCF_031878675.1). NCBI lineage: Eukaryota > Metazoa > Chordata > Mammalia > Rodentia > Geomyidae > Megascapheus > Megascapheus bottae. The sequence continues at coordinate 32,073,341 of NC_143519.1, forward strand.
CAATGTCTCCTGGTAGATTTTCAGAGTTAGAAGGAAATAACAGAACTCAAACAGAAAACTGGGAGTTTAATAATAGGAATACTATTCTTTCTTTATTTTTCCTACTGATTTCCTTGTCCCCAAATTGTAGAATGAAACGAAATATAACTTCAGTGTCAATTTTTTCTTTACCACCTCTCTTCTGCATTGTAATAGCGTTCAAAACTGAGCTGTGATGTAGAGGTATTTTTGTTTCGGGTTATCTTTCTCCAGGTTAACTTTAGTTTGACACATAACAGTTATCAGAGACTCGGTATATAAATGGGAAAGAAATATCATAAAATATCTGCAGAGTTTTAATAATCATGTGAAATGCATTAATTCCTTGAATGCTTACTAATTTCAGAAAGAAATTTCAAGAGTATTTGTATAAAGGCATAATTTAGACACTGATAATATAAGTTGTGAGAATTTCACAGGTTAGGTATAATTATTACTTTTCCTCTGTGATTTGATCTCTGTACTATTCCATTTAGCAATGCTGGGTTATACGATTTATAAGGGAGATCAAACATTCTTAGTACAATGCACATAGAATTTTATCTTTTTGCCAGGAACAAGAGTTTGAGTATCAAAAGAAGCCTTTTCCTAATAGGAGAAGGGAGTAAACATTGACATTTCAGCTTAACTAAGTTACATTTTTTTGAGAAAGTGCTTGATGTGATGGCAATAAGTAAATATAAACAGTAAATTGAGGCATAAAAAAATTGACGATATGAAAACACGTTTTAATAGTTTAGCATAAGCTATATATTTCTTAGTTAAGAACATATAAATAAATGTAACCATAGAAGCTGACAGTGAAAAAAAGACAGGTTTTATCACTAGGACAATATTTTATTTTAAGAAATTTTTATATGAAGAATAATTGTTTAGTTGCAGTGAGCATAGAAGAGTTGTTAAAGTTGATAGGTATATTAGACATTCAACAAGATCCTCCAGGCAAGACTGAATAGAATAGAAGCCTAGAAATGTTCAATAAATATATTTGGATAAAAGTTTTATCACCTGATAACACAAAATAAAGAAAATTTAAAATACATATGTAAGATATTAACAATTTATTATATGACAAGGCACAAACATACAAGAATATGACTAATAGTATAATTTTTTGAGATTCTCATAAAAATGTCATTTAAAATTGAAATTCTACCTTCTCAGTAGTTTATGTGTAAGAAGGTTATCATATTTGTAAGAAAAGTAAAATATGTCTAAAACAAGGAATGCATATACACTGAAATGTTCAGTCTAATGAAGAAAAAAAACGAGAACTAGAAGAAACCAAAACCTCTACAAGAGTCAATACAATTTCAATTAAACAAATACTTAAGTATGTTAAATTTGAAGATTGTATATCATGAATGAATTTTTCACATATAATTAATATTTTAACTATCTGATAGAAAACCTATGCTAAAAAGTAACAAGCAAATGCAAATCCTGATTCAATAACTCATGGAATAAACTTAGAGCAGTTCTAAACAACATGTTTATGTAAACATTCCATTTTCATCTGAATGTGCTTCCTAGCAGTGCTTCAGATGTGTCATTTTTCCTACCCTTTTTATTCACTTCATTTTTAGTATGTAGAAAATGAAACCAATAAACCAATAAAGCAAAATTAAAGAAATACCCATACTAATATTTTAAGTAATTCTATAATATAAATTGAATGTTGATAATTATCAATGGGTTATATACCCAAATTTTTACATTATATTGCTTGTTGATTATCTAATTTTGAGCCTATTCTCATTAAGACCTAGAAGAACCAACTTCTACCTTTCTCATTGGCTGAATGATCACATTTTGACCTCATTGAACACCACAATGTAACTTGTGCTTGTCATAGATACTTCTTTGCAATTTCAGGCAAAGTATTTCAACATTCATCAAAAGCCACATTACAAACAAGAGGCCATCTTCCTAAAATAATCTTTCACTTATCTGCTTTAAATAACTTTTATGTCTGCTTACAAGTTAGAGACATATAAGTCTAATTTAAAAGTTTGATGTTGTAACTAATATTTTATATTAAACCCAAGGGGTACTCCATTTCAGATCAACAGAGCTAATTTTGAGTGTCTCACTAATGAAGATTTAATGAGGAACAAAGTAGTACCAGAAAAAAAAACCTACCTTACTCTAATTGATATCATATTTAATCTTTATAGTATGGTTATATCATCACCTTCAGTATATTCTTATTATTGATTCAGTTTATAAATCATAGGTACAATATTTTAAATGAGCATTTCTAGATAACCTATTCTTTTAAGTTTCAGGAAGGATTTATTTTAATATAACAAGTTTAATGGAGGTAGAAATGGAGGAGACTTTAAAATATTCTCATCTATCAACACAAGAAATGCTAGTTAAACAGACCCATCATTCTTTTTTTAATTACTGTCCTCAGCATCTATATTACAAATAGAAAATCCCATATGGAAAATGAAATACAACAGAGCTTATTGATTAGAGAGTATGGAGTATACATCTTTGAAATAATATTACAGTATTGAACTACAATTAGAAAGAAATGTACATAGCTTATTTTTCAACTACTGTACAGTTTTGTAGCATATATTCAATGACTTACAATATGGACAATGCTTTCTTAGAGCCATGCTTGTGATGTATGATTCAATGCAAAGAAAGTACAAGACGCAGAGACTTTCTTTGCTCTTGACTAAAAGAAAGATAAAAGAATAAGGAAGACATTAAAATATGAATGAAGCAGCTTTGGGGGAAGGAATTCCTCTTGAATATTCATTTTAAGGAGATATAAGTTCATGGATGAAAGGGAAAAACAAAATCTCCCAAAGTCTGTTGATAAATTTGAATTTAAATTTATGATTGCCACTCATTCTTTAAGCCTACCAGCATTAGATTATCTTTTGGAGATTTTGTGTAGTAATCAAACAAATGTCTTGGCTGGCATTTCTTTATTTTTGGAATGTTCATAGTCATATTCAGCTTCAGTTCAACATACATACATACATACATACATACATACATACATTCTAAATTTACTTTCCTTAGCACAATATAATTCTATAAAAATGTAAGTTAAAACTAAATTCTTCAGAAAATATAACCTTATGATTCTGACATATAATACCTCTTATTTAACTCCAAATAAAAGCATATATAGGAAATTGCTTAGTATATTGAATCAGTTGTTCTCAATTGTTTTTTTTATGTTTGCAATACATGTGCTGTTCGCATGTTTTTGCCAAACTTAAAAAAATTTCTGAAAATATAATAAATTTAACATTCCTGAATATATAATTTAAATTCATTTGTTTATATTTTTATTGTAATTAATAAAAGGGTTACATGATATTTGCCAGATAGAAGGTGCACTAATTCACATACATTGATACCCTTTCACATGTCTTGGTCCCCATTACCCTCCCCCTCCACCCCTCATCTTGTTTTCCCCCCTTCCCTATCAAATAACCAAATACAAATATATCCAATATATCAGATAACAAAGTGAGATACTATAACAATATGATATAACCAAGGGACAACAAAAGAGATGAGGGATAACATAGTACATTAAGGGCAACAATCATTCATTATATGGCTTTTGTTTCTATATCCTGGAGGTCCTTTCAATTAGCTTCATACTATATGGCCTTATGTATCAAGGTTTTGCTCTATTGCAAATCTCTGCTAGGAGAGCCCAAGGTTTCTACAGATTATGACAAATGAGGGAAACCATTGAGCCTAAGTTCCTTTGAGTCTGGCTTAGTTCACTTAATATGACTTTTTCTAAGACTTTCCATTTCCTTACAAATGGGTCGATGTCATTTTTTCTGACAGCAGCATAGAATTCCATTGTGTACAAATACCACATCTTGTTGATCCACTCATCAATTGAGGGACATCTAGGTTGGTTCCATATCTTTGCTATGGTGAATAATGCTGCAATGAACATTGTTGTGCTAGTGAATTTAGTATGCCCCAGTTTCTGGATGGTTAGGTAAATGCCAAGTATTGGAATTGCTGGGTCATAGGGGAGCTCTATGTTTAGCCTTTTGAGGCACTGCCATACCATTTTCCATAGTGGTTGAATGAGTTTGCACTCCTACCAACAGTGTAGTAGTGATCCCTCCTGGTCACATCCCCTCCAGCATCTGTTGTTACTAGTTTTCCTGATCCTGGCCATTCTAACTGGAGTGAGGTGGAATCTTAGAGTTGTTTTGATTTGCATTTCTTTTAGGACCAGAGATGTTGAGCATTTCTTCATGTGTCTATAGGCCATTTTTGTTTCTTCTTCAGAGAAGACTCTCTTTAAGTCTTTGGCCCATTTTTTAATATTTATTTTATTTTATTTTTATTTATGTATTTAATATTTATTTTAAAATATAAAAATGTTACAAAAGAAATGAAACATAGATATGCAATTAAAATATATGTGATTATATAAATTTATTTATTGTTATTTTGCCAGCCCTAGGGATTGAAATCAGGCCCTGGGCACTGTCCTTGAACTGTCTCAAGGCTAGTGCTATATACTCTTAAGCCACAACACCACTTACAGCCTTTTCTGTCTATGCGGCAACCAAGAACTCGAATCCAGGGCTTCGTGTATGATAAGCAAACATATTTCCACTAGGGAAGTTTAAGATATCTGCAGAACAAAATAATGTCATACAAAAGTGTTTTTAATTGTATGTCATTTACAATATTAAGATAGAATTAATATGTTGTGGTGTGTATTTTCTGGCGCTTTTGAAGAAAATGCTAAATTTTAACTCACTGTATATAAAGATATACAAGTTCCAGCCTCCCCCCATCCCCACCCTCCCTGGTTATTTACACACACACACACACACACACACACACACACACACACACACTTTAGACTTTCACTTATTCCCTCCCTAACTTTAGGGAAACTAACTAAAGTCTATCTCTCATGCAGTAGCAGATTTTTGTTATCTATATTCAGAAACACTTGTCTGCTAAAAATAAGTCCAAATAGCAAGCATTTGTAGAACATGTGACATATCATTGTCCACACACTCAGATCTACAGTAGGAAAGTTGTAACAAGCCATTTGGAAGTGAATGAATGCAGTTCAGCTGCAATAAAACTTTATTACCACAGTTTGCCTACAAACTCACATAATGAAGCAAATTACTACTCAAATCTTGGGGTCGGGATATCCTAACTTCTGAGCTAATAAATTCATTCTAGTTTGTAGTATTTACTAGAAATTAGCTACTTTTGTCTTCATGACTATTGAATAATTATAGGAAAAATTCTTTGGAAAAAAATGAGATGCTAAGCTAGTAAAAACAAATATTATCAAGCACGATCAAGAAATATGTACTCCCCTCAACAAGGCTAACATAGTATAGCCCTCATGAAAGCACTAATCCCTTTGTGGACCAACAGTTTAATGGCCTTGAGAAAATTTGTGTTAAAATTATCTCTTTCTATGAACTCTTCTTACCACAACTGAACAACCCCTTCTCCATTAAGAACTCCCCAGGAAATACACTACATGGTACCAGTTGACCTATAAGCATGTAGGCCAACAACCAAGAATTGAAAGTACTCAAATCACCAGCTAGAATCCACTCTACTTCTGTAAGTTGATTTCCCTTAATGTTTTGTCACAGCATCTAACAGCAGACATAATATAAATTTAACATGTCTATAATCTTAGTACTGAGACAGCTGATTGAATGCATGCAAATAAACAAATGGAGAAATAAATAATAATTTCCTTTTGCCTCCCCACCTCCCACCTTACTTTTGCCTAGGTAAAATTTGCCACATGAGCAAATACTAGGCTACTTCCCAGCATTGCTAGGTTTCAACATCCCTCACCCCCAACCGTCCATCTATATCATGTTTTTGCTTTGTTTTATCAATACATTTAAATTCACATATTGAAAAGGAACAATTTCATATTTGCAATTTGAAACCCTGCATCAAAATAAGAACATTCTAAGTTATCAAATTTTATTTTTGTATGGAATTAGTTTACAGTATTTCATAAGAGAACTTATGAGAACTATAAAAGTTGTAAAGTAATAGAATTATTGAGCTTAGTATATTTTTTACTGGTTGATCATTTTATGACTGGAATATACTCTGGTAATGATTGCCTCTGGCCCTAAAGAATTGAGGCCAACTTAAGGTTACAAAATTATGAATGATTCACTATATACCATGATGGTAACATTGTCCATAAAGATTTTCAATATCTACCAAATAGAATTTTAAACTAGAAAATTTTGTTAGGCTTACAATTCACTAAAATTGTTAAAAAATGTCTTTTAATGTATTATTCATTTACAATCCAAATGAGCTATCTAAAAATAGCATGCAATAATCAGTATGATAGTTTCCTTGGATCTGTACTGCCTAATAAATTTATATATATATATGTATATATATATATATAGTGAAAGATCTGTATTCATTTACTTAAATTAGTGAAATATATAAAATTTATTATGCTACTATTTTTAATCTCTTTTCTTTATGATTCAATAAGCTGTTGCTTTTTATCAAAAATAATTTCAAATCCCTAACAACATGTACAAGCTATCCTTCTAAACACCTCTGTTCCATGAGAAAGAATCCAGATTTCTGTCCTGTATCATTTGTGACTAAAATTTAAATAAGTAGAATGTCAATTTATTGGGGATAGGGGGAGGGAGATGGGGACAAAACATGAAAAGGGGTATCAATATGTGTGAAGTAATGCACCTTCTATCTGGCGAATATAACTGTAACCCTTCTATTAATTACAATAAAAAAGAATGTCAATTTATCAAAATAGCATTCCCAAATTAGAAAAGGTTATATGGATTAATTATGTTCATGCTATGTCATAGTAAGGTTTTATTTTTCATCTATTAATTTACAGGCTAAGGTTAAAGTCAGTAAAAGGAACGTGAGTATTCTAGAATCTCTGATATTACATGAAAACCAGCCTACACAAGGAACACAGAATTCTTAAAGGTTAAAAGCACTCTTTTGAGATTACATATTCTGAACTTTAGAAGTTTATTAATTTAAAAAGAGTATCCATATAATGAATGATTGTTGTCCTTAAGGTGCTATGTTATCTCTCATCTCTTTTGTTGTCCCTTGGTTATCTCATATTGTTACAGTATCTCACTTTGTTACCTGATATATCAGATATATTTGTATTTGGTTATTTGAAATTGGATAGGGAAGGGTGGAAAACAAGATGAGGGATGGGGGTGAGGGGAGGGAAATGGGGACCAAGACATGTGAAAGGGTATCAATGTATGTGAATTAATGCACCTGCTATCTGGCAAATATCATGTAACCTTTCTATTAATTACAATAAAAATATATGAAAAAAAAACACTGTGTTTTGGCACTATGTTTTCAATGTGGTATTCATATATAATAATGCAATGAGATATCACCCATGTTCATATGCACACTATACTGAAATATGTTGTCAGATGAAAAAGACTTATCACCATGCATCTCTTCATGGTGACAGGTCACATCAAGGCTTATGTGTAAAAGTTTTAACATGAAAGTAAAGTAGTTTCTTAACTCCAGTAGGATAGAGTGGTATAAAACATGCACAAAAAAGAAACGTCTGGAACTATGTATTGGTCATTCATACTGTATCTTACTCTGTAGGCTCAGACATGGAGGATGGTGATTCAAATCCAATGAAGGCAGAAAAGTATGCAGGACTTCGTATCTAGATCAGCTAAAAGTTGAGCTGGAATTATGGCTCAAGTGATAGAGCATTTTAGAGCAGGGCAGTTGAACAAGTGCATAAGGCACTAAGTAATAGTCCCATTACTATGTACTTGTGTATAAGCAAACACACACAGAAATGTTTGGAATAACATCTGTCAACAACTGAAAGTACAAGTTATGACTCTTCTACCTCTTCAAAACTGAGAGCATTTTCATATGCAGACAACCTCAACTTCATTTACTACATTTCTCAAACTTTCTTTCAGTTACATTGTTGCATAAAATGTCAAGAAATGTCACATTCTTGTATTTATAGGATTTACTTATACCTGGAAGAAAAGTAATTAGAAATATTCATATAACTTTGAGGCTAAAGTATGGCATGAACAATTGTTTTGAAACTTACTTCTCCAGTATTGCGTGATTTGTCTTACATAGTTTTAATTTAATACAAAGAAATTTGATTAAGGGAGAGGCACAGTAAAAAAAAAAATACCTGTAATTTCAACTACAAGGGAGGTGAAGTTTTGTAGAATGACAGTTTGAGGATAGCCAAGAAAATGAGAAAAAACTCCATTGCCTGGTGGACATAGGTAGAAAGAGGATTAAGATGAATGCAGGAGAAATTCTGGGACACACACACACACATGCACACGCACATGCCAACTTAAAAGGGCTATGGCTTAGGTGGTAGAAATCTTTAAAATGTCAGTATTTATGTCAAACCCAGCAACATCTCTCTAAAACAGATAGATAGATAGATAGATAGATAGATAGATAGATAGATAGATAGATAGATAGATAGATGATATGCAGGCAAGCAGGCAGACAGACAGAGCCTGATTAATTTGTGGAAATAATTGGTGTGATGATGGAATAAAGATTGCATACCTTGACATCCACATGTCATTAAGACTTGGAAAAAGTTATTTATTCTTCTTACTATTGATAATATAAATATTTTACTGCTTCCTGCATTCTAGACTTTCTCTGATATGCAATGAAATTGTTGGTATTATGAACCTATGTCTAGGTATGGGTTTATTCATTAGTGTTTAAGTATATATTCTTGAGCACAAATCTCCTATTTTGTCAATGCTAAGTGAATATTAAAGTAGATATGGATATAGTAGAACAGACAAAAAGAACAAATTCAGTTTTCACATATCTCATAGATATGTAGTAGTAGAGCAAATGCTTATTTTACTTCCCAGTAATTACTGTTAAATCATTCTCAAGATTTTATATCAGAGTTGGAATTGATTAGTATAATGACAAAAGTATTTTATAAATAGACAATTTCTCTCACATTACCAGAACTAAGTGTGTCTCTGCATAATGAAAGGAATATTTAGGCCACAGATAAGGAAATTTGCTGATGAAATTTCATTCGCACTGATAGTTCTTTTTCAGCTTTAAAGAAAAAAAAATCTGTTAAAAAGTTAGTCACTGATGGTTTATGCTACAATCAGATAATGCTAACTTCTCAAGAAGCTGAGACCTGGAAGATTATAATTTAAAGACAGCCCAGGCAGCTGTGAGCTGATAGCCCAACCTATAATCCTAGCTACTCAGCAGGGTGAGATATGAGGTTGTGGTTCAAAGTCAGCAGGGTAGGTAAGTCCATGACACTCTTATATTCAATAAACTACTGAGAAAATAGCAGAAGTAGAGCTGTAGCTCAAGTGGTGCAGCATTAACCTTGAGCATGAAGAGGCTCAGGAACAGTGATCAGACCCTGAGTTCAAGCTCCACAATCCCCACTTATCTATCTATATGTGTACATATATAGCATGTATTTATGTATGTATGTATCTATGCGTCTATCAATCTATCCATCCATCTGTGTATGTAAGTATATATGAATGTATGTATCCATCCATTCATCTATCTGTCAGACCAAGCAGAAAAGTGTTTAGATTTTATATATAGATTCTGTATCTAATTAAACCAGGAAAATGCCAGACTGGAGACATGGCTCAAGAGATAGAGCCTATAACACAAGGTCCTGAGTTCAATCCTGGTGAACTCTCTCAAACACACACACACACACACACACACACACACATACACACACACACACACACACACACACCATGTGTTTTACTTGTTTGTTTGTTTGTTTGACTTTTGTTTTGTTTTGTTTTGTGGGTCACAGGGCTTGCACTTGGCCTTGGTGCTGTCCCTGAGCTCTTCAGCTACCACATTATCTCTGGATCTCAGCATTATCTCAGATTTCCTAAGCTTGAGTCTACCGACCTACCCTTGAGCCAAGCCCCACTTCCCATTTTCTAGAGATTAATTGGATTTAAGGGTCTCAGGTCCTTTTGTGCTAGACTGGCTTTGAACCTTGATCCTCAGATCTCAGCCTCCTGAGTAGCTAGGATTGCAGGTGTGAGCCATGGAGCCCAGCTTCCCATTTCTTTTTTTTTTTAAGTTTAAGAAGCCTATTCAATATTTTAAATAAGAGATTCTGAAGTGAAGATTCTCAATGTCAAAGAGATTTCATTCAGAAGGTGATAAATACATGTATGAGATAAATACATTTCTGACTTGTTAGGAGATTACAAAGGTACTGTGGCTAGGTTTTATGAATTAAGAAGTTTACCTCATCATTCCAAGAAATGTATTGTTTGAAAATACAATGTCCTTATCTTGCACCCATGCAGGATTTCTCTCTCCTCAAAGCACAATCAAAATGGAGCACGCAGGCCTTGTGTCAGATCCTTCCTAGTTGGTAATATGGAGAGGAGGGAGTATTCCTACTTTGGTTGAATACAAAAAGGAAGTAATCATCTGGCATTAATTGAAACAAAGCCTACACTACAGAGAAAATAAAAATGCACTTGTCTTTTCCATTGCAGAGTTGAATATTTACACTGCTCTTTCATCAGCAAAAAAACACGTATCTCACACCTGCTGTGTTTTCTGTTTCTGTTGAACCTCTACCTAATTAACAACCATTAAGATTCACACCTGTGGTGGCTTTAGCCTTTGCTCCCACTCAGAGCTGTGTTTCTTAACCCTTCTTTTTGCCTAGATTGTATGAATAATCACTTTCCTTACCAGCTCAGTCTTTAAAAGAGAACTGCCTTTGGAATTTGCTTGCATTCAAAGTCAGTCTTGAATTCAGCACAGCTGGGAACCCCGAAGTGGGATTGTTTTTCTGGAATAAGACTTGAACAGGTGGTAGTCCCACCTGCTGCAAGTCTTTCAATTTTTGTTGGCTCAGAACTGTTCTTGGACTGGTATTTGAAATATTCTCTTGCATCAAAAGCAACAGACGAAGAGAAAATAGACCACATTCCTTTTTTCTTTTTTCTTTTTTTGTGTGTGTGTGTTGTTACTAATGGTCTTATTACAGACATTTTTCTGGTAGGTAATTGCAGGCATATTGAAATAAATGAGTGCATTGCTTTCTGAACGAGGTGTCAGAGGAAGAAACCGAACAAATAGGAACATAGCCTGGATAGTTTATTTTGAACACTAAAGAAGATTTACCCAATCGAACTAAGTGTCTTATTTTCCTCTTGGCAAAGTTGGCCAAACTATTTGTAGCTACTAGTAAAAACATTTCTACAGAGTTTCTTTTACACCAAAGAAAGCACTTGGCCACTTTATAATTTAAGTTGTACTGGTTCTGCTTTTTTTTTTTCCCTTAATGTTTTGGCTCCTTTGTGTGTGTGAGAGAGAGTGTGTGTGTGTATGTATATGTGTGTGTGTGTGTGCAGTAGGGTAGTAGGAAAACACAAATGGACCTAAAAATACTAGTAGTACTTTAGTTGAAGGCTTTTATGGACACAGCAAAAGATCACAGTCATTCAGTCATAACTACAACTTGCAATGTAAGTTAGGGTTACTTTTATATTGAACAAAAGAAATGAAAACAATCACTAAAGATGTTTTTCTTTTTTGTTTCCCTTTTATTTTGTTGTCTAAGAGTTTTCAGTGAACTACATAAAGCTGTCAGTTCTGCCTAGGTTTTGCTCAACAAATATATAATGCTTTTTCTGCATTGACTTATAAAGTTCACAATATATGGTTGTTATCTATAATATTTTATTGTTTTATTTTTATATGTTTATACATATGTATTAAGTATATGTGTTTGCATGTATTTGTTAATTAAAATGCATCAGTAAAATTCAGAACTGAGTATGGAGCTCAGTGGTAGAGCACTTGCCTCCTATGACAAAGCACTGAGATTCATCTCGTGATTTAGGCAATTGTGCTCTAGTTATTCTTTAATTTTTCATTTCTATGTTTTTCATTTCTCTGTCTGTCATTATAACATTAGAGGCAAAGAACAGGAAAAGCATATATTATATGACTGACTGAAAATGTTGAAAACAGAGATGATGTAAGAAAAGATGAAGGAAAGTAGGTATTTGGACATTGAAGACTAAAGATTATGGTCTAATTAATGTTTTCCAGAAATATGATTACATATCACTTTGAATATCTTTAGTAATTATTCAATTTACATTGTAATTATCTACTTTATTTAATAATTCAAAAATCCCATCAAAGTATGTAACACCTAATGCAAAGAAAATCTTCTGAGCATGAATCTGTGCAATTACGTTAATTATTCTTTTATATTATTGTTGTCCTTTATGTTTAATATAACAAATATAGCTACTTTGATTTTTTAAGTTAAATCACCAGGGGATTTTATCTATAGACATAAATCTTTATGGAAAAAAATATTGAATTATCATGGACTCTCTAAAAAGTACTATTTAAGATAGTACTAGGAGGAAACAGGCAAGAGTACAATTGCAACCAATTTTTCCCAGTTGAACTTCAGGATAGAAAAAAATGAAGAAAATTAAGAGAAAATCATTAAAGTATTCCTTAATTTGTAGGTCAGTAGATTATATTATAGAGTCCTAACCAATCCCATTTACTAATAATTTATAAAAGCAAAAACAAAACAAAGGAAAGTTTTATTCTACATCAAGAAATCAAGTACAAGGGAGACGCTGCTGCTGCACGATCGCGACCGGGAGCATCTGAGTAATAGCTCATCAAGTCTACAATTAAAAATGGCCTCTAACAAAACTACATTGCAACAAATGGGAAAGAAACAAAATGGAAAGAGTAAAAATGTTGAAGAAGCAGAGCCTGAAGAATTTGTTGTGGAAAAAGTATTGGACCGGCGTGTAGTGAATGGGAAGGTAGAATATTTCCTGAAGAGGAAGGGATTTACAGATGCTGATAATACTTGGGAACCTGAAGAAAATTTAGATTGTCCAGAATGAATTGAAGCATTTCTTAATTCTCAAAAAGCTGATAAAGGAAAGGACGGTACAAAAAGAAAATCTTTATCAAACAGTGAATCTGATGACAGCAAATCAAAGAAAAAAAGAGATACTGCTGACTAACCAAGGGGCTTTGCTAGAGGTCTAGATCCTGAACGAATAATTGGTGCCACAGACAGCAGTGGAGAATTGATGTTTCTCATGAAATGGAAAGATTCAAATGAAGCTGACTTGGTGCTGGCAAAAGAGGCAAATATGAAGTGCCTCAGATTGTAATTGCTTTTTATGAAGAGAGACTAACTTGTCATTCTTGTCCAGAAGATGAAGCTCAATAATTGTTTGCATTGTTTTTTTTATAAATATTTATACATATATGTAAAATCTGAGTCTTGGTTTTTGAATTAATGGTGTGAAACAACTACATTCTAATGAAAATCAAGTTTGATATGTTGGTTTTGAAAGTAGTATTGGGAGTTGTTGAGTTTGTTTTTTTTTTCCCCTCAATAGCACTGGTTACTTTGAGCAAATATAATTAAGGATTTCTGTAGTTGCTTCCTTTAATACCATGGTATATTTCCTCTGTATTCAGGACCAGATTTTTTTTTTAAATAAGGCAACTTTTTCTGGCAACTACTTAATCAGAACAACTTGTCTTTAACTGCTATGTTGAAGGACCATCCTGAATTTTTTTGTGTGTTTGTGTGTGTGTAAACAAAATACTTAACATGGGTAGTTTTTTTGTTTCAGAGATTTTGCTTGTTTAGAGGTGTTGGGCATCAGATCCAGAGCCTTGCATATGTAGGCAAATGATGTATCACTTTGTTACATCCCTGGCCCTTGTTTTATTTTGTTGTTGTTTAAGACAGGGTCACTAGGCAGCTCAGGCTGGCCTTGAACTTAGTAGGTAGCCAGGCTAGCCTCAACTTTAGGTCCTCCAGCCTCTGCCATAGATAGCAAATGCAATACGTTTGCAAAATGTCTTGAATGGAAAAGTGTCTATCAACAGCTTCCCTCACCCAGATGAAACAACTAAGATAAATTTTGACTTCCTTTCATTAAAAGTTTGTGTAATGAGCATTCCTTTACAGAGTATTAGAATCTGTATACTAAAAGCTCATAGATCATGAGCTATCTAAGACTGCTCATGGAAATGTAAAATCAACTGGTTAGAGATTTCAACTATTTAGGACCTGCTGGCCTAAATGAGTGGACAAAATTTTATAATTGTTGACCTGCATGCTCATTCCTAACATGTAGGCTCAATTTTTTTCAGTATTGGGTTACCGGTTCCACAAAAGCCAGAAAAACAACTTTGTAGTAATCAGAATGTTACCCAACTGTATATTGTTTACTTTATTGTAAATAATGGTGAACAGTGGTCAATAAATAGTTTTATATTCCTTTAAAAAATCAAGTACAAATGAGTAATATAAAATAATTAATTTTGATTAAGGCAGACTAAGCTCAGCTTTGAAGGGACAAAGTTTTAGCCATTTTGCTACTTTGTTCATTTTTTTCCAGTAATATTAAGGAACTATTAAAAAAATCTGCATAGAATAAGCCTTTCTTCTTGCAGTCCACCCAGTTCAGACACAGACAGTGCCAGTGCACTTTTCTTAATGATGATTTTTATTTCCACTTCTGCATCTACTTGTCCGACTAACAGTGAGTGAGAGACACAAGAAACAGTGTCAGCCAGTAGGCACGGAATTCAGAGTCACTTAGTAACCCAGCCTTGAGAAGTACAGTTTCCATGCAAACTTAACAGTCTATCCTTCCATATACCAGCAATCATTAGTGGAAAATCCAAGCTTGCCAGAGTAGTTTTATAATGAAAAGGAAGATGACATTGAATGATCATCTTAAAAAATCAGAGAGGAAACAAAACCATCATATCATTAACCATTCTCAGGAGAAAATTAAGGGTCTTAATGACACAAAATGTGATCTATATGGAAAATATGTATCATGCTCTTGATACTTAAAAGTGGTTACAATGTTTTGAAGATAGAATTACTATATAGATTTAACTAAAAGTAAAATATAAAATGTATGTTAACTTACTAGTCTAAATTCAAATATATGCTACCATAGAAAAAATTAAACTGAACCTTAAAATAAGGTTTATAAAAAATCTACTTAAATCTAAACTTATCTGGAAACAAAAAATTAATAATTTACTTCACCTCAGTTTATATAAATTATTGTTATTTATCTGACCATAGCTTTGCAGTTTACATTCAATATTATAAGGTAGACATTTGGCTGCATTACACCTCATTTAGGTGAAAAGAAAAAAAAAGTCATTAGTTACAAGAAATTGACCATATTTCCAAGAAGTTTTCCTTTCTATTGTAACATTTCCCTTATAAAATCTGTCAGTGCATATTCTACTCCAATGTTTTTTTTAATCCTGAGATACTCCTATTAATTCTTAAATAATTGCTAAATAATTATTTTGATAAGTAGAATATTTATATATATTAAATTTTTTTTCTGGTGATTTGCTTTTTATTTCTTACATTGCATTTTATGAATCTAAGGGTGTCCAAGAATTAAAAACAGAAAAACAGATTCAGCTTTGGGAACAGGTTCATAAGTCAGATAAAAATGGCTTGTGGATTTAGCAGATTATAACATCTTACATTCTGTCTAAGTTAATGCAGATTTGCTTCCGTTTCTCTGTAGTTTTTCTTTTTTTTTTTAAATTTTTTTTAAATTTTTTTATTTTTTATTGTAATTAGTAAAAGGGTTACATGATATTTGCCAGATAGAAGGTGCGTTAATTCACATACATTGATACCCTTTCACATGTCTTGGTACCCATTTCCCTCCCCCCCCACACCCCCCACCCGTCTTGGTTTATATATATATTAAATTTAACCACCTTATTTTTCATTTGAAACCAAGATTAACCCTAGATTAATAGTCCAACTAATATAATTCAATACTTTAAAATGATTATACTAAAGGCTTTCAAAAATGCCATAAGAGGATACTATTGGTACATCAGCAGTCAGTATTTTAATCTGATCTCAATATCTCTTTTTTTTCTTTTTGTTCCCTCTATATTTATGCATATCATACACATAAACACTGAAGTCTGACAAATATTTTTCTATTTCATAACTGTCTGAACACTCAAAACTTTGAATATTTTCATTTATTGTCTGATGCAAATAACATATATATGTTCTGTATACAGGTTTTCTGTTATATTATTTTTCTGTAGGGATTGACCTACAGTTTTGTGAGAAAGTATATTTCATTGAGACTATATTAGTCATGTTATCCAAGAGACATTTCCATTCTTTTTACTCATTGGGACTTCCTTATAGCTTAGAATCATTTATCATTTGTAATTCTGTATTTATTTGCACTGACATTCTTCATTTGCTCTTTTCATGCCATTCAATCCGTTTCCAAAAGAAGACACTTGAGATGATTTTTACTCACATTTATTACTTTGAATTTAATTATATGTCTGTACAACAGTAGACATTCATAGGTGAGTTAACAAGAGCTAACTTTGAAATTGATAGTGGTATCATGCTACAGATGGTGAATTTAACCCCATTTTACAGAAAACAAATGTTAAGTATAATGTTCTTTACCATTTAATCATATAAGGTGAGGAAGCTAGCCTCAATCCTCAACCAGTTTTATTTAAAATGTCTGGCAAACAAGTAGATAGAACAGACAGACAGGCAGACATGACGCAGATACACAGATACATAGACTTACAGTAGAAAAAACTTGAGAATAAGCAAGGTATAATGATACATAGATACCATCCCAGCCACTTAAAAAGACAAAAAAGAAGACTGCAAGTTTGATACTAGCCCAGGCACAAAGTTACTAAGATTTCATTTAGTAACAAAATTAAATGAAAAGAATCAATAGATAAAGCATTCGCTTATCTATTTAACTGGGCTCAATTACCAGAACAAAAAAAAAAATTCCTGGGAAAAAAAGTTGATCCATCATTATAATATATCTTAAATAATTGTCCCTCACTCTGTTCTGTTTCCTCATAGAGAATAATTTGGTTCAGTATTAACAACAATGCATAAATAATTTTTCATATTTGAACAGGTGTTTATATATATATATTTATATGTTTGAAGCTTTAAAATAAAATGTATTCACATCTTCAGGTCTGTCTTTTTTATCCAAAAAATAACATTCCAGAATAAGAGTATGTTGTGTTGAAAGTTTCTCACCCTTTGAGAATTGCTCATCTACATTTTGAGACTTATATAACTCTGAACATCAGGTAGCTAATGAGTATTCAGTAAAGTAGGTAATAATTCCTTTCCCCTTAATATCTATACACAGGTAGCACAGGAATTTAAATGACAAGTAATCAACTTCTGCTTATGAATGCCACTAGTACATGTCAATATATAGAACTGAAAAAAGATGCTTTGCTTCTTATAAATATTAATTTACTCTGTGGTAGATTTCTTTGGCAGTAATGAAATGTTACAATATTGTTTTTAGAGGAGATATATGGCATCTCAATGGGACAAGGCAGAGAGAATTTGAGCAAATCACTAGGGCACCTTTGAATCCCTACTAGCAGGACTTGTAATTATACAACTGTTCACTTACTTCATAATAATTGATAAAAAGGAAATTATATCAGATAAAAATAAGATCTATATAATATAGTCAAGTGGATAAAAATAATTTATTATTCAAATATCTGTATAAACTATGTAAAGTGACAGAAAACACTTTAAAAAAGTGGAAAATCTTTTTTCCCTTTTCTGGTGCAGATAATTCTTGACTCTTCAAAGTCATACTTTTATTTGTTCTCTAATGACAATGTGATTTTAAATGAAAGCAAGCTTTAATAATTTCTAAATACTTCCTTCAACACTACAGAGGAAGATACCCTTGTGTGTGTGTGTGTGTGTGTGTGTGTGTGTGTGTGTGTGTGTGTGTGTAGCAGTAGCATCCCAATGAAGAAAGAGCAACAGGGGCCGGGAGTTTGGCCTAGTGGTAGAGTGCTTGCCTAGCATGCATGAAGATCCGGGTTCAATTCCTTGGTACCACATACATAGAAAAAAAGCTGGAAGTGGTGCTGAGGTTCAAGTGGTCGAGCTCTAGCCTTGAGAAAGTTCAAGGACAGTGCTTAGTCCCTGAGCTCAAGCCCAGGACTGGCAAAAAAAAAAAAAAGAGCAACAATAGTTTTTGAAAAACAACTATCATTGTTCAATATCTTAACAATATTCTAATATCTATTTAAAATATTTTCTCCTCTATTTCTGGACATTTCTGGTTGAATATCCTGTATTCCTTGCCATGTGAATTGACATGTCTATGGATTTTATTTTTAAATGAAATACACAACCCTAAATCATCTGAGGTTTCTCTCTTGTTTCTCATTAGACATTTTTACTAGACACTGATATTTAAAGACAAACACAATAGAAGATAATGGTGGTACATGCCTATAAACTCAGGAGTCAAAAGAGAAGCTAGTTTGAGTTACATAAGGATTCCTTGTTTCAGAAGAAGGAAGGAGGGAGGGAGGAAAGGAAGGAAGGAAGGAAGGAAGGAAGCAGGGAGGGAGGGAGGGAGGGAGAGAGGGAGGGAGGAAGGAAAACAAAATTAATGTAATAAAAAACTGGTAGAGCCAGAGAATGAAAAGTCATAACCTGGCTCCACTGTTTTTGTTACCCTGTGTCTTGTATATATGTTTATGTGATTTGAGGATGTTAAGGGAAATAACAAAATGATGAGACAAAAGACAAAGGATGAACCGATGCAACACTAATACTCTCAAATCACTGTTGGAAATGGACTTTACAACTTGCAAGGGTGGTGGAGGGAGGGAAGCAGAGGGGAAGCAAAGTGGGAGGAAACAAGGCAGGGGTAACACTGCTAAACAAGAAGTGTACTCATTACCTTACTATGTGTTTGAAACTGCTTGTAAATCATTGTTGCAATAAAATTAAATTAAACTAAAAATCATGACTAGCCTCTATCAAGTCAATGAAACAAATCCTTCCATCTTGCACGGAGGCACTTGATATGCGCTCTTTCATTTCACACTATGGATGAAAATAGTATGGCTTATGGAGGAAAAAGTATGATTTTCATTTGCTATAAACTGCATAGGCCTTAATAATGATTTGTTTCGTTTCTTAAGTTTGGTTTTAACAGGGTAAAACTTACATTATTTAGATATACTTTAAAATGAATCTATTGTACTTATATAGTACAATGAGTAGCTAGGATTACAGGTGTAAGCCACTGCACCCGGCTTCATAGGTTTAATTCTTATTTTTCTATTGTACTTGCTGAGTTCTTTTACTTATGTTAGACCATGTTACTATTTTTTTAACTTTTATTTTATTACAAGAATGATATGCCTTATATTTGTAAGATAGTAAGTACCTTATTTCTTGAACATTGTTACCCCTTCCCATGTTTTTCTCCCACTTTCTCTCCTCTTCATCCTTTCCTAATTTGTAGAGTACACTAGGTACCAAAATCAGAAACAGCAACAACAGAGGAAAAGAGAAAAAGGGAAATAAAAGAAAAAAATTAAATAACTTCACACACTACACTATTCACACAGTACATTAAAAACACCAACCAGAAGGATAAATCTCTTATTTCCTATAGCTTTAATTCTTGATGCTTAGGAAAAAGATATCAGGAAGATCATGATTCAAAGTCAGCCAAGGTTAAAAAAATATATATATATGTATATATATATATTATAAGAATCTGTCTCAGTAGATGGTAGCCAAAACAGGAGGCTGACACTTAAGAATTCAGTTTCAGGCCAGTCTAGGAAAACAAAAGCCAACAACAACAATAAATATAAAAAGAAAAAGCAGTTTAACATCTCAACAGACAGCACTAAGAATAATGGAGCATACTCATCATCACACATATGGCCAATAAAAAAAAATGTAAATGACAGGAACATGGTCAGGACAGATAGGAATAACCAAAAAGCAAGGTACTATTTTGAAAATAATGCGTATACCCTGAAAATTTGGCTTAAGAGCAGAGCATCTGCCAGGCAAGCAGTTTGAATTGAGTTCAAACTCAAGTACTAGGAAAAACAAGAGGGGGGAAAAGAATTTTAATTATAAACCAAAACAATTCAGAAGATAGCTTGTTAGAAACTCATTTGAACTGAGTTACAGTTAACCTGCCTTCAAAGGAATATAAAATTTTCAGCAGCATAAACACACTCATTCATGCACAACAGCAAATGTCAACGGAAAAGGCTAATAGTTTCATAAAGAACCTTAACAGGAATACTGTATAATAAATGCCACGAGGTCTGACAGTTATAATCAGTTTGTAGGTTACCTTCAAATTTCCAAAGACAGGTTGGAAAATTAGGTTCATGAGTTCTCCAAGACATTGTAAAATAATCATGTGAGAATTTAAAATAATATCTAATTTAACAGTTACACTTATTTGAATCGTCTGAAAGGTTGACAGATCATATTCACAGATGATTGATTAAATTATTTGTTATTATATTACAAAATGATGTGCATTAAAATATTTTTATGAAATACTTTTCTGTTAGAATTCTAAGTATACATCCTGATGAATGTTTTCACAATCTATAAAAACATAAATTATCTTTTAAAGGAGTTTTTTTTACTGCAGTGAGTTTCCTTCTTCATGTATGACAAATGTTCTGTTATCATCTGATGGCCAATTTACAGATTCTATTCCAGGATCACAAAGTGCTCAGTAGTAAATAGCATGACGAGTACAAATCACTGTCAAACCAATCCCCATTGTACTATGACACATTAATGGCCTTCCTTCCTCAGTCTCCCATAAGTGAAATGAAGCTTAACCTCTAGAAGTCTTACAGCTTTTATACACAGTGAATACTCATTAAAGAGCCAGGAAAATATGTAGTAGGTCTCATGATTGTTAACCCAATGAACAAGTCACTGTTGTGGTGTACCGATAAGTCGCTCTTAATGGGATGGGTCTTGGACTATGAGGATGTAATGAATGGAATACGAGAAGTATCTAGTATATATTTGTACTAGATTTCTATTTGAACCAATTTCTATGTTACATAGAAATTGATTGTCTAGAATAATTTCTAATATGTATAAATGACAAAGTGGTCTATTCATCAAATTCTCTCACAATTACAAGTAAAAAGAGTGACTACGATTTATCTTTATATTTTTATATCTCACTCATGAGTTATAAAAATCTTCTTTTTCTTTTTGACTGACCCATAGCAGTTATATAATATATATATGTATGTATATGTATGTGCATAAAACTACATTTTATCCCTACATATAAGTATCTAATGAAAAATAGCTGATAATTATAAGACAATGAGAGCACAGTTTCATTACATGACTTTGAAAACATTTTAGGTATATTAAAACACTAGTAGTACTTCTTAAAAGAGGTTTACTAGAATGCCAGGATTAAATGTCATTTTAGGTTTCCTGGACACTTTAAAAATATCTACACGAAAAAAATGTAGTATTTTTAAATGGAATATAACCTAACTTATCCCAAAATTGTTTAAAACCATTGAGAGGAGCAGGAATAATGATGCACTACTAACTAATAAATCTTGTAGATTGGACAATATTTTAATCAAAACTTTTTCTTCTCTAAAAAAGAATAGATTAGCTAGCTAACTCCACAAAGTTGTTGATTTGAGAATTGTTAAGTGCGAGTTACTTTATCATGTGTTTAATATCTGAGAAGCATTAGATAAGACCAATTTACTACTGTACAGTTCTTTAAGGAAGATGCTACTATTACCCACATTTTTTAAATGTGAAAAAATAGGAAGATTTTAAGTAAAATTACTTCTTTAAAAAGAAATTATCTCATAAACCCTGAAAGTAGGATTCCCTCTTTTTTATCTAAGCTTCTAGCAGGTAATATTATAATATGTAACCTGAAATGGAAAACCAACTATGATATATTTTGTAATCGTTAATGATTTGGGTATATATATTAATATTATCACTGGATTACACTAGCCTATAGAAAAGCCATAGTATGTAGATTTGGGGGTTATTTTCTAAGTTTGTTTGTTGGTGTTAAGACTTGAGATACACAATGCACTAAATAGAAACATTTAGAAAATGTAGTAGCAACTTATAATACTGACAGTCATCAGCCTGAGAGTTAGCATTTTGTGAATAAATTTTAAAAAATGGAAGACATAACAATTGTAGAAAATTATTGTTATTAGTAATCATTTTAAATAAAATGAGGAATATTCTATCTTATTGAGAAATGGTGATTGTCTTAACATAATTATGGAAATCAGCAGTCCATAAAGAAGAATATTCTTTAAGCTAAGGATATATTTTTAACTTAAAATGTAATTAAAATAACACATTATATATTTAACAAGAAAAGAATTCAAAGCCAAGATTTGAATTTAATCATTTTTCTGTATCTTTTATGATTTTCCCTTTCCTATTTTCTTACTTTTATTAGTTGAACAAAATAGTTGCCTTTTAACAAATCATCTCATAAATATTATATAATCCGATTAATATCACCTCTTCACCATTGTCATCAATATGGCCCCTACTCATCCTTTCCCTCTTAATTTTGTAGGATGTACATATATGAATGTAATAAACAATTTTCCCCTCTTTTCTTCATTCTTCTACTCCTTTCCCTTTGACACCATTCTACCACTTTTGAGTACCTATTTCCTGGTGTTTTATTTTGCAGAACTTTAATTTTGCACACCTAGGGAATTTACTGAAAACAATTCTTGAAACTACAATGTTTCAGTTAATATATTTTTACACACTTGCACTCCACCCAACGTATTTACTTATGATATTTTAAACAAAATATTGCATCCCATACGAAGGGAAACAAGCACCTTTTGTGTTTCTGGGAATGACTTATTGCACTTAACATCATTGCTTCCAAGTCTACCATTTCTTTAAAAAAGGTCCAATATCTTTGCTATGGTAAATAGTGCTGCAATGAACATTGTTGTGCTGGTGGAGTTGGTATGTCTTTGTTTCTGGATGATTGGGTAAATGCCAAGTAGTGGAATTGCTGGGTCATAGGGGAGCACTATGTTTAGTCTTTTGAGGAACTTCCATATTCCATAGTGGTTGAACGAGTTTGCACTCCCACCAATAGTGTAGTAGTGATTCCTCCTGGCCACATCCCCTCCAGCATCTGTTGTTATTAGTTTTATTGATCCTGGCTATAGCAAAGATATGGAACCAACCTAGATGCCCCTCAGTTGATGAGTGGATCAACAAGATGTAGTATTTGTACACAATGGAATTCTATGCTGCTGTCAGAAAGAATGACATTGACCCATTTGTTAGGAAATGGAAAGACTTAGAAAAGATCACATTAAGTGAAGTAAGCCAGACTCAAAGGAACTTAGGCTCAATGGTTTCCCTCATTTGTCATAATCAGTAGAAACCTTGGGCTCTCCTAGCAGAGATTTGCAATAGAGCAAAACCTTGATACAAAAGGCCATATAGTAAGATGCTAAATGAAAGGATCTCTAGGATATGGAAACACAAGCCATATAATGAATGATTGTTGTCCTTAATGTACTATGTTATCTCTCATCTCTTTTGCTGTCCCTTGGTTATCTCATATTGTTACAGTATCTCACTTTGTTACATGATATATCGGATATATTTGTATTTGGTTACTTGAAATTGGATAGGGAAGGGGGGAAAACAAGATGAGGGGTGGGATGGGGGGAGGGAAATGGGGACCAAGACATGTGAAAGGGTATCAATGTATGGGAATTAATGCACCATCTATCTGGCAAATATCATGTAACCCTTCTATTAATTACAGTAAAATTACATAAAAAAGGTCCAATATCATTCTTTGTAATGGATGAATAAAATTCTACTGTGTATATATACCAAGTTTCTCCATCTATTCATCTGGAGGGCCATGAAGGGTGATTTCACACCTAGAATACTATGAACAGTTCTGCAATAAGCATGTTTGGGTTAGTGATATCACTGTATCCTGTTTCATATTTTTTTGGAAAATGACCAGGAATGGAATTACTCTGTCGTATGTTAGTTCTATTTAACTCTATTTAGTTCTATTTAGTTAGTTCTATATGTTAGCTCACTTTTGGAGGAGAATTCATATTGCTCTCCAGAGGGGTTGGACATTCCTACCAACAGTGCATTAGTATTTCTTTTGTACTTCATCCTTGCCATCATCTATTTTGTTTCTTTACTTGAAAATGACCACTTTAACAGGGTTAAAGTAAAATCTCAATGTTTTTGTAATTTCCTTCATGGCCAGAGATGTTGAAAATTTTTATGTGACTATTGTCCAGTCTTAATTATCTTCTGAGAAGAATCCCTTTAGCTCATTAGCCCATTTATTAATTGGGTTGTTGCTTTTTGAGGGTTTAAAATTTTAAGTTCTTTGTATATTCTGGATATTAGGCTAGTGCTTGCCCCAAATCTTCTCCCATTATGCAAGCTTCTTAGCTTTTTCATTATACACTTTTGTTCTAAAAGCAGGAATGATGAAAACTTAAAAAAAATTGAAAAAAGAAATTTAAGCAGAACTAAGGAAGTGGAAAAGCCTCCCATGCTCCTGGATTGGAAGAATTAACATCATGAAAATGGCAATCCTGCCAAAACTGTATACAAATACAATGCAATACCTATTAATATCCTAACATCATTCTTTAGTGAAATAGAGGCAGAAAACTAAAAATTCATGTGGAATAATAAAAGACCCCATACCAAAAACAATCCTTAGCAGAAAGAACAGCAAAGAAGGAATATCAATACCAAACTTCAGACTCAGCTACAAAGTTATTGTAGTAAAAACAGCTTGGTACTGACCAAAAAAATAATAATAATAAAATAAAATAAAACAGGCCTAAGGAACAGTAGAATGGAACTGAAGACCCAGCTATGAAAACAAGAGGTTGATCTTTGTGATTGCTGTTCTAAATATACTATGTGAAGTTATTCCTTTTCACTTTTTTTGTCCTCACTGTTTATCCTTATGTTGTTATTGTATTTGACTTGGTACCTGGTATATTGTATATATTTGTGTATTTAAAATAGGAAAGGAAAGAGGTGAATCAAGCTGATTGGGAGGAGCTGTTGGGCGGGAAAGTGGAAGAAAAAATGGCAAGAGGTATCAATTTTCAAGAAATACTGCACCACTACCTACCAAATGTAACTCTAACCTCTGTATACATCACCCCCCAAATAAAGTACATTAAAAAATAATATCTTTCCTTTACACCAACTATATGACAAGACAAAAATCAGGAAATAAATTATTTCCAGTAAACCCCTCCCCAAACAAAACAAAACAACAACACCTTAGGAGTGAAAAGATGTGAATGACAAGATAAAATAATGGCATTTGCAGGGAAGTGGATGACTCTAAATAAAATCAGGTTGAATGAGACAAGTCAAGACCAAAGGAACAAAAGATGCATGGTGTCCTTAATATGTGGCTATTAGACGCAAACAGTACAAGAGCTAAGATTCAATATTTGCATACCCAATGTTATGGACATGGTATTGGAATTATAAACACAACTACATAAATATAAAATCTATGACTCTATAGATAAAATGTTTTATGACATAGATTAATATATATCTATGACATATAAACTCTCAGCCTAATTATGTTAAAAAATCTAAGTACTAGTGATTGTATATAGATATTCCCTTCTTGAATACTTGTTTGTTAAATATGTCATTTGAAATATCATGTGCAAATCAATGCTAACAAATTCTTTAATAAAA
Organism: Megascapheus bottae; assembly: GCF_031878675.1. Classification (NCBI taxonomy): domain Eukaryota; kingdom Metazoa; phylum Chordata; class Mammalia; order Rodentia; family Geomyidae; genus Megascapheus; species Megascapheus bottae. The sequence goes on from NC_143519.1 coordinate 32,099,154, forward strand.
AATTTAGAAGGTCTTTGAAAGACTTTGGGAAATGGAAAACCTTTTGTGAACCTAGCTTGGAAAAATCTTACTTTGTGAAAATGATAATCTTGCTGGAAATAATCTACAAATTTATTACAATACACATCAAAATCTCAACATTATTCTTCAATGAGATAAGAAAAGTAATCCTGGTTTCCCTCATTTGTCATAATCAGTAGAAACCTTGGGCTCTACTAGCAGAGATCTGCAATAGAGCAAAATCTTGATACATAAGGCCATATAATGTAAAGCTAATTGAAAGGACCTCCAGGATATTGAAACAAAAGCCATATAATGAATGATTGTTGTCCTTAATGTACTATGTTGTCTCTCATCTCCTTTGCTGTCCCTTAGTTATCTCATATTGGTATAGTATCTCACTTTGTTATCTGACATATTGAATTTATTTGTATTTGGATATTTGAAATTTGATAGGGAAGGGGGGAAAACCAAGACGGGTGGGGGGTGTGGGGGGGGGAGGGAAATGGGTACCAAGACATGTGAAAGGGTATCAATGTATGTGAATTAATGCACCTTCTATCTAGCAAATATCATGTAACCCTTTTACTAATTACAATAAAAAGAAAAAAAAAGAAAAGTAATCCTAAAATTTATATGTAACAACAAAAGACCCCAAATTGTAAAAGGGTTCTTTAGCAGACAGAATAGTGCTGGAGGAATAGCAATACTGTATTTGAAAACTAGTTACAGACATATCCATAGTGATGAAACAGCTAAGTATTGGTACAAAAACATGGCTGAAGATCAGAGGGCTAGATAAAACACAAAGAAATGCACAGACATGTAGCCAGTTAATATTGGGTAAAGGAGGTAAGCACATATGTTGAAAGAGTCTCTTCAGCAAATGATGTTGGCAAAACTACATAGCCACATTCAGAAAAATGAAACTAAATCATTATGTGTCACCTTGTATTTTTATCAGTTCAAAATGGATTGAATACCTCAAGGGAATACATGAAACTACTGGAAATATCAGGGAAAAAATATTAAGGCTCCTGGAAACATGTAGAAACTCCTTGAGCAATGGTCTTGATGCACAGGAAGAAAAAAAGACTTCATAAATTTAACTGCATCAAATTAAAATATTTCTGCATGGCATAGGACATAGCTAACAAGGTAAAAAGACAGCCTGCTGATTGGGAGAGGATTATTATAGCTACATCAGACAATGGATGAAAGGAAATGTTAGAAGAGTAGATATGGTCATCATTTAATGGAAAACAAAAAATCTCTTAAAGTAGAATCTTTATGTCAGAATTTTGTCAGTTCCAAATTTGCTCAGTGAAAACAAATGCATGTCTTGAAAGTAATGCTTACAACAAGGTAAGCTATAAGGAGTCTCACTAATGGTATGCTAAAATCTCAAGTGGCCAATCTCACCTACAACTCCTGCTGATCTTGTCTCTTCTGATCTTATGAAATGTAAGGTTTTGTTCTTAAATCTATATTTCCTTTAAAGTTAATTTCAAACAACTGTCTTCAGGTCATGCTTCAGCCTTAGGTTCTTTTATACAGTTATAAAATTTTAATCATTTGGAGTGAGGAACTATTTGAAAAATTTCTTATAACAATTTTAAATATTGATGAATAATAAAGATAAAGTATTATTTTCAAATTCATCCAAATCTTTAACCTCAGTAGTTTTTTTTTAGTTAGTTTGTTTACTTCAATCACCTTACTAAGCTTCACTATAAGAATGTGAATTTGTGAAGGCAGTTACATTTTATATTGTGTTTGTTAAGGAATATCACAGGCACATGTCTTTGTAGATTTTAGGTTATTTTTTGTTTGGTAAGTAAATATAGATAAATATGTAAAATGGCTATGTGTATGAAAAAAATTTTTTTAATAAATTAGGAAAAAATGTGTATGCATCAACAGGATATAGTGTTTGTCTAGCATGTGCAAGGGTCCAGGTTCAGTTCCTACCACTTGGTTAAAATGACTTGATAAATTGGAAAATCTCATTAATGTTAAATTTATGACATTTGTGGGAAAAATGGCATAAGTTGCTATCATACGGCAAATGGCCAAAAAATAATGATTTGTTTAGCTTATGTTTTGGAAATTTAAGAATCAAAAAGATGTGACCTGTAACTGTTACATGAAAAGCATTACTAAAATTATCTCATTTTTTAATAGTCTGTTTCATTATGTGTTCCAGTTGAATTCATTAAAATTGGCTCTAAATTAACTTACTGATAGCAACTGGAATGTAATACTTTTTTTTCCAGTTCTGGGACTTGAACTCTGAGTCTGGGCACTGTCTTTTAGCTTTCTCAGGGCTAGGGCTTTACTACTTGAGCCACAACAACCCTTCTGACTTTTTCTATGTATGTTGTACAGAAGAATGAAACTCAGGGGTTCCTTGCTAGGCAAACACTCTACCACTAGGTCCCATTTCCAGCCAATGCACTACATTTCTATCTCTGATGATGATAACATTTATATTTGCAAGACAAAGGGCATTGCTTTTAGTTTATAAATTCATATTTTTACTATGCAATGATCTTCAGTGTTATCATATAAATCCTAATTTTGTGGAAATAAAATAGTTTTTTATTCATTCTTATTTGCTTTTTATTCTCATATACCCTAAAATAAGGACATCACATTTTCTTTTTTAATTTAATTTATTTCTTGCAGAGCTGAGGATTGAACTTAGGGCCTTGTACTTGCCAGGCAAATGCTCTGCTGAGACTTTGCAAATTCTTCTGCTGAGCTAAATGCTAGCACTAAGAAACAACATTTACATTGCATATGCTTACTCTGTTTAAATATCTGTCATTCTAGCTCATCAATGACTTTATGTCAATAAGTATTTACAAATAATTTGGAAATAATGTGGTTTGAGGCCAGATGCTGGTGGCTCTTCTCTGTAACCCTACTTGCTATTGAGAAGTCTGAGTTCTAAGGATCTATTTTTAAAGCTAGCCTGAGAAGGAAAGACTATGAGACTCTCAACTCCAATTAACTCTAAAGAAATGAGAAATGGAGCTGTAGCTCAAATGGTAGAGTGTTACCCTTGAGCAATATTAAAGGCAAATAGGCCCTGTACTCAAGCTCTATGGTCAGCACACATATACACATACACACACACACACACTATGTAGATATAACACATAATTTCTAATAAAAATGATTTGCTGAACATTCTTCTTTATGACCAAAGGTGATATTTCAAGTTTTTATGAAAAGATTTACAAAAATATATTTAAAACTCCATTTTCTTTTCATAAATGTTTATTTTCTTTGCAATTCAACTTAAACTTACTCATCTACAAGAAGTAGCATTATAAAATGAAACTAAGTTATATAGAATAAAATTCATGGATTCAAAACAAACTAAAATGAAACACATTCATTTCTTGTGATTATGAAGCCAACTACATATTATAGATTTCAATAAAATTTTATTAAATGCAAATAAATTTTGGTGCATTGTTATTCTATATGATATTTAATATTAATCACACAAATAGAAAATTACTGTCAAATATAGCATAATAGCTGAAAATTAAAAAAAATTTACAGGAATAGTGTGATAGGATCAATGAGCTCCTGGAGCAAGTGTGAACTCTCACAATAAAGAAATAAAGAAATACTGATATATAAATATACAATCCAGGGACGAGAGGGTGGCCTACTGGTAGAATGCTTTACTTTCTATGCACAAAAATGGAGTGTCAATTACTTGACACCTCATACATAGACAAAGTTAGAAGTGGTACTGTGGTTCAAGTGGAAGAGCTCTAGGCTTGAGAAAGCCCAGGCTAGTGCACAGGCCCTGAGTTCAAGCCTCAGGACTGGCAAAAATTTAAAAAAAAGAGCTATATATGATCTAACACAATGTAAATATGAAATATATATAAATATATATACATATAATATATAATTACGGTGATTATCTGATTTCCCACAAAGAAGGTTATTCACAATGGAAGAGCAAAAAAGTGATCTCTGCCTAGTTATTGATACAAAAGTAAGAAGGGAGAGTTCTTGTGTACCTGAAATATGTCCAGAGATATTTATACAAAGAGGACACAAAGATAGACAGCCTTACAGCGAGAAATACAAATAGGTAGATAGATAGACAGATTTAGACTTACAGAGTTGAAACCAGACAGGGCAGACTAGTTCTTGAGATTCTGTCTCCTAAATCACCAGTAGAAAGCAGACCAGTAATGTGACTCATGTAGTAAAGTGCTAGTCCTGAGTTTAAACCTCACCCTCAATGATTTACATGCTATAATTAAACCTTGAAACCAGAATATAATGATGATAGCTTTAAAGAATGCTAGATTCAATACATGATACATATCAGCATTCTTCATAATACAAAATTGTTTTGTGTTTTTTCTTTACCTTATCAATCAGTACTAACTTTTCAATAATATAAGTTGTACATGATTCCAGACATGAGGATTAATTTCAAATTAACTCCATATTTTTATTTAAAAGGTAAGTTTTCACAGTGAGACTTATCCCAAATATTTTTTTTTCTAAACAGCAACAAAGTTGTAGATCCATCATCTGTCCTAGAAAAACACACTTCCCAAGCATAGCAAGATGTAATTACAGCTACTAAGGACACAAAATTAAATCACTGTCATAAGAAGCTGACTAAGTAAAAGCCTAAAAAAAAGGAGTCAGTTACAAAGACTTCAATTTGTATGGTTCAAGTAGTGGGCAACAAAGTCCTGAACTTAGTCTCCAGCCTTCCAAAATTTTATGCAGAAGGCCAAAATACGGGGATAAAATAATTTCCCAAGTTTTCTGGTCTATAGTTTTGTAACAAGACAAAAGAAGTTTGGAAAAGAGAGCAAACTAAATAAATCCTGAAGATCTGTGTTAACATGCCTTAAATGTGTGATAATGGACAGGGCAGTTGCAGACCTAGACTATTTTAAATGGCCACATAATCCTCAAGGACATTTCAATATCCGATGTTAATCTATGAGCTCATGTTTTGGCTTTCTGGAATAATAGTTAAGTAAAGAACAGTGATGACAAGCCTCAGAACTAACCAACCCCTTGTTGGTAACAGAAAATGTTCTAGAGAATGCCACAGAAATCAAGACACAATAGCCTTTGATTCTTTTGTGAAGAAGACTAAGTAGTATACACAGATTTTTCCAACATTCCACAAAGTTGATGAATGTATGGACAAAAGTATTAAACACATTTCTATTTGGGGCAGAGAGCAGTTATTTTCTGAAGTAGTCAAATGAAGTTGAAAAGGTAAAATAACTAGGCTAATGTTCAGAAGAGCATACCATTTCCCAGATTCATTGTTAAATATGGTTTCAATATGATGCTATTAATTATATTTATACAGGGTCATCATATACTTAGTTAGGAGAAATGTGCAGCAAAAAATATCCATCTCAGAAGACCACATAGAGATGAAGAATTAAGAGAAGTTGTGTTGTTCACAGGTAGAATAAAATGCCAATTAAAGGAAAATATCAAACTGACCTTTGATTTTTTTCCATACAAAGAGCCAATACTAGAAGCCAATTGAAAAACACTTATGTTCTTCTGCTAGAGAGAATACAACCAATTATCTTTTTTAACCACATTGTTGCTTCATGCCCTTTGGTAAGTTATAAAAATTTAGTCAAGAGGTGAAAGCAAATCCTTTAAGTGCCATATAACTGTTAACAAGACGATAATATAGCTAGTGAAATCTCACTAAAGTCAGATTTTTCAGCAACTTTGTATGAAACCACAAAATAATGAGAAATTCCCTTCATGATTAAATTATGTAAATCATTTTAACACAGGGAAGCTACTTCTATTTCTAATTTGAGAACAAGATTTGATTTTAAGAGTTCTAAACACATTGTTTTACATTTATTTTAATATTTTTTGTTGGGGGAGAGTCTGTTTCAAAGAAGCATTCACTATGTCAGATCACCCTTTAACATACAGCCCTGTTTGGTGAAATTACTCTTCCACAGCTCCAGTTAGCTTTACATAAACCTCATCATTTTCCCCAATCCTATGTCAATATTTTCCTTCTTTTACGGTGAGAGAGATACAATTGTTACTCTAGTTAACTTTCTTGGTTTCAGCAAATCTATCCTTCTGGACTGCAATATGTCCCTTGAAATTATCTGATGTGTTTCTTAATAACAGCCATGAACTCATCCTACAAAATATTTCTCTATTTTCCCTCTATTAAAATCAGATCCTTCCAGAAGCAGGTGGCTCACACGAGTAATTTTTTTTTTTTTTTTTTACCAGTCCTGGGTTTGAGCTCAGGGCCTGAGCACTGTCCTTGAATTTTCTCTAGGCTAGAGCTCTACCACTTGAGCCTCAGCGCCACTTCCTGCCTTTTTTTCTACGTACTTGGTACCTAGGAATCCAACCCAGGTCTTTGTGCATGCTAAGCAAGCACTCTACCACTAGGCCTAACTCCAGGCCCCATACATGTAATCTTAATTAATCAGAATGCTGAGATCTGAGGATGGTAGTTTGAAGCCAGCACAGGAAGGAAAATCTGCGAGACTTTTAATTCCAACCAACTTCCAGAAAGCCAGAAATGAAGCTGTTGCTCATAGAAGTAGAGCACTAACCTTGAGCGAAAGAACTCTGAGACTGTTCAAGCCTCATAACCAACAACAACAGAGATGTCTTAACCATGTATATATGTACATGGTTACTTCTTTATTATTATTAACTTGATGTTTGTATTTATGTCTGAAATATTTTTTCTTTATTTCTACTTTGTTTCATTATACTTTATTATAATACATACAATATATAATACTTCATTATATCTATCATTTTTAAAATAAATTTAATCTTCATATTTTGTGTAAGTAATAAAGTACCTGTAAAAATAATCCTTTAGATTGAAACTTTTATAAAATTTCCTTTATTGGATTGTTGTGCACATATACTTACAATTCTTAATTTTGTGCCTTTTGTTGTTTTCCAATATTTATAGATTGATTTTGTGTCTCCAGTGAATTTTACTCTAAAAGTAAAAAATTGAAATATTTTTCTAAAATTTAATGAATGTTTTTATATTGCAGGGATGGTTCCCTAAAGCCCTGGAATTATATCTCCTAGTTTCATTTATCATTGTTGACAAGTAAAGTTATAAAAATACCTCTTTTTCTCTAGAGAACTCTTACAGATAGACAATGCAGAGAAGAGCCTTTCTTTACATCAAGTTGGTCATCCATCTTACATTTACCTGGAAATTTAAAAAAAATATTGCTTTATAATATTGTATTAAAGCAATTCCAAACTAGTGATAAAACATTTCATTACCTAAAACATGACCTCAATTACTGAGGGAACAAAGAGAGTTTGCAAGTGAAATTAGTCTGACCATTCAGAAGGTAGTCTCTACCCAGGCATCTTTAATTCCTGTCAACCACTGCTTTATGCTTGTGTAAATCTTCCAGGTTATTTTTTATAAATATTGTTCAAACTTCTGTTTGTGAGTGTTTGTCATGTACAGGAACTCAGGGCCTAGGTGCTATCCCTAAGCTTTAATGATCAGGGCAAGCTAATGCTCAACCACTTGAGCTACAGCTCCAGGCTTTTTTTTTGGGGGGGGGGTGAGGGAGAAGGTTTAGGAGGTGAGCAATTGAAGATAAGAGGGTCTTAGACTAATCTGTCAGGGTTAGATTCAAACCAGGATCCATACATGACAGCCTCTTGAGTAGCTAGGATTATAGGCAATAGACATTGGTTTCTGGGTTCCAGATTCTTACAATACAAGCCATGGCTTAGTCTTAGGGTAGTCTCAGAAGGAAATATAAATTCTGTTCAAAGTCCTTCAGAAACACATTTTTACTTCCACACATTTGTATTGAATAATTTATCCTCAAGTTTTAAAAGTTTTAAAGTATCTTCAAATGTGGTGAGTGGAGTAATTTTCCACAGTGAAGCAAAGAAATGCCATTAACTCTGAACCTTTATTAGATTTAGTAAAATACCTTTTGTCTAGTGTTTCTTTTTACTATAAACAATGTTAGATCATTGTTTATAAGGATATGCTAGATATAATAATCATGTAAGAAGTTAATTTGTTCTGGAGTAATATAAGCTCTTCATCCTACTAAAGTCTCCATTCCCATAAATTTTTATCTCTTATGTTTCCTCATGTCATATGTCAGCTTCAATTCTACCAATTTTTAAGAGATATTTATAACACACGTAATCTGCATTTATTAGCAGTCTTCAATGAGTTTCCTAATTATGTGGTTTCTTTATTTATAATGTATTGTAAAGGTGAACAGGGTGGTGCAGTTAAAGAAGTAAGGAAATGAGTACTTTTTAAAAGCTATTGCTGTGTTATGCCATAAATATGACATAAACCAGAATATATAGACCTTCCACTTGAGACTACTACTGCATCCCTCTTTTGTTCTTGAAGGATGAAAATCTGAAGTTTATAGTCAATGCCTATTGTGATAAAATAAGAAAAGGCCTTTGTCTCTATGAGAAATTAAATGCAAGTAAAGAAGTCTAATATGACTTGGTAGATGGCACTCCAGGGACTGAGTGTGTGTTATTGTATCTTCCTCTGAATATGTGGTAAGCATTGTACATTAGGTGTTTGTACACCTTGCACCATAAATGAAATGCTATATTTTTTCCCTCTGGTCAGACAAGAGCTATATCTAGTAAAGTACAAATTAGATGCTGTACCTTGAAACCTGCCAGTAATGAACAGAGCAAAATGCATTCTGAGTGCCTCCTCCTTTTTATGCCATCAGGGCTCTAGACAGTCCTCTAACAGAAATTGATCCTAAGTAAGCTTTAGGACCACAGAGAACTCAGGCAGAGAGGAAAAAAAGGAAAAAAAGGAAGAATACCAGCACAAAATGAGAGCATGGAGCTCCGCCGCTGAGCAGTGGGGAGACAAAGGCTCTTTTGAATCAGAACAGAGAAGGCGCTCCACAGCAGAGCAGACTGGCTGTAGACAGAGCCATACAGAGCCTGCTCGAGCCCAGAGCCAACAACAGGCCTTGCATGGACCTGCGACCTGCCAGCTTCACTGAACTGGAGAATCCAGCAATTTGTGAGTACCTCCGAGAAGTTTCCACTTCTTCTCCGGGAATGGCATTGGGAGGGAGGCCCTCCCCCACCAGCTGAGAGCAGTGCCATCTTTTTTTTTTTTTGCCAGTCCTGGGCCTTAGCTCAGGGCCTGAGCACTGTCCTTGGACTTTCTCAAGGCTAGAGCTCTACCACTTGAGGCTCAGCACCACTTCCGGCTTTTTTCTATGTATGTGGTACAGAGGAATCGAACCCGGGTCTTCATACATACTAGGCAAGCACTTTAACCACTAGGCCAAACTCCCACCCCAGCAGTGCCATCTTGACTGCTGGAAACGACCTGGCCAAAACAATTGGAGCCTGAGTGGTGTTGCTGACAGTGCCAACTTTTTATCTGGCAAAGTATTTCCCAGAGATCCCTTAGTCAGAAATCCGGTCCCAGAGCTGCTGAAGTCCATCCCTCTGCACCACCCACAGACCTGGTAAACAAAGCCGCCCTCTTTCAGCTTTGTTTTACCAAACAAGCAATCTGATCCGAAAAACCGCAAAGCCAAATCACAAGAGAAAAAGACTTTGTGAAGTGTTTAGATCCCGAATTTAGTGGAGACACAAGTTTCCTAACCTCTTCCCGCACCAAAAAAAAAAAAATTGAAGAATACTCTTTTTTAAATTTTTTTACCCCATTTCATTTGCATTTTTGAATGTTCTTGTTTTTCTCTTTGCCATTTAACCTACACCTATTTTTTCTAATGTTATGATTAATTCTTTTTTTTTCTTTTTTTCTTTTTTTCTCCTCTCTTTTCCCACAATCCTGCTGTCACTGTGGTTGTTCTTAGAAACACAGTGACAGCTCTGGGTACAGTTTGAATAAAAATGATATCCATATCGATACAGTCACCTGCTTTTTAAATTCCGGGTTCTCAACCCCAGTATCTCCTGGGTAAGAACTCAGAAAAGTGAGGAATCTCCCCCCACCTTATATCTTTTTTTTTCTTTTTTTTCTTTTTGTTTTCATTGTGTGTGTGTGTGTGTATGTGTGTGTGTGTGTGTGTTGTTTTATTTTGTTGCTGTTTTGTTTCTTTTTTCTTTTTTTTTCTTTCTTAAATTGGTATCATTGAAATCTCCTATATCAACCTCTCTCTTTTCTCTATATATTCTTCTTATCACTCTTCTTATTTTGATAAGTTTTATCTAAGTTCACCTAAACTTTCTACACAAATACTCTACCTGTCTATCACCTTAGGTCAGTTATCCTTACACAATACCCTTTTTTCATTCCTATAATATTCTTACACTCTTGTATTATTCTGTTCCTACCTCCCTTGTCATCTTTCATATTATTTTTCTATCTCTGGTGCTCAGTTCATCCTTCAACTCTTATAATGCATGGATCTACATTTGATGGTTGTTGAGCAATGCTGTGTAACTAGGTGTTCAATTATACTCTAGGTCCAGAGGGAAATACAATAGAGATTGGATTGAGGGGCTTATTGTTTTGGTCATAAATTGGTCATCTGTGATTGTATTAGATTTGTATGTAAGTGTACAAAAAGAAAGAGAGCGTATTATTACCAATCTAAAAGAGCTAATATCTATTGTCAGCCAACTGAAAAGTTCTAGGTTGGTTATATCTGAAAAATTATAATCTTGTTTAGTATTAATCTTGCTCCCATCCTCAAATGGGCAGAACAAGAAACTCACAAAAAGTGTCCAATCAAGGAACAGCATCTCCCACCCAACATAAACAGGCAATGGAGCAGTCAGAGGCAAATCTAGAGGAGAGCCTTCCAAGTGCTATACAAATGCAACTGATAAACATCATTAATGAAAAATGTGAAAACATAAAGAAAGAGATAAGGGAGGAAGCCACAACTAAACAAGAGGAAACCATAAACAAGGTGATATGTGAAAAGGGGGAAGCCATAAAGGAGGGCAAAATAAAGGTTTTTCAAAGAAAAATGGATGAATTCATAGAATCCACAAACAAAAATGTGACTGATCTCCAACAAATGTCCAAAGAGAATAAAGCTGCTGAGCTAACCATTCAAATGGAAATCAAGGAGCTAAAGAAATCCATACATGATCTAAAACAAGAGATGCAAGGCATCAAAAATGAGCAATTAGAAGCAAGGGAGATGAAGAATAAAGTAGATAGCTTTGATAGCAGATTAGAAAATGCAGAAGAGAGAATTTCTGGGGTTGAAGATAATTTAGTTGTTATAGAAAAAGAACAGAAAATGAGTCAATTCAAATCTAGGAAATATAAGAAAATGCTACAGGAGGTCCAAGATACAATTAGGAGGCCTAATTTAAGGCTAATTGGTAGTGAGGAGGGTCTAGACAAAGAGGTCAATGGTATTGGAAATATACTTCAGGGAATCATCTCAGAGAACTTCCCAAATATCCAGAAGGGCAGGCCCATCCAGATACAAGAAGCTTTTAGAAACCCAAACAGACCTGACCAGAAAAGGACATCCCCCCACCAATCAATAGAGGCCAAAGATAGGATCCTAAAATCAGTCAGGGAGAAGAGAACAATCACCCATAAAGGCAAACCAATAAGAATAACCCCAGATTTCTCAGCAGAGACGATGCAAGCAAGAAGAGATTGGCCAGATGGATTCACAGCTCAATTCTAAAAGGTCTTCAAGCAGAGCTCACACCATTACTCCTCAAGCTCTTCAACAAAATTGGAAATGAAGGTTCTTTACCAAACTCATTCTATGAAGCCACTATAACCCTCATCCCCAAACCGGACAGAGATTCATCAAAGAAAGAGAACTATAGACCTATTTCTTTGATGAACATCGATGCAAAACTTCTCAACAAAATGCTGGCCAACTGTCTACAACAACTCATCAAAAAAATTACACACTATGATCAAACTGGATTCATCACAGGGAGGCAAAGCTGGTTCAACATACGCAAATCAATTAATATAATTCAACACATGAACAGGAGCAAGGACAAAAATCACATGATTGTCTCAATAGATGCAGAAAAGGCATTTGGCAAGATCCAACACCCCTTTACATTAAAACCTCTGGAGAAATTAGGAATCCATGGAACATTCTTCAGTATAATAAAGTCTGTGTATGACAAGCCCACAGCTAGTATTAAACTTAATGGCAAAGAGCTAAAGCCATTCCCTCTAAAATCAGGAACGAGAGCAGGATGCCCACTCTCTCCACTCCTCTTTATCATAGTATTAGAATTTCTAGCCAGTGCAATAAGGCAAGAAGCAAGCATAAAGTGGATCCAAATAGGAAAAAGAGGAAGTAAAACTTTCTCTCTTTGCAGATGACATGATCCTGGATAGAAAGAATCCTCTAGACTCTAATCCCAAGCTCTTGAGCTGATTCAAAACTTTGGAAGGGCAGCAAGGGATAAAATTAACCCTCAAAAATCAACTGCCTTCCTTTATGCCAACAGTGAGAAGAACGAGGCAACAATCAGGAAAGCAATTTCTTTTGCAATACCCTCAAAGAAATGAAGTACTTAGGAATTACCTTAACTAAGTATGTAAAGGACTTTTGGATGAAAACTTGAAATCCCTGAAAAAGGAAATTAAGGCAGAACTGAGGAAATGGAAAAACCTCCTATGCTCCTGGATTGGAAGAATCAATATCATGAAAATGGCAATTTTGTCAAGGGCTATCTACAAATTCAACGCAATACCCATCAATATCCCAATGTCATTCTTTAAAGAAATAGAAGAGGCAATCCAAAATTTCATATGGAATAATAAAAGACCCCGTATAGCAAAAACACTTCTTAGCAGAAAGAACAGCACAGGAGGAATTTCAATACCAAACTTTAGACTCTATTACAGAGCTATAATCATCAAACCGCTTGGTAGTGGCACAAGCACAGGCTGAAGACCAATGGAATAGAACTGAAGACCCAGATATTAAACCACAGACCTATGGCCACCTAATCTTTGACAAGGGAGCCAAAAAAAATAGAACGGAAGAAAGATAGCCTCTTCAACAAGTGGTGCTGGCAGAACTGGTTAAGCACATGCAAAAAACGAAAGTTGGATCCTTCTTTGTCGCTCTGTATTAGAATTAACTCCAAATGGATCAAAGACCCCGAGGTAAAAGCTGACACACTGAAAACTTTACAAGAAGGAATAGGAGATACACTAGGCCACCTTGGCACAAGTCGAAACTTTCTTAATAAGGACCAAGAATCACAACAAATCAGAATATGGCTGGATAAGAGGGACTACATTAAACTGCAGAGCTTTTGTATGGCAAAGGACATAGCTAGTAAACTAATTAGGAAGCCTACAGAGTGGGAGAAGATCTTCACCAACCAAACAATGGACAAAGGCCTCATATCTAAAATATATCAACAGCTCAAAAATTGAATCAATCCAAAAGTAAGCTCCAAAGTAACAACCATCCCATTAAAAGATGGGCTAAAGACTTAAAGAGAGTCTTCTCTGAAGATGAAACAAAAATGGCCTATAGACATATGAAGAAATGCTCAACATCTCTGGTCATAAAAGAAATGCAAATCAAAACAACTCTAAGATTCCACCTCACTCCAGTTAGAATGTCCAGAATCAAGAAAGCCAATAAAAACAGATGCTGAAGGGGATGTGGCCAGGAGGGATCACTACTACACTGTGGTGGGAGTGCAAACTCGTTCAACCACTATGGAAAGCAGTATGGCAGTTCCTCAGAAAGACTAAACATAGAGCTCCCCTATGACCCAGCAATTCCACTACTTGGCATTTACTCAATCATCCAGAAACAAAGACATACTAAATCCACCAGCGCAACAATGTTCATTGCAGCACTATTTACCATAGCAAAGATATGGAACCAACCTAGATGTCCCTCAGTTGATGAGTGGATCAACAAGATGTGGTATTTGTACACAATGGAATTCTATGCTGCTGTCAGAAAGAATGACATTGCCCCATTTGTTAGGAAATGGAAAGACTTAGAAAAAAATCATATTAAGTGAAGTAAGCCAGACTCAAAGGAACATAGGCTCAATGGTTTCCCTCATTTGTCATAATCAGTAGAAACCTTGGGCTCTCCTAGCAGAGATTTGCAAGAGAGCAAAACCTTGATACAAAAGGCCATATAGTAGGACGGTAAATGAAAGGACCTCTAGGATATAGAAACATAAGACATATAATGAATGACTGTTGCCCTTAATGTACTATGTTATCTCTCATCTCTTTTGCTGTTCCTTGGTTATCTCATATTGTTTCAGTATCTCACTTATTTACCTGATATATCAGATATATTTGTATTTGGTTATTTGAAATCGGATAGGGAACAGGGGAAAACACGATGAGGGGTGTGCGTGGGGGAGAGGAAAATGGGGACCAAGATATGAGAAAGGGCATCAATGTATGGGAATTAATGCACCATCTATCTGGCAAATATCATGTAACCCTTCTATTAATTACAATAAAAAATATATGGAAAAAATGTTGCCATCTATTCATACTTCAAAAACACAACAGCAGAAGATATTGAAGAGGGATAGAGGAAGGAGGGGAAGGAAGGGAAGAGAAAAAGAGGGGAGGGGAATATAACATCCAGTAATATGTTAGTTGTATTAGTTTTATATGATACTCTGAAATACTTTTTAGTTTGCAATTGGGTAAAGTAGCGCTTATTCTTCACAGTTGTTAAAGGCATAATAGTAGGAGATTTTTCTTAACTAAATATGTACTATTTCATATGTAACTCATAATTGTATCCATTAATTATTTTTTGCATGTAGAATGATTCTCAGTTTTGAAAGCCAAACAGTCCTCAGAACCTTGCCTAAGGACTCTTTGGCTTGCAAAAATTTTAATAAAAAAAAATCAAAAAATATAAGAAGGGTTGGGAATTCGAACTAGTGGGAGTGCTTGCCTAGCATGCACAAAGAGCTGGGTTTGATTCCTAGAAAAAGCTGGAAGTGGAACTGTGGCTCACATAGTAGGCTCTAGTTTTGAGAAAGCCCAAGGACAGTGCTCAGACCCTGACTTCAAGCCCCAGGACTGGCAAAAATAAATAAAATAAAATAAATAAATAAAAAATAAAAGAAAACTTGATTTGTCTTGAAAGTTGTTACAATAATAAAACGGAAGAAAAAATCCCCAAAAGCTTAGCTTGTTAAATGGAACATAAAAATGGAATTTTTATTTTTAAAATTTAATTTTATTGTCCGCGTGACTCTAGAGGGTTACATATGCAAATTAATGAGTACCTATCTTGTCAAATTTTAAAGGATGATTTTGAATAAATTTCTCAAGCAAAATATTACAGAAAGCGTTATGCTGGTCTGTTTCTTGTTTTATTTTGTTTTTGTTTTCTGTTTTTGTTTTTGCTGTTGCTGTTGTTTTTGGTTTGTTTCTTCTTCTTTCTTTTGTTCCACAGCAGTTCCAGGGCTTTAACTGCTTTTTTAGTTCTTTCACAATTGGCTCCCTACCACTGGAGCCTTACCTGTACTCCAGCTCTTTTGCTAATTAATTGGAGATGAAATCCAGACTGTTTGATCTCTGATCTTTTCAGGTGTCAGTCTCCTGAGTAGCTAGACAAGTATGAGCCGCTGGTGCCAGTTTTTTTGGTTTCTTTATTACATGAAATGTCTGCCTTTGATATTTTGTTACACAACCTATATGTACAAGGAATTTTGTAATAACATAGGTGGCCATTACAACTTTAATACTATTGAGAATTTTTATAGCACTAAATGCATTCCATAAAAAGTATTTTTCCATCTTGCCTTCTATTCTACTGTACACTTTGAGTATCTCAGAGACAAGTATTACACATGTTTTCTCTTTGCACACTAGAACTGAGTAAAAGAAGCTCTTGTATATAATCTATATATAGAAAATTTAAAAACATTTCACAGTAATATTAAACACTTGTCAGTAAATAATATATTTTCTGTCTTCTCCTAACAGTTTACATATTTCTCAACTTTAAAACTTGTGGAATACAATATTGTATAAAGAAATGATTTCTTTGTAATGAATGTTATCTATGCATATGAAAGTACATTATTAGAGTTATATACATTTAAATCAAGGAAATGGGAGCAAAATATTTGTATGTGGGGGGGACATCATGGGGCTTGAACCTCGCCTGGGCGCTGTCCCTGAACTCTTCAGCTCAAGGCTACTGCCCTACCCCTGGGCCCGGGTGTTGTCCCTAAGCACTTTAGCTCAAGGCTACTGCCCTACCATTGAACCAAGTCCTACTTCCCATTTTCTAGAGGTTAATTGGAGATAAGGGTCTCAGGTTCTTTTATGCCTGGGCTGACTTTGAACCTTGATTCTCAGATCTCAGCCTCCTGAGTTGCTAGGCTCAGGAAAAGATTTTAACCACTTGGATTAAGAAATTATTATTATTATTGTTGTAAGTCAAAATTATGACAATCTCCCAGACTATTGGGATTGAATGAAAGCAGCATATTGAACCCAGGAAGAAAGTATATTCAGACATATTTTAAGTTCTGAGAAAGACTTTCCAGAGGATGTAAGGATCAAAAATGCACAAGTCCTATGTCACATAAAATAAGGATTTAACTGTAGTCCTGTAAAAAACAAGACCAAAAACAGAAATAAAATTCCAAGTATGCAACCATAGATTCAAATCAATTATTTATTATTGTTAGTATGTGCACATCAATATCCCTACTGAATGAATTTGTTCAAATCAATATGCCTATTGAATAGATAGTTAAGGAAAGATACATACTTTGAATCCTCCTAGATACTGGGTTAAATCAATTCATACCCATTTAGAACATTAATTTTAGTCAAGATGTATTTGCTAAAGTCTGTTTATAAACAGAGGAAGTAGCTGAAACGAGATTCAGGGAAGGTAATAAAATTGAACATCTTCAAGTCTGATATACTTTTACTTTATAAAAGCATAGTCTGGAGCCAGGAGTTTGGCATAGTGGCCAAACTTGCCTACCATGCAAGACCAGGACTCAATTCCTCGGTACCACAAAGCCAGAAGGGGGGGCTGATGTTCAAGTGGTAGAGCTCTAGCCTAGAGAAAGTCCAAGGACAGCACTCAGGCCCTGAGCTCAATCCCAGGACTGGCAAATATATATATATATATATGTGTGTGTGTGTGTATGTATACATATACATATATATATCGTCTGTACTTATATTGTAACTTTTTCTAATGGTGAAGAATCTAGACACAGTTAAAGAGAACATATACTCAAAACAATGGATTAATAAATATCTCAAAAAAAAGCATGCTAAAAATGTCTGTTTCACAGCCAAGCATTCAATTTTTTTTAAAGTCCTAAACAATGCAGAATGGTGCTATGCATTAATCCTCAGAATGTGTGTCAGGTTTGACAGTTAGTATGGCCATCTTTAACTTCATTCATTCTAATGACACCCTTACAAAAGTGACTCTTGTTGAAATTTCTAGTACTTTATCTGAAAGCTGAAAAACTCTAAGTATATATTTAGCCACCCACATCTGGTTGCTATGGAAGGACTTCAGACAGAATTCTCTATTGCAAAGGCTGTCAGGTCTATGCGTCTTCTTTTTTCTTCAAGTCTGCACATTAATGATTTGCTTTGATGTTTGATTGCTCACTAGAGTTTATTTTAATGGAGTATAAGTACTTATTCTTTGCTAAATTATGTAGCTTGCTGTTACATGGCTTTGCTGTGAGACATCTGCAGATTCTTCCAAATATGCTAGAAACAAATTGATAAAGAAAATATTTTTCTCCTGTGTATATCTATATCAAACCAGGAGAGTCCCATGCATTCTGGCAGTGAAGATACCTAGGGACTAATATTACTTTTGGAATAAAAAGTTAATGATCTTGTATAGAGATTGATTCATCAAATTACTGAGAATTGATCTGGAATAAGACATTTATGTAAGATATAATATTTAAAATACCATTGTGGGACAAATACAAAACAGAAACCAGCTCAAATGCATCTTGCAGAATATATACTCAGAAGTTTGGCTGTAAAAGTTAACTCCCTTTTTGGAAATGCTGGATTTATACACTAAAATGATGGTCTTATCCACCCACTCCTGAAATTGACCAAAGGGCAAAAAAAAGAGAAGAGAAATAACAGTGCATGATTCTATGTGTTGTGTAGATAGCAAAATGGTTACGTGATGGCTTGAAAAACATAGTTTGCAATCATGAGCACAATTTTTGTTAATTGTGTAGTGTTTTTGATCATCATTGAATCCCTACATATTTGATCTTTGTTATACTGGAGTGCAACATTCAAATTAGCAGAATTTGTATGCTTTTCTACCATTTCAATTGTTAATGGCTCAACTAGAGAGGTGAGTAGTTAGGGATCAACTTGGTCCATTAATACAATATACATCAAATGAAAGTCAGAGTCAAAATGACTCTGGAGTAATATGAGTGGGAGTATAAGCTTCAACTATAATCCTATTTACCCATGAATGTTACTGGTCAAAAATCAAGTCAATAAGTAGTGATAGTGGAATTTATTTCATTGCTTAGGAAGACTTGAACAAAACAAATATAAAAATATAAGCCCATGAAGGAAAAACTTTTGGCCTTGTAGTTTTAATTTTTATCTCAAGTGATGTATCAATTTAGTCATGACTGATTTCTGGCCAATAAAGCAAAGGTGACCTAAAAGTCATTCATGATCAATCAGTGTTATGGAAGAGGATGCACAAAAACTTCCCAAGTGATCCTCTTACAAATATTTCTAAGCTTGGGGAATCGCAAGAAAGACAGCACAGAGCAGTGAGGGAGAGGGTTTTCGAATGTACCTGCCTTTATGATAACTAATGATCAAAGGTTTACATTCTAGTACATATCACTTAGCTCAGTGCTAGTCATAAAGAAACTGTCTCTTACAGTTTATTTGCAAACATTTTGTTTTATGAATGGCATCAGTGCATCCAGCTCAAGTATGGATGACATAGAAGGGTGCTGTGCTTGGGGTACTCAGAACTGAAACCATTGCTGCTGTGTCCCAATCAGTGGGATCACGTAGGATCACAGTGACAGAAGGCAAAGCATCCCTGATTCTGGAGAAAGCTGTGAACAAGCAGTTTTTTCTTCAGGAAAAGTTTTATAAGCAGCTCTAAAAAAATTACAGATGCTCCTGTCCTTCACGTTATCCCATAATTTCCTTGGTGATGCATGTTTGGTTGTTGTGTGGACAATTGTTTTGGGGCATGTGTGTTTGGTATAGATAGAAATATTTATGTTTACAATTATCCCTACTCTTCCCAGGTATTTCAATGGAAACCGTTACATAGAACAATTAGATTATTAATAGAAAGTACTTGCATAGTTTAAAACAAAACATACAGCACTGCTAAGAACTAGAACAAAATCTTGAACTTTGAAATGAACTCAAGGTAGGTTCAATAGCTATGCCATTAAATGGATTGTGTTTGGGAAGAAGTATAAATGTCTAGAATGCCCTTGAACAGTCCTTTATGTTGACTGAGGTGTCAATAAAACAGCAAGAGATTTATGGAAACAAATGGCACCCTGATCACATATATAGTATAAATGAGAAGTACTCTGATCAAGAATCTCAGCATCAAACCTCTTCTGCTTGCCTAAGCTATGTGAGCTTTTTATGACCCATCCTACCAACCGTGTAAGCCCATCCTGTCATTTTCCCATGACATTTGGAATCACCCCTGTAGTTTTGATTGATTGGGAGCATGCAGAGCTGTTTACGTGCTTGATTACTGAACTCACTGAAGTGTGGCTTTGACTGTAAATCTGAGCCCATTATTAGATGCTCAAGAAAACAGAACAAAGGACATATGTGGATGTGCATGATTTAGATATTGTGGTTCATTCTTTGCAAATTACACCAATAGGGCATGTCTACATTGTTAATTATAAGAACCCTCCAGGCCCCCAAAAAAGTCCCCTGGTTTGAACAGAGGTCCAAATGGATTCATGTGATAGAAATTTCCTGTATCTTTTTCTTGCAGCTGAAGAATCCCAATCCAGCTTACTGGAGAACATTTTCTTGCTGTTTCAGTGACCTCTTACAGTGAGAATTAATGTTTATAGATTTCGGTGTGCACCTAAACATACATATAATACATACATATGTATACACACTGCATATGCATGTACATATATATTTGCACATATATATGCCAATCATATATTTAAGAGTAGAAGCTATAAAAAATGGTGGCTTGTGACCTCCACAATATGCCCTCAGATTAGTTGTATTTTAGGGGTTACTTCAATCCACAAACAAGTAATGAGGAACAATGATGGTCTGTTTACTGCTTTCTAAAATGCATCACTCTTATCAAGAACTGAATTCTAATTCTGCCCTGAAGACACAGGAAGAAGACAAGAAAGCAAATCTTGTTTAGCTGGAAGTGAATAAGTTACATTGGACATAATTCCATAGACCCAGATCTGCACATTAACCAGCACTGACCGCAAAATTTCTTCAGAGGTGGAAGAAATAGAGATCCAAGGATTCGGAAGGTTTAGAGAGACAATTTCCCTCCCAAGAGTCATATCTGAGTGGTATATATCCATGGGGAGACTGGCAGAAAATGGTTGTTCAGTGGACTGAATGCATTGCCTTCTTGAGGAGCTGTTGTATCCAATAATTTTCAGTGCTTTCGGGTAGCTGGGAAGACTCTTAGGAGTTCAAGAGTCAGTGCTCTGTACGTCTTTTTCTTTTCTTTTCTTTTTTCATTTGAGTTCTGAAAGTGTACTTCTCAGCTAGCACATTTATCTGGGTTCTGTATCTATACAGAGGTTGTCAGCTGAAATTGGGATGGTGGTACAAAAGGATGGTCTCCCCTCTCTGGGAAAAGGTCCAAAGGATGAGAAGATAACTACTGCTTTAGCTTTTTAGGACCTAGTTTTTATGGATTATCTCTGCTTTCTGGGATTTCTGAATCTTTAATCTGAATTTTCACATGCACTCAATCAGGAATCAAGCCAAATGAAAGATCCCTCATCAGAGTTGAAAACTTAACATAACAATCCACTAATACTCTTCATGAATGTCTTACAGCTCCTGTTAGCATGTCTTTGGAATCACTGTTCAAGTGCCTCAAGAGACTTTGCAAAATTTTTTAAAGTTTCCTTAGCATTCCCCCAACTCTGGAAAATTCTCCTAGTGCTTACTGAAACTGAAGTTTCTCTCAGAATCTGTGTTTAACCCACCTCTTGCTTGTTGTACAGACTGAGTTTAGCTGGCATGTCAGGCCTCTTCCCTTATCCAACTCATTTATCCAGACAAAGAACCTTCCCTTCAAAGGGAGCAACATTTTCAGTTGGTTTATGATGAAGAAAATCATGCTGCACAAGAATGAGTACTCAAGATTTGCCTCTGCATTTGTAAATAGATGGGCCCTGCACTATTCGTCTAATAAGACTCCAAAGACATGGACATTTTGTTCTGACTTGGAATCTAGAGTGAAGAGAAGACCCACAACCCTTGGCTGTCATGCCCCTGGAAACTCTGATTGGTAGATTGAGTCGGTACTCTTTCTACTCATTTCACCAATGATAGGACTCTTTGCTTCTCACCATGCTTATTGTGAGCTGCTCAAGAATTCTCTCCTTGACATTTAGTGATCAAAGGAAACTATAAACTTGTTCCTTAAAAGTTCATAGCTATTATTTAGTAACTATCCTTATTTAAAAATACACTGTATTTCAAATTTTTAGTAGCCAGAGATTCAGTTCAGACATACTTTCTGTTTATAAGTAGTAAATCATACTTAGGAAATTATAAATTTACTGAAATAACTGTACTGTACCACTCATTTAATTATAATTTGTCAATCCAATAATCTGATGAATCATTACAGTATCTTCCATACAGTCAATATGATAAGTATAGTCTACAGAATATAGACATTTATAGTGTAGCTTATTTGGCAATCCAATCAGAAAAAATATAATAAAAAGTTGTATACGAAAGTGAGTATTATCTGTCACTGACTAATTCCACACTGTTGGCTGTCCAGTGAGAGAAAAGTTGACACAATGTAGTAGGTTATTTTGTCCTTAGAATGTTTCAAATAAAAGGATGGTCTAAATAAGATGAGAAAGGAAAACATAAAAGTAGTACTGTGGATACAATCCCGGAGAAGCTGCAAGATTTGTTTTGGTGAGAGAACAATGACACTGCTGGAGAGAAATGGAGATGAGAAGCTGAGAATCTACAAACACTGTTTCTTTCTCTTTTTCCTCATGAAGTCAGCTCCCACATTAGACTATTCTTGGAGTCTATTAATAACAGTATGTGTTCACAGCTAATATTTCAGAAATTAGAACACATCTTATAATTAATGGTCTCTCACAATAGATGTTGGCCAGGTAGCAGCGGGAATGTAATTCACATTGCCTGTGCCTGTGTGGAATTAGTCACACCTACTCATATGGTTGTCATGGCAATTCATGTACCTGGATTTTTGCTATGGCATATGTACACTGAGATTCTGTTTCAGAAGTTTTATCAAGATTATACATGAAACATAATTTTGTTGTGAAAATAAAAAGCAAAGGAACATTAGCAAGGTACAAATATGTTATTGATGTAATAAATATTTACTATTGTGGGATAACAATAGTGAAATCTTTAATGACAAAACAATAAGAAGAAATAAAATCAATTACAAGGCAATGAAACAAAGTCAAGAAATGGATTGAAATACTATGAGGAACTAAGTTATTCAAAGCCATAAAGGATATTGTGATTTTTTCTTTTATCTCACAGAAAAATTATAATGGCATCGAACATAAATTTCCCAGAAATTACTGCATTTGAGTAAAATTCTTTTTTTCTAGTCCTTGGGCTTGAACTCAGGGCCTGAGCACTGTCCTTGGCCTTTCTCAAGGCTAGAGCTCTACCACTTGAGCCACAGACCACTTACAGCTTTTTTCTGTGTATGTGGTACCGAGGAATCAAAACCAGTGTTCACCTAGCATGCAACCAGGAAGGTTAAATTTTCATAAAGTTGTATGCGAAGCACACAGAGAAGAGAAACAGATCTGAATAGATAAAAAATCATGCTTGAAATTTTACTAGATAGAATACTGGAGCCCTGCTTTTCAGCAATATCAGGCCTTAAGTAGCTAGGAAAGAGGCAAAAGAGGAAATATGTACAAGGAAGTCATAGCTGAGGCAGAAGAGAAACCATGTACAAGAACACAGAAATACAAGTTAACATAGGAGAAGTGACACTAATTTTCAAATTGTAGTATGTAAAGGTAAACTATGGGAAGCAGAGGAAGTAAAAAACAAAAACTTTATGCTTTAAGAAAAAGTGACTAGAGTTTTCTTTATTACTTTCCCAATTTACACAAGATGTGTTTATCTTTTTCTCTTATTGGATATGAACAGCAATCAATGTATATGTGTGTGTGTGTTTGTATGTATCTAATGTTATTTTTATTAGCTTGAGAAAAGCAATGAAATCATTTCTGTGTACTTAAGAGTATCTATGTACAGGTACATATACTAATGGGCTTGCTTTTTGGTTTTTCCTTATTTTGTAGGACACAGACTTATTCATTATCAAACATAATAATAAATCATACAAAGTTTTTCAGTTCGCTAAAAAAATTCTTTTCATCTCTTATTCCTAAGTAAATTTTATAGCTTTAAAAATACTTAAAATAGCCAGGCACCAGCAGATCACCTCTGCAAAACTTGGTACTCAGGAGGCTGTAATTGGAGGACTGTGGTTCAAAGCCAGCCTCGGTACACAAGTCTGTGAGACTGTTATCTCCAATTAACCACCAGAAAACCGGAAGTGACTCTGTGGCTCAAAGTGATAGAGCACTATCATTGAGTTGAAGAGATCAGGGACAGTAGCCAGGTCCAGAGTTTAAGCCCATAACCAAAAAAAAAAAGAAAAAGAAAAAGAAAAAGAAAAAGAAAAAAAACCAAGCAAAGCAAAAACCAAAAGCAATTAAAATGATAATAATATGACTAATTCTAAACGAGATGAAACTAAAATATAATATACATACACTTAATTATATTATCACCCTCCTAGGTTTTATGAAAGGATTAAATATATGTTACTCTAATTTAAGTGATACCCTTGCCATTGTTTAAAACAATGAAATAGTAAGACAATTCTCAGAAGCAAATTAGATTTAGTGAAAGGAGAAAAGTGCAATATACTCTACCACCACTCTTAGTAATCTCACTTACACAGACTACATATCCAGTGGAGCAATGGAGAGACAGCTACAATGAACTCAGTTTATCTGCTTTGTGGAAAATTTTGGTGCATTGAAAATAATTTTGATAAAAAACAGAGAAATGTGAGCATTATTAAAAAAATTCTTATCACTACACAGATTTTCAAACACCAGAAAAATAAACACTTTAAAATTTTTGAAACAACATTGTAGTATGCATATTTTAACCTAATATCTATGCTTTTTCACTTCAAAATTATTAAATAGAGATTAACACTAGGGTATGAAATTATAATCTGTGAGCTAATATGGCTTTTACATTTTTAAAGAATTAAAAAATTAAAAGAAAAAGTAAAACAAAGTCAAATGAAGTTAAATACCCCCCAGACATCTACAGTGCAAAAATACTGTGTTCTCTATAATGAAAGTTTTCTTTTCCCTGTCTCTATAAAACCTTCCATAAGTGTTCACCTGTAGTTTGTATATTTATATGTGTATATGCATATCTTAACTACATTCCAACTAATTGGAAGAACATTTTTTTTTTTCCATTGAGCTTGAACTTGGGCCTGGGCCATGTCCCTGGGTTCTTTAGCTCAGGGCTATCATCCTACCCCTGGAGTCACAGCCCCACTTCCCATTTTCTAGTGATTAATTGGAGTTAATGGACTCTTGGTCCTTTGTGCTGGGGGCTGGCTTTGAACCATGATCCTCACATCTCAGCCACCTGTGTAGCTACAGTTACAGGTGTGAGGCACTGCACCCAGCTATGAAGAACACTTTTTGGATGTTTTTCAAAACTATGTCAAATCTTTGTGATTGTTGTTCTTAATGTACTATGTTATTTCTTTTCTCCTTGTTGTTCCTTTATGGTTAATCTTATGTGGTTACTGTATCTGACTTTGTTACCTAGTCTATTGTATACATGCTTATTTGTTTAATCAAAATAGGAAAGGGAAGGAGGAAAACAAGATGATTAGGAGATAGGGTATCAATGTTCGAGAATTAATCCATCTACTACTTGACGATTGTGACTGTAACCTCTCTATACATTACCCCGACAATAAAATAATAAAAAACAAACTATATCAAACTCAGTGTTTGCAAAAGGAAACTCAGTTTTTCCTCTCATCCATTCTTTTCCATTTCCTAGCCTATCTGTGGAAGTACTATAACTATAAGTCAGGCTCAGAGCCTTGACTTTCCTTTATCATGCTTCCCTCACACACCATCAATTATTAAATAGTCTGTCTTCTATATATATTCAAATATTCTTAATGAAATTTGTGACTGCTTTGTTCACTAATTGACTATTTGGTTTTAAACATCTTGTTAAGATTTTAAGAAATAGTAGAAGAACAAGAAAGCTGTGTTGTGATTATTCTACATAGATAAAGAGTACTCCATTCGGTGAGATGATCTGTGTATATCAGTTCGTCAAGTCCATTTCATCTACAGTGGTATTTCATTGGGAGTTTTCTTTGTTGATTTTTGTCTGAAACTGCAATGTATTAGTGAGAATGGGATATAGACATCTCACAATTTTTTTAGCCTTTGTGTCTATCCATGCCTCTAATGCTGCTTTAAACTCTCAGCTTACGTGCATAGTTCTGGAGTCTCAAAAATGAGAAAAGAAAAGCTGTATTACCTGATCCTGGCCTTTCATGCTTGAGTAGTTGCTGACCTTCTGAATCCTTTATAGGGGTTTAAGGCTGAGGAGAGCTATTCAATTTCTCAACTCCTGGACCTGCCCCTCTGTTGCAGAAGTTAACTGGTTGAATTTTGATCGAGACCTTAACTTACATCCCATAATAATTGCATTTGTTAACATGAATCAATATAAATTTCACTGAGTATACAATATTTATTTAGCAGTAATATATATCCCACGTTTTCAGTGCTTACTTATTATTATTCAAAATAATGTTTCATGTCCCAGAAATTTGTTGCTAAACTAATTGAAAGGCAGATATTTATTTCAGAGGCATACACGACTGTTTGGCTGTTGGCAGTATCCATTAATAAATATTATGGAGTTTGTTCTATGTGCCAGAAAATATTAAAGAAGCTGAAGAAATAGTGGCAACTATGTCTCAAAATGTTTGTTTTTATAAGCAAATTTTTTGTTCTTGAAATTAAGATTACAATAATCTCTTCTGATAGTCCTGGGAATATTTTCTGTGGAAAATTAATATTGAGAATATAAACTTATTTTATGTTTAGTACATATATTATTTAGATGTTGCTCTCTGTCAAAACATCTTACTTTAATAGGTATATTTTTAAATTTTAACCTAAAAATTATTAGGTAGTACACAAAGGGGTTCCATAAGTCAAGTTACCAGTACAATGCATTTTGATCCATGTTTCCCTTCCATCTTTTTTTTTCTTTTTGGTCAGTTTCAGGGATTGAATTCAGAGCCCCAGGATCTGTCTCTGAGCTTTGCTCAAGGCTTATGCTCTACCACTTTGAGGCACAGCTTCACTTCCAGTTTTTGGATCCTTGATTGTAGATAAGAGTCTCACTGACTCTCTGGCAGAAGCTGTCTTACAACTGTGATTCTTGGATTTTAGCTTGTGGATTAGCTAGGATTTCATGTGTGAACCACCAGTGTCTGCAGTTAATTTTTTTTAAATAAAGGTTCTATTTCTTTAATTAGTTGTCCAAAGAGTAACTACTATAGTGTGAAGAACAGAAATTGTTGTTCTAAACCATTAAATTTTAGCAGAAAAAAAGATTTGGCTAGCATTTGCTCTCATGGAACTATAAATAAAAACTGATTATTTCAGTAAATGTTATCAATGCTTTATTTCTAAATTACTTCCTTTAAGGAAACAAGTTAAAATATATTTTCAGTTTTTTATACAGACATATATTTTGTTCCATATAAATTCAAATTTTTATGAAGATGTTCAAACTTAGGACATAAATGTAGTTTATGTTTCTGTGAACATTTTAAAAATTCTACTTAATTTGTTTTCATACGTAGTATTTCTCAAAAAGTAAGTCAAATTTATTTGAAAATTTTGTTTATTTTGGTAATACTACGGCACCATATAATTGAGTAAAATCTACGTAAAGACATATATCAATTACTATGTTCATTTTAGTTGTCATTGGATACACATTTTATGTTGTCTTATGTAAGTGTAATATTTATTATCTCACTTGAAATCGAAAGACATGGGTTTATTAAAAGTTTTATTTCTTATTTTAAGTAAAACTTGCACTGTCTTAATTTAAATGTGACTAGTTGAAGCTGTTATTCTATCTGACTTTTATGTGCAATTCTGATCGATAA
Organism: Megascapheus bottae; assembly: GCF_031878675.1. Lineage (NCBI taxonomy): Eukaryota > Metazoa > Chordata > Mammalia > Rodentia > Geomyidae > Megascapheus > Megascapheus bottae. The sequence goes on from NC_143519.1 coordinate 32,126,693, forward strand.
ACATATCAAAGTGTTCTTAAACATTCAAGGCAAGGTTTGATATGCCTTCTAAATAATTCCTTTTAAACATTTTGTTAGACCTTCAAAGGATCAAAAGAAAACATGAGATCCATGTAGCTTTTCTTTCTTTATTTTTTTGGAAGTTATACTTTTCGTGAAAGGAAATGTAAGGTGAAATACAAAACATTGTTATAGTGTTTTAAGAAACAAACTATAAAGCATTTTTAGATATTTTAATAAGAAAAGTCAAAAGGCTAAAGCAAAGGTGGTATTTTTTTATTAATCCATTTCTTATACTGAGCCTAAATAAAATGTTCCATAATAGGATAGTAATAACTATTTAATATAACAATCTTATTAATTTAGATCCTCTTAACAATAGATTCAAACTTAAGTTTGGTATTTATAATTCATTTCTATTGCAGTCTTGTCAATGCATATATGATCTTTCCTCTTATATTTTTCAGTTGCTGGTCAACGTATTCAGTTACTTTTACTTATCACTTTTCTCCTTTCAGGGCAGTTCTACTACATGGGCAAATGGATTTATTGGTGTTATCTAGTGTTCGGTATAGAAAAGCTTACACTCAAATCCTAATATCATGACATTTAACTATAAATCATGATAACTTACATAATTTATTTTTTCATTTGAGCTACAAAATTATTATACTTAGTGGCTAAGTTTACACTGTATGAGATATGTATGTATAGTATATAATATACCTATGTGTATATCAATTTTTCCTTATCCATAATTAATGCATATCTGAGCTCATTTCATAAATTTTCTACTATGAATGGCTCAATAAGAAACATGAGCAAACAGTCTCACCAAGCAGCACAAGTTAGTGAGAAACTTGCTAGCCATGTAACCTGGGCTGGCCTTGAACTCACAATCCTGTTGCCTTAGGTAGAATGTTGCAGGATATTTCCAGTAAGTTCTGCAAATAAACTCTTTAGCTAAGTAAACTCTGCTAAAATGTTGAGATTGCATTAGGATCTACCTACTTTGTCATTTTTTGTTTATGACCCTAATAATTGTGTGCAAATTGTACACTTCTTTATTACTGATGTGTATTCCTACTATCCAACACTCTCTCATTGTTAATACATATGTTTTTAAATTGTTTCTTTGTGCTAGTGATCAAAAATACTTTTTGCATAGACCACAAAAGTTTCTTAGATGAGAATGTACTGAAATGTATTAAATAATATATTGTCTCTAACAATACATTAAAAGATCTTTCCCTGAGTGGTGGGGTACAATGATTATAACCAAATGTATTCATTAGCTTAATTATATAACTGCAGACCCCTGCACATCACCTTTCCAAGAAAAATAAAAAATAATGTAAGAAATAGATCTTTCCTAACACATAATTTTTCAGTGTAAGAAATTATCACATCTCTAAAATGTTATCACATTTTTCTTGTGTATACTTCCCATGTTTTCACATATGATCATTATGTATTGGTTAATTTAATAAGTTATCAAGAAAAATGTGATCAGTTTCTTGATTTACTACTTCCTGGATCAAATATTTTTATTACATTATTTGATACTTGATACACATTTTGTTGTTATAAAATGTAAAAATATGGAGAAATATGTTCATATTAAGTATGTTCAATTTTCATATTTATGCTTTATGATAGTTTGGGATGATAATAATTGACAACAATTTTATCTCACACATTTTATCTATTTTTCTTTTCATTTAAATTCACAGTAAGTTTTTGAATTTGGTAATAAAGATGTTAGAAAAGAATCTTACACTTAAGATATGATTGGATATCCATATTTTCTCCTTAGTAGTTAATTTATTAGTATGTCCTTACTTTTCTTTTAGGAGCTTGAAGTATGGTTCATTGTTCAGTTTTATGTCAGAGTGAGAGATTTCCCTGCTACCAGGTTCCCTCCACAGACAAAGCTAATTAAATACAAAGCAAGAGAGATTTCCACACTAATAAATCTGCCTGTGGGTTAAGACACTATGTCACTTTGGTAGTTCTTTCGATAAAGCCAGAAGGGATTAAAACTAGAGCTTTTTTAATCATTGTTCATGACATTAGTAATAGTCCTCCAATCCTACCCTATTTCAATGAATGCTTTGACAGGAAAATTTCCCCACACTGCTCCCAGCAATCGAAGGGAGATGGCCAGCACTTAAGACAAGTGACAGATTCCATTATAAAAATTCATACACATTTTTCTTAGTAGCAGAAATAAAAGAAACTGATTTCCATCTCTATAAATCCTAGTTGCTCAAACATAGCCATACTTGGATCATAAAACAGTTTCTCATTTAAAGATGTCTGATTTTGACAATAGCTGTCTAGTTCAGAGATTATTAAAATAGATGTTTATACTGAATGTCCTGCTTGATTTCAATATGTCAATTTGTACCTATCATAAGTGGAAATTTACAGTACTTTACATTTAATTTTTCAAATACTGTAGATTATGTGAGATTGAATTATATTTGAATTTAATCCTCTTTCAAAAAGAATCAACAAGCCGGGTGCTGTGGGCTCACGCCTGTAATCCTAGCTACCCAGGAGACTGAGATCTAAGGATCATGGTTCAAAGACTGGGTAGAAAGCCCAGTGAGACTCATCTCCAATTACCCACTGGAAATCTAGAAGTAGATCTGTGGCTAAAGGAGTAGAGCACTAGCCTTGAGCTGAAGAGCTCAGGGACAGTGCCCAGGCCAAGAGTTCATGCCCTCTGATTGATCAACAAAACAAAAATAATTAAGACTATTTGTTTGCGTAATTGATAATCCATAACTATCTATGCTACTCATGGAGGACATAGCTTTATCTTATTATGGGCATAAAGGTTCCAGGACTAGAAAGTCTTTCTTTAATCTGATAAAGTACTGTTATTTTTGCTGTTATTGTTGTTGTTTTTCTGTTGTTTTCAATCTGGCCTTTGTCAAGATAGTGAGCTTTATTTTGCTATCAATGAGTTGGAGATTTCAAATATCTGCTGCAAGAATCATTTAATCAAATGATTTCCAAAGTTTACATTACATAACCTGTTTGACCTACCAAGACATTTTCTTAAAGCTGTCATGAGTGATTTTTCTCTACGTTTATACCTTCTTTATGATGTTGTTGTTGGTTGTGGGGCTTGAACTCTGGACCAATAGCCACGCTGTCCCTGAGATCTTCAGGTCAAGGCTACTGCATTACTACTTTGAGCCATAGCACCATTTCCAAATTTCCAGTTAATTAGAGATATGAATCTTGAAAAATGTTGTGCCTGGGCTGGCTTTGAATTGCAATCCTAAATTCTCTGTCTCATCAGTAGCTAGTATTACAGGTATGAGCCATTACCATCTGGATATTTTTATGCCTTTTCATAATATTTTCAAATTTATGCTGCACAAAATAATCACAAAGCAAACCTTCCAGTTACATCACTGTTGGATTCTCTCAGGCAATCTTTTTTTTTTTTTTGCATGGTACAAGCATAAGCTCACATTTAAACTCTAGCAAGAATTAGTATAGATTATAATTTTATGACTCAATAATATTTTCCCTATCCATATCCAATCAATAAGTTGTACTACATTCAATTAGCTGTTGTGGTGAGACTTTATCCATTAGCCTAGTTTATATGCATCTAGGAACTAGAGATGCATCAATGAAACAAATAAGAATCTTTGACTTTATAGAGCTTCTAATAATTTTTTAAAAAATAATATTTCTCCTCAATTTTGCCTTGGCTTTCTTCTTTTCCTGTGTCATCAGAACTGAAATTAAAATGATCACACTCAAATACAAATCTTAGAAGACATGCTTGACAATACCATGTAATTCTAAACAAATAGTTTACCTGGCATTCAATAAGTAAGTTATTTATAAGATAAAGTTCCGTTCAGATGAGAAATATTTTGAACAAATAAAACATTTGGAAGGTTACTAGTAGCTAATAAGTAAGATACACAAGTCTTGAGAAGCAATGGGAAAAAGAAACAGATACATGGAAATAGAGACCTATGAAAATATTTTTGGCACATTTTGTGTGTTTCATAATCTTAGAAAATACCCGCTACAAATGACTTCATTCAAAACGCTGCAATGTTCAAAGAGCTCTTGAGATGAAGAACATTAAACTGTATTTTACTAGAAGGTTATTTTTATCAGTTAGGGTTCTCATAAATTTCAAAGATGCTTAAAGGGATTGGCAGACATAGAGTTGCTAAAAGACACACAAATATCTTTGCCAAACAAGATTAACTATGTTAAGTTGAGCATGATCAATGTTTACAATGATTTTACTGGTGGTACACCAAGGAGAGGTTTGTTCAGAATTGCTCAAGGCTCTTCCCAGGTGGCCTAGATAAAACTAGTGGGAAATTAATCAGAGCAAGAAAATGCTTATTATCATTATAATAATTCCCAGCAGCAAGGTCTTTTAGACTGTGAAAAGTCTTCCAAGTTTTCCATTTGAGTTATGTAAAACTACACTCAACAATACACTGGAGAATTTACTCATGGATAAAAGCCTGCCCTGACAGAAATGCTAGGAGATGACCAATTGGTCCTTTTGCTTCTCTAATTGTTCTGACTCCAGGAAACCTATAATGATTTTTAAAACACAGAGTTGTCCTTATATTTTTCTCAATGAAATCAAGGTATTCATCTTCATATCCAGAATAGTCATTAAAAAACAGATCTCTGTCTGCTGTGAATGGCTAGAGATGTGTGTGCATGTATGCATGTGAATGTATCTGGCAATCTGTCAGTCCTAGAGTTTGTCTCAAAATCCTGTGCAGTGTTGGAGTTTCTCTTGCTCACAGCTAGTCCCCAACTACTTCAGCCACAACTCTACTTCTGGTTTTCTTGGTGCTTTATCAGTGATAAAGGTTTCATGAGCCTTCCTGTCATGGCTGACTTAAACCAGCCATTCAAAAACCCCAGACTTCTGAATAGATAGGATTACAGCCTTCAGTCATTGGAGCCTGGAATAACATGATAAATTGTATACAATCTATTACTTCCAATGTGTTTAGTATAGCTTCCTGTTTATCCTCAATAGATTTAACCATCATGTTATAAATGCACATTATGTTTTAATACAAATGAATTGTAATTTGTTATTGATTTTTTTAAAATCCTGTACATTCACATCCAAAGATATGTTGAGAAACTGGTTGTTAATTTTATAGTTCTGGAAATAATCTTATTAAATAGTTATCTCATATTAATACATTTGTCTTTTTTAAGAAGAATAAACTAAATGTATTATCAATTAAGTGGGATGTATATTTATTTCTTTTGAGTAAGTCAGATCATAATAAAGACAAACTAGAAACAAAAAAAAAGAAAGCCATGGGCTAACAATATCAAGATTAAGATTAATATTTGTTTCAAATTTGAGTATTCTATAGTGAACTTACTTTAAATCTTTAAATATTTGTGCTTATGTTTGTTTCTTTTAAATATTCCCTGTTAATAACATCAAGAATCTCCAAATATTAACCAAGTGTTAAATTATCAAGTGTGTAAATAGAATAAAAAGCTGAAGAGTAAAGGATATGTAATTATACTTCTTGAAAAAAATTGAGAAAGAATATAATTTAAAGAATAATAGAAATGTCTAGAGTAAGGAAGGTTATAATGAATTTGGAAATACCAATTAAGCATGTATTTTCCCCTGTGGGCCTTAAAGAGTAAATAAAGCTAGAAGAGCCAGATACATAGATATATATCCCATAATAAAATGAATTAAAATGGAAATGTACAAAGATAAATTCTTCTTTAGTCACTTTTTATTTATATGTAGGCAATATGTATGTTCCTTCAAATGCATTAACATGTTGACTAGATATTCAACCTACTTCTGTTACAATATAGTGTTCTCAATGAAACCTACCAATGTCATTGAGCTATGGATTACTACTTCTCTACTGTGTTTGTAATCACAGATATTTCAGAAAGATTTAGGTTTTTGTATCTCTCTACTGAAATAGCCAGTCAACTGAACATCCACAACCATGCTATTAATCACTGCATGCTAAACACTGAAATTCATTTCTAAGAACATTTGTCATATGTACTGAAATTATAATTTCCTTCATAGCAACAGCAAGCAGTTTCTCTTCTCTTCCAAACCAATTTAGTGAATGTTTAATCATATGAATGATTCTTTTGCTAATTTCCTGGGTAGCCTTGTGTGAAACAATTAGTTGACCATGAATTTCTTACATACAGACAAAATATCTAGATTGGATAAATTAGATGTTATCTCACAGATATTATATGCCAAAAACATGGCAAATTATACATAATGCTTCTTCATTAAGTAAGTAAAGATTCATTCTGATTTGATATTTCGAAATGTTTTAAGAGCATAAAAGTAAAACTAATACTTTATCTTGCAGGCTTTTAAACAGAATTTAAAATATTTTGTCCTTATCAATGATGCTAGTTCTGAAAATGGACTTTACTTGTTGACATTTTCACCACTGTTGATTATAAATAATTTTTGAGGCCAGGCGCAATGGCTCATGCCTGTAATTCTAGCTACCTACTGAGGAGACTGAGATCTAAGGATCAAGGTTCAAAGCCAGCGACAGTACAAAAGAACCTGAGACTCTCATCTCCAATAAATCACTAGAAAACAGGAAGTGGGGTTGTGGCTGTAGGGGTAGGGCAGTAGACTTGAACTGAATAACCCAGGGACAGAGCCCAGGCCCAGAGTTCAAGCCCCATGACCCACAGAATAAATAAATAGATAAATAAATATTTTTGAGGTAATGCAAAACTGTTCAGAAATGTTTTCAAGTCATCTAGCTATTACTCCCCTGGGGAAGAGAAAAGATGTTGAAGAAGCACCTCAATAAATGACTTTGGCCTTTCGTGGGTATATTCTTTTTTGCTTTAATTAGCTTAATTTTGACATTTGAATCTGTGATAGTTAAATTCCAAGTTATGTTGAACTTTTAGAAGGCTGCTGTAATGATATAAGAAATCATCAGCGTAAGTGGAGAGAAACTGATCTTTCTAAAAGAGCTTAGCCACAGCAGTAAAAAGAGTATGCAAAAAATAAAATACTATTGATTAAATAAAAATATTTCAATTCTGTTTAAAAATACACTAGTAGGCAGATATATCATTATATTTCTATTTATTAAGCATTTTAAGAGAATCTGAAATCTAAATTTTGTTAGTCTAATAAATTTAGGTGTTCTCTAAATATTATTAGTAAGTAAACACTATCAATTGATTCTAGTGCTATTAATTAATGTTTATTGAGAAAATTTAAAATATTTGTGTTCCAATTTAAACATTTTAAGGAAATAAGTCTATTTTAAATTTTTTTATTATTTTAGAGTTGACATAAAATGGTTACAGTTTCATGACCAGTGTTTAATACAATACTTTTTGAACCATGCCTCCCTTTCTCTTTCTGTTTTCCCCTCCCATCCCTCCATTTTCCAGTGTCTAGGGACTACTACTTTTGTATTTATTCACCCTTTTCCCACCTTTTTTGTACTCCCCTATTTCACAAATACAAATGAACTAATAAACAAGATAAAATGAAAAGAAAACAAAAAATAAAAATGTCTCCTGTTTCCTTTATTTGGAGTTCATTTCATAAAGCATTATTTTACATGATCATATGCATATAGCTACTGAGCCTTTATCAACCGACTCCTATGTGTATCCTCTTTTAGCCTCTGAGTATGAATGTCTACAATCCTATGTAATTTATCATGTCCCAGTGTGTGTAGGTGTATGTGTGAGCATCTGTGTTTATACATCATTCAGTGTGTTTAGTTATAGATTTGTATACACATTCTAGTTACCAATAAGGGAAAACATACAACTTATGTTTCTTTGGCTCTTGCTTATTTCATTTGATATATTTTTTCTAAGTCTTTGCATTTCCTTATGAATGGTATAATATTGTTCTTTCTGGTAATTCTGAGTAGAATTCCATTGCATATATATATATACATATATATATATAAATGATATTTTCTTGGTCCATTCATCCACTGAAGAGCATTTGCGTTGATTCTATATCTTGGCTATAGTGAATAAGGTTGCATTGAACATAGTTGCACAGGTAGGACAGATACTGTGAAAATATTACAGGAAGTTGTAGGGGAAATTCTAGGCCTTCTAGGCACTGGTCAACACTTCTTAAGAAAAGATGCAAAATCCCAACAAACCAAAGAAAAACTGGATGAATGGAATTGCATCAAACTTAAGAGTTTCTGCACAACAAAGGGCATAGCTAAGAAGAAAAACAGAAAACCCCCAAATGGGGATTTTCTAGCTAAGACTAGCTATGCATCAGACAAGGGCCCCATATCTAAAATAAAGTTAGAGCTCAAAAAATTAATTCCTGGAAACAAATCATCAAAAAGCTCAACAACTGGACTGGGAATTTAGTCTAGAGTGATAGAGTGCTTGCCTAGAATGCAGGAAGACTGAGACATGATTCCTAGATAACACATACATAGAAAAAAAGCTCAAGTGGTAGAGCTCTAGCCTTGAGAAAGCCCAAGGACAGTGCCCAGGAACCTGAGTTCAAGATTCAGGTCTGGCAATAAAAAAATGCTCAACAACCTAATCAGTAAATGGGCTAAAGACTTAGAGAAGTGTTAAAAGACTTGAAGACATGAGGAAGTACTTAACATCCCTGGCCATAAATGAAACTCAAATCAGAACAACATTGATATTCTGCTCTACTTAGAAGGTCCATTATCAAGAAAGCTAACAATAACAGATGCTAAAGGGAAGGTGTCCAAAAGGGTTCTCTATCAATTACACTGTTGGTGGGAATGTAAACTTGTTCAATCAGTCTGGAAAGCACTGTGAAGATACTAAACATAAAGCTAACCTACAACTTGGCAATGAAAATTCTCGGCATTTATCTAATAGAACACAAACAAGGACACAATAAATGGGTCCTTAACTTGAGATCTTTTTTCTATATTAAGATCACACTGTGTTCATATTGAATTCTTTTGCCACACATAATCACAAAATGACACTAACTTGAATGATATTGATTGTATTGTATCATCACTATCAAAAGCACTACAAGTATAGTCAAAAGATAGTACATTTTTGTTTGATCTAAACATTTTTGTTTATATCACATTATATGTATTTCTGTGTATTAACTTAATATGTAAAAAAGAATTTTGGCATTCTTTTGTTTTTACTTCTCTATTCTATTTTACATGTCTCCATTTAAACAAGTTGGTCCTTTAGATAATCTATTTCTGTAGTAATTTAGTTAGTAATTACCTAAAACAAATTATAAAGCAAAGAGATGCCTGTATATTTGTTTATAAGAAACAGTTTATATGGTGTGCTATGCATCACAGTTATATCATTTGATAGCAAATCAATATGTACCTATCAAAATGCATCGCTTTAAAATATGAAAAGTGTCAGCTTTGAGAACTTGCCTTTTAATACAGAACCCCTTACCCTTACCAGACATAATAGTAGTGGAGGGATATAACAGTTTGTATGCTTAAATGATTATGAAACAATTTGAATTTTGATTATTCTGACATTACAGTGTGAATTAGAAACATAGGACAGTAAGAATGGCAACATGGGGCTATATGAAACAATGGAAAGTGAATAATGTTTCAATATGGAAACTGATGACACTGACATTCTTTTGCCATGTGTTAGATCATCACTCTTATAGGTCTTATTATCATAGGTTATTTCTCTTTTTACTCTTATTAACCAGAGAAAAAATCATAAAGACCTAGTTATTATGCAAGCACTGTCACAGCCATAACGTGTATATATATGTATATAGATAGATAGATATGTGCATATATATTATGTATTCCTGCACATGTGTTTGAACAGAGGAATTGGTGCTTGCTCAGCTTGCTTGCTCAGGGGAGTATCTGTAACTGCCTAGCCCAGATTTTATTGATTTATTGGCAATAGAGTCTTTTTGCTTTTTTCATACATTTTTATTGTAATTAATGGAAGGGTTACATGATATTTGGTAGATAGATGGTGCATTAATTCCCATACATTGATACCCTTTCTCATGTCTTGGTCCCCATTTAGAGTCTTATTGACTTTTCTGCTGTTGGAACTTTTTCTGGTCTTTGAACATTGATCCTCTCAAGGTCTCAGCCTCCAGAAACTACAGATGTGAGCTACCAGTGTTTGCATAATTATTCTGTTTAAAAAGACACATATCTAACTTCTGTGAATGCTGAATACTCATAAGTGCATTTCTATCATAATGATGTGTAATTACAATGTAAACTAATAGAATACTTACTTTGATGTCATAAGCAGTAAGTCTTCAAATTAACTATCTCAGGGCCGGGAGTTTGGCCTAGTGGTAGAGTTCTTGCCAAGCAAGCACGAAGACCTTGGTTCGATTCCTGGGTGTCAGATACATAGAAAAAAGTCAGAAATTGTGCTGAGGCTCAAGTGGTAGAGCTCTAGCTTTCTGAAAACCTAAGGACAGTGCTCAGGCCCTGAGCCCAAGCCCAGAACTGGCAAAAAATTTTTTTAACTATCTCCCTAACAATTGAGATTATGTAACTACTATAAACAATCCACTTACAGGATTTTGAAAACCCCTAATTACAACCAAATAACATAGACATAATGCCATAATAAAAGATTATCCCTATTTTATGAACCATATTAATTATGGAACTAGAAACTGATTTATTCTAAAAAATGAATGTAAAAATAAATATATCAATGCACCTAACATTAAAGGATCATACCTGTTTTAGAGAAGTAGTTTTTATCAGATATTTAAAACAGTAATATATGATATATGTACATATATTCCTAATATAGTCCTGCCTAGTCTCTCCCAGAAGTTTTTGCAGCATAACTAATGTATCATTTGGGAGTTCAGATTCATTATTAGCAAAAGAAAAAATAGGTATTTTCATTCACTGTACACAATAATTCCATTTAATTACTCATTTTTCCCTTTTTAGCCAGTAATTGCATTATAGATCTTCTAAGTATATTGGTTTCTGTCTCATGCTATTTATTTTGGCTGTATTAACCCTGCTTAATATGATAAATTTTACAATTATGAAAGATGAAAGAAAATACACTGTTTTACATAGTAAAAGTATCATATTTAACCAGTTGCTCATGGCTTATGCCTATAATCCTGAGATCTGAGGATCACAATTTCAAGTCAGTCCAGGCAGGAAATCGTGTAACTCCAATTAATTACCAAAAAAACAGAAGTGGTGCTGCAGCTCACGTGGGAGAATGCTACTCTTTCACAAAAGAAATTCAGATCAGTGGCCAGGCCCTCAGTTCAAATTCCAGGACTGGCAAAATTAAGAGGCATTCTATGTCACTAATAATGTATAAATAGCGTGTACTAGTATTTAAAATTAAAACACTAAATTTAATGCATTAAAAAGAAAACATCAAGATGTGCAGGCATAACTCAAATGGAAGATCACTTGCCTAATCTGGGCAGGGCTCTGAAATCACACCTGACCCCAATACCATTAACAAAAATTTTAAAAGGAAGTTAATATAATGTAGTGATAACTCCCATTGCTTTCAAATTGTTTCTGTAGAACTATAACCACCACCATGTGCATGGCAGGTGTCTAAGTCATTGGAAAGAACTTTCCGATTTCACTAATATTCCTCTTTATATTGCAGAGTCTGCAACCTTATGTATGGTAGTATATAGAAAATAAACTCTAAAGCATGTGCTGTGGCACATGCTTGTAATCCTAGCTACTCAGGAGTCTGAGATTTGAGAATTGCAGTTCAAAGCCAACCTGGGCACTAAAAACTTTGAGACTCTTATCTGCATTTAAGCACTTGAAAATTGGAAATGGGGTTGAGGCTCAAAGAGTAGGGTGGTAGCCTTGAGCGGAAGAGCTCAGGGACAGATCCCAGGCCTAGAGTTCAAGTCCCAGGACCCACAAAAAAAAAAACAAAAAGAAAAAAAAGAAGGAATATACATTCTACCCAAGAGTTAAATTGACATAATCATATCACATATTTTAATAGGACATGATAAAAGAGCAAAATTATCGTTCAACAAAAATCCATAATAAAATGTATATAATATTGTTATATGTTAAACTCTTAAATTTATGCCTCAGCCTATAGATCTGTAGATGACTTTATATCATATCTTTTGGATTATGGTTGCATTTTTCTGCTAATCCCTTTACATATTAATCATGTGAATAGGCCCCTCAAAGTAAAGGTAATTTAGTCTCATTTTTAGAAATATAAAACATGGTGGAAATAAATTTTTTAATGTTTCCAAGATTGGATCAAGTAATGTTTCTTCTAAACATTTTTCTAGTTTTGTTTCACAACTTTTACAGATTGATATTTTAAAATTTTTCCCAAGGAGTTGCTTTCCTGATTGTTGCCTCAATGAGTTCATCTCATGTACACATTTTAATGATCAAAGTGACATTTAATAGATAGCTTCTGTCAATGTTATTTTAAACAAATAAAACAGGATAAAACCTATTAACATACAGTAGAACAAAGAGTTTTTGTTTAGTTACTATAAAATGCATGCAATTAATGTACTTACTCATTTTTTGAAACGCTCATCACAAATAATTTGATATTTCATTTATTGTTTTAAATATGTCAAAATAGCAAAAGGGAGTATTTATAAATTTATGAAAGCTAAGGCAAATAATAGCTAAAGACCTAATATATTGGAAATTAAGGCAAAAGAATAGCCTAAACCCGCTAATGAAAATAACAAAAGATAGACAAAATGAATCAGATAAATAATCCCCAAGACAGAAATAACTAAGAGAATCTCAAAGACACATTGGAATTAAATTGCTACTGAGAATCTAGAAATACTTTATTATCCTTTATATAAAAGTCACTGGGTTTAAGATATGATTATGTGGTAGAAAAAATTTAGATAAAAATGATTCTTTTCTTTCTATAGCAATAATTTCTAGCCAGTGTCTCAAAAGCACAATGCTTGTGTCAGGTGGTTTTGTGATGGTGTTGAATTAGTACTTTAAGCAATACTTTTTTGGTATATCTTTGTTATTATCTCAGCAAGATTTACATTTTTAAATTACAGACTATTCTTTCTTTAATATTTGAAAAAAATTCTTTGTTGCTCAAAAGTGATTGATTCAAGCACATTTAAGAGAGAATAAATTAACTCAACTGAATGAAACAAATAAAAAGTAAAGATGTCCTCATTTAGCTGTGACGCTCAGATAAAGGATTCATTATTTTTCTAGAGCAAAGACTTCATCAACATGAGTAAGCAACATAAACAATGCATTCTGGATAAAGAAAGGAAATGTTGTATTTGGCTAGTAACAGGATAGGAGAGTAGTTGTAGTGGCCTTGGCAGAATAGATTATCTGTCTTATATTTTTCTCGAAAAACCACACTCTGGGCAAATAAGGACTCAAGGCTCTTATTAACTCTCCAAGTATAGTGTCCCAGCACAGCTCTGCATTCTGTAGTTGATTGATTAGGCTGCCATTGCTGTTTTCCCACAAGATTTCCAGATTCTTTACAGAGAATATTAAACATGGACGAGCTGATGCCATAAAATTGAAAGCAAGGAATTCATTTGAAATATTGCAAAGAAAAATGAAGAGTATAATAGAAACAGAGGTACAGTAAAATGAACAAGTGATATAAATACAAGAACCCACAATGAAATTTAATCATTCCAAGAGAATATTTCCAGTTTTGGAAAGAACAATTGTTTTTGTTATCAAATAGAACAAATCTATATTCAGGTAGTAATATATACCTTGTATATCCAATCATATTTTAAAATTATCTTTAAATAGTTGTACAAAGAGATTTCAATTCAATATGTCCACTTAGGCAATACATCTTGATTATTCTCAAAACTTCTATCATTCCCTTCCACACATCCCATTCCTATCCATCTCTTGAAATTACCTAGCTCAATTTTGATATGTGTAGATCAAATACTTTAAATGTTCTCTATATTTCATAATTCTTCTCTCCATTCTGTTTCCATTTCCTTACTTCCTAGAATGATCAGCAAGACATAGTTTAGCTTCCTAGTATTTATTTTATTATAATGTCCGTTAATTGGAACCAAGTCCCTAACTGACTCTTTTTGTTCAGTTTCATGATGCATATACGCTCCATGATTTTTCATGTATGTTTATGTTTAGGTCAAACTATCGCATATGAGGGAGAATATATACTTTTCTGTCTGAACCTGACTTAGTGTTTTGATCAATATAACCCCAAAACTGTTTTAATACTCCACCAGGACTTGTCAAAGAGCCATATACCTGTTTGAATAGTGAAGAGGTTGCTCTTATATACTAATATTGTCTTCCTCCTTCAGCCTCTTTTTTCATTTCCCCAGATATATAGAAAATCTCACTTGTAGCTTATTGGCTTTCAAAACTGATACTGTACATTTAAATTAAGAGTGTGTTTGTTATTTTTACAATCAATACCCCAGTTATAAACTCAGAAACAATAATTAACCTGAGAATTGGGGAGGCAAGATTGTTTGCTTATTTGTTTGTTTCTTACATGTATTTTTTTTTCAAAAGTTCCTCGCACAATCATAATTGGCTCCGAGGCTGAGGACTGTGGAAACAATGGAAATCAAAATTCTAAGTAGACCCTTCCACAGGCAATCTTATCATAACTAAACTAAAATAATACTAATTATTTTCTTATACTTTTCTTCTCAGAACCAAATCAAATTAAAATTGACATGCACACATTTTACAGCACAAATTACGTTATTGAAAATACATACTCTTCATTGCATAGAAGATATATTGGTGTTTCTAATATTCTGCTGTCTGCTTTCAGTAGTCTTTCAGAATTTTATTGCATTTGTTTCTAATGAAAGCTTCATATAATACTGAGAGGAGTGCATGTTGTCCCATCATTAGTCGTACTCAATTTGTAACAAGGAGTTGAAATTGTGATTTAAATATGTTACTACACATTCATGTTAATGATGTAGAATATGTAGTTTTAATTCTGTTTTACATGAAAAATAATTCATAGATACATAAATGACCTCTCGTTTCCTCAAAAGAAAGCCTTATGAACCAAGCATTATTATGGAGACATGCTGCAGTGATAAGATGTGACCTTAAAGCAATGAAGTGTACAGAGTTTAGAAAATAAAGACAAGGTATTTAATTGTGATATATGATGTTTTACAGTATACCTTTAACCATGAAATTCTCTTCTAGAGGAAAGAATATAATCCATGTCCCGAAGAACAGCTAATAATATTTATAAGGAAATACACACTTGTGAAATAATTAAAGATAGATAATTGCTGGGATAGTTTAGTCCTTCATTTTAAATACAATTATTAAACAACTCAGCTCATATAACCATACATATGTAGATAATTCAGCTGAAACAACACTTTTAAATATAAATAGTTTATCATAGAGTGCTATGTGTAAAAATGAAACTAGGATCATGTATAATAATGCTAGCAATTAAAAAATTACTATATGACAGAAATTATCTGAACGTTTTATATATGATTTGACTCTATTCATTACTAAATTGTGAGGTAGGTCTTATTATCTATTTTGAAGATGAGGGAAGAGTGTTCATTTATCAAGTCATTTGCTAATGAGTGGTGTAAGTAAAATTAGATCCAAATCCACTCAGGTTCCTAACCATTACATTAGCCAACTTCTTATGATAATGCTTATTTATAATTTATGTATGCTAAATTCTTACTGGAATGAAATAATTTATAATGGCTTAGCAATAAATATTTGCTAAATAAAATTAGAGTTAACTTATAAGAACGGCACTTTAAAAGATATAGTACTATAAAATTCTAATCTCACTCTTCCTAATTTGCAGGAAATACATTGAATTATTGACTACACTCTTCTTTTTGTCTATTCCTTTCCACTTGACCCCACTCCATTCAAGTACCTACTTTGTGGTAGGTACTTTTATTGAAATTTGATTTGTTCTTTCTATTTGAGTTTTCCCTTGAACATAAGAGCCTATCAAATGGCAAAAGACTTTTGCCAGCTACACATCAGAAAATGACATAATAGTCACAATTCAGAGAATTAAAAAACAACAACAAAAACGAAGCAGTGATCCTCAGCAGACAATATGTTGGAAATGAAATATACAACTTTGAGAGAACGTTTGTAATGGAAAATGGGAGAAATTGAGGGAAGGGAGATACTCTTAAAGAAGATATGTACTAATTACATAATTTATGTAATGGCAACGTCTCTGTACATTACTTCTTTATTGTATTTTATTGTCAGGATAATGTATAGAGGGATTATAGTTACATTCTTCAGGTAGTGGGTACATTACTTCTCAAAACTTGATACCCCTTCTCATGTCTGTACATCACTTTTTTCATTTAATATTCTTTTTTATTATAGTTAATAGAAGGGTTACTTTATATTCATCAGATAAAAGGTGCAGGTGCATTATTCATAAACATTGATACCCAAATAAACATATATTCAGTATACCACATAATAAGGTAAGATACTGTAATATGAGATAACCAAGGGACAACAAAAGAGATGAGCAATAACATAGTACCTTAAGAAAAACAATCACATATTATATGACGCATTTCCATATGCTGGAGTTCCTTTCATTTAGCCTCACTTTTATAATAAAAAATTAAACCCTCAAAAAAGTGAAGGACCTGACTAATAAATATGCTAATGAATTAAAGAGAGCATTCTCAGAAGAAGAAATAAAAATTTCAAAGAAACACCTGAGATAGCCAACATTTCTGGCCTTAAAAAATGAAAATCCAAACAACATTCATGGAATTTTGAATGGCCATTATCAAGAAAACAAATGCTGGCAAATATAGCCACAAGAGAACCCTCACACAGTGCTAATGACAACATAAACTTGTTTAACAGCTCTGGAAAATGGTATGGAATTTTCTCAGATAATTAAGCATAGAACACTTCATGAACCAACTATTCTGCTCCTGGGCATTTTTGCAAAAGATGACATTCCAGGATCCAGTAAAGCCACCAGCACAACCATGGTCACTGAAGCACTATTTGCCATAGCCAAGGTATGTTGAAAGCACTGCCCTCAATTGAAGAGTAGACTGGGAAGAAGTAGTATATATACACCCAGAATTTGACCCTTCTATTCAAAAAAGAAAATGATATTGTACTATTTATAAATAAAGAGAAAGACGTGAAAAAATAGGTTAAGTGAAATAAGTCAGGCCCAGTTATTTCCCTTATTTGTGAAAGCTAGATTTATGTTACAGTCTTAAATTAAATGTGTTGGGTGCTATGTAAATGCTTATGTGTGTAGTGACTGAAATAGAATGTTTTTCATAAATTAATTTAGAAATAAAGATATCATCTAGAATACTTTGAAAGATTTTCTAAATATTCACAGCATCTTCCTGCTTTTGAGTGGAATTTTCAGAGCTAGTGAAATCCAGTAAGAGTACCACCTTAACCTGTAACCTGTCCTGCATGTAAAACCTATTGTTGCTCATAATCCTGAAATATTAGAGTTTAAAGTTAATACTTTATTGCATGAAAACGAATATCCTTGTAAATATAAAAATGTAAAATTTCTCAAAAATTGTTGCTGAAGTTGGTTGACAGGAAATCAGCTGAATTTTGTTATACTGACTAATTACTGAGTCATAATCCTGAAAAAGTAGAACAATACAAGATTGAAAATATAATTGCTGTTATCTATTTAAAATAAGTGCTGAAATAGACATTATATAACTACCTTTTTATATCAAACTAAGATGAACATTAAAAATCATGTACAATATGACTTGCTAATATTTGAGAATCAAAAACTCTAAATTTGGGATCAGTATGTAGAGCATAAATAATCTGGAATCTATTATTATTTTATGTATGATATGGTCTTATCTGATACTGGATATCAGTTTCAAGCATTTAACTTTTTTAAGATATACCTACAATTATCTTGATCTATGGAAATGGTATTGTGGAACACACAATATTTTCTCAATAACCTATAAATAAATTAATATTTTTAAAAGAGCAGATTGAAATTTCAGAAAAATATACAAGTTTAATTTTACCTTTCAGTGATATATTATATTCCTTATATTCATTTCATAAACAAGGTAGGTTTTATTACTTGTATAATATGAAAATAAAACTGTAAGAAAGAATATAATTATATTTTAATTGTGAAATCCTTCAAATTCAAGAATAATAAGAAAAAGTAATTATCAACTTCTTTCAGTTCTTGAAAAGAATATTATTTTGAAATGAATACAAATACCATCTATTATATGTCACTGCCTCATTTTTCAAAATGAGAGGTTCCTCCAGTTAAACTTTCTATCCTTTGCAAACATGTCCTATTCCCATATCTACCAATCCACAGATGACTGCTTGTCCATGTTTATTGCAACAATTTTCCAAGGGCTAAAGATAAGGAAACAAGAGTGGATATCAAAATGGAGGAAATGTGGATGAGGCAGATTAAATATATATATAGTGTATAACCTCACAAGGGTATATTGCCCAGGCTTTAAAAAGGCAGAGATTTCCTTTGAGTTAAAATATAACATAGAAAATATGATGCTGTGCTAAATAAGCTACAAACACATGTATAAATACTCTCCATTTATAATAAAATACAAATAGTCTCTATCTATAATAAAAATAACTACAGTTCTTATTTTAATTGCATACAACTGCTTCCTTTGTTCAACAATCAAATGATAGTAATTACCATGAAGTTTTGAAAATGCATTTGCCCACTGGTCACGGTTAATTTTTCGCCTTGTATTTTAGCACTGATAGGCATATGCTTTACTTTCATCGTGCTCTAAGTTGGCTTTTCACCTACACTTTTACAAAAGGGACTTATTAAAAGATCTAGAAACAACTGTTGGTGTGTGAGACTCAATGTCACAGGCAGGACCAGGTAGATTTTCAATGACTGTTGCTTCGTTGGCAGGCTATTTCCCATTATTACATTTAAAAGTTCCATTCAATACCAGGAATTATTGGAAATAAATTGTATTTCATTTTTTTCTAGTCAATAAAAATAATCACTTTATTTTGCTTTTATGTAAAAATTAGGAAAAGTGATAGTTATTTTACACAAAATGTGAAATGTAATTGGCTGTTTAGCTAAATGAATTTTTTTATGATACATTTTGATTCTAAAAAACTCTTAAAGCTGTGAAGTGTTGAGAGTAGAATATTTAAAAACAATTAAACCTATTTCTTTTAAATAATATTATACATCTAATCTATTTAATAGGTATCATATCTTTAATTAGAAGTAGAATATCATGTATTTGTATTGTCGATTGTTTTAATTGTTCTTACAAAATACCTGACATGAACACTTTTTTTAAAGAAAATTTCATCTATTCAAATGATTCTTCAAATTCCAAAACAATTTAAAACAAGTAGTTTTTTTCTTACACTGTTGGATCATTTTTAATTTTTTCTACTTGTATTTAAGGAAAGATTTAGTTTGATTTATAGTTTCAGCTGCTTCAGACTAAGTTAAGCTACTATATGATTGCTACGCCCATGTCCAAAAATGTGTTGAGAACGAACACAGTTTACCTCACTGGAGACAAGAAACAGAAAAATATACAGGAAGTCTGGTGCATGCTGATAGCACCTTTAATTCTAGCCACTCATGAGGCTGAGATCTGACCATCAGAGTTCAAAGCCAACCATGGCAGAGGAGTCCACAAGGTTCATATCTCCAATTAACCACCAGAAAACTGGAAGTGGTACTGTGGTTCTAAGTGTTAGAGCACTAGCATTGAGCAAAAGATATCAGAGAAAGCATCGAAGCTGTGAGTTTGAGCCCCAAGACCAGCCAAAAACAAACAAAAGAAAAGAGGATGGGAGGGGGGAGAAAAGGAGGAGGAAGGGATGGGGGAACAGGAGGGGAAGAAGCATATGCAGAAGAAGATAAGGAGAAAGACAAAGACATCAACAAAAACAACAACACAGGAAAGGCCTAAAGTAAAATGCATCTACATGCAGAAAATTAAGTTGGATCCTTCTTTGTCACCCTGCACTAGAATTAACTCCAAATGGATCAAAGACCTCAAGGTAAAAGCCGACACACTGAAAACTTTACAAGAAGAAATAGGAGATACACTAGGCCTCCTTGGCACAGGTCAGAACTTTCTTAATAACGACCAAGAATCACAACTTCACAACTGCATTAAACTGCAGAGCTTTTGTATGGCAAAGGACATAGCTAGTAAATTAATTAGGAAGCCTACAGAATGGGAGAAGATCTTCGCCAACCTTACAATGGACAAAGGCCTCATATCTAAAATATATCAACAGCTCAAAAAATTGAATCAATCCAAAACTAAGCTCCAAAGTAACAACCATCTCATTAAAAGATGGGCCAAAACTTAGAGAGTCTTCTCTGAAGAAGAAACAAAAATGGCCTATAGACACATGAAGAAATGCTCAACATCTCTGATAATAAAAGAAATGCAAATCAAAACAACTGTAAGATTCCACCTACTCTAGTTAGAATGGCCAGGATCAAGAAAACCAATAAGAACAGACGCTGGAGGGGATGTGGCCAGGAGGGATCACTACTACACTGTTGGTGGGAGTGCAAACTCATTGAACCACTATGGAAAACAGTATGGCAGTTCCTCAAAAGACTAAACATAGAGCTCCCCTATGACCCAGAAATTCCACTAAGTAGGCAGTTACCCAATTGCCCAGAAACAAGGACATACTAAACCCACTAGCACAACGATGTTCAGTGCAGCACTATTTACCACAGCAAAGATATGGAACCAACCTAGATGTCCCTCAGTTGATGAGTGGGTCAACAAGATGTGGTATTTGTACACAATGGAATTCTATGCAGCTGTCAGAAAGAATGGCATGGCCCCATTTGTTAGGAAATGGAAAGACTTAGAAAAAATCATATTAAGTGAAGTAAGCCAGACTCAGAGGATCATAGGCTCAATGGTTTCCCTCATTTGTCATAATCAGTAGAAACCTTGGGCTCTCCTAGCAGAGATTTGCAATAGAGCAAAACCTAGATACATAAGGCCATACAGTATAACGCTAAATGAAAGGACCTCTAGGATATAAAAACAAAAGCCATATAATGAGTGATTGTTGTCCTTAATGTACTATGTTATCTCTCATCTCTTTTGCTGTCCCTTGGTTATCTCATATTGTTACAGTATCTCACTTTGTTATCTGATATATTGGATTTATTTGTATTTGGTTATTTGAAATTGGATAGGGAAGGGGGGAAAACAAGATGAGGCGTGGAGGTGAGGGGGAGGGAATTGGGGACTAAGACATGAGAAAGGGTATCAATGTATGTGAATTAATGCACCTTCTGTCTGGAAAATATAATGTAACCCTTCTATTAATTACAATAAAAAATATGGAAAAAACAAAAAATAATAAAAGAAGAAATAACAAAAAAATGTGTTCCCAATGACATTGTTTGGCCACATATATCCATTGTTTTGGAAGTTGTAGGCACCTCCCTAAAAAGGACCGTCATCCAGGGATAAAAATCTGTGCTGGTGAAAGACATTGTGTATTCAAATTACCACATGTAGTCTTTGCTTAAGAAAATTCCAGCCCCCAAAATAGCCAAATAAAAGTTAATGAATCAGATATGATTATAATACAAGAGAAACAGGAGAAGCTTGCATGTAATTATATATGTTTGACAGAAATTCATTAATAAAAATAAAACATTTTTGATGACAATAAAACGATCATATAAGTAAAGGTATATAGAAAAAAATTAAATATTTTCTAAAGGTAACATTTCATCACAACTACTTAGCAAGAGTCAATAAAAATCTTATTTCCTTTTATACATTCACTCTGTTATATAAATTGACAGCTGTCATTTTTGTCTTATAGGTGGAATGAAGAGCTTACAATCAATAAAAGAAGGATGCACAGTATTTGCTATATCTCCTTAGCATTAATGATGGTTTGAGTTCTGTTCTCTAATTCCAAATTGTAAAGTTACTATTATGCTGGTTTAAAATGGGGTTACATTTTTACAGGAAAGTAAGGTCTTCTTAAGAGAAACAAAACATAAACCATGTAGGAAATAGTGAACATATATATGTAAATGTACAGATTAATATAATTGCTTTTTACTTCTTTTTGTGTATCCCAATATTTGTTACATTTGTTCTTCATCTAATTCTATTTGTTTTACCATGTAATTCCAGTTCTTCATTCAGGATTTTGTTGCTTAAGGATAATTTTAAGTAATTATCCTTACAGTTTTTAACAAATCCTATCGTTGGGGCTGGGGGTTTGGCCTAGTGTTAGAGTGCTTGCCTAGCATGCACGAATACCCAGGTTCAATTCCTCAGTACCACATATATATATAAAAAAAAAAAGCTGGAAGTGGTGCTGAGGCTCAAGTGGTAGAGCTCTAGCCTTGAGAAAAAGTCCAAGGACAGTGCTCAGGCCCTGAGCTCAAGCCCAGGACTGGCAAAAAAACAAAACAAACAAACAAATCCTATTGTCAGTTTTTAATATGTTCCTTTCTATTGGCATTTGTTTTTAAATTCTGTTACACTTTACAGCAAAATCTACTTTCTTTCTAAACTTACTCAGCCAAAAATATTTTTCTTTTTCTCAGGCATAATTGCTTTTGCAAAATATATATTCACGCATAATTTATTTTATTATTATAATATTGGTTTAAACAATAGATTTACATGTTTAGTCATGTTTAAATAATTCACAATTATATTCATTCCCCTATGCAAATATTAGAAATATTACCCTTTCCAAGCAAAAATATTGTTTTTCTCTTTATACACATGTATTGCAATTACAATACATGTATATGTAGTGGTATTTATTTATAAATATGTATATGGGTGGACATATGTGTAAAAACATGTGAAATTGAGGGTGTTTGTGTACAAACTTAAATGTGTGAATATGTATGTAAGTTTACAAAAGGATAAACTGAATTAGATATCTCCATGTATTTTTATATGTATATAAATGTGTCATCTGTATAAACATACAAAGATATATATGTATACATATATACATTTTCATGTGTGAAGGCATTCAAGAGCTGGAATCTAAGAATACCCAACTAAAGTGGTTTCCATTTTCATTTTTTTCAAATAACATGAACTAGTTCTATGACCAAGATTAGCATTTCTGAATTATTTAAGCTATATCTTTTGTTTATCTTGGAAAGCAGAACTTAGCTTGGATAGCTGAAATTTTGATAATTTTTACATCATTTATATGTATTTAACTCACATTGCAATGTGGTATCCACTCTGATGGTAGCACTATTGTTTCTTAAACAGTGGACTTTAGAGAGTTCTAGTACAAAATTCATCTTTTGAATGCTAACACTTTCACACTGTGGAATTCATATTTCTGTTCTAATGACTAGAATAATTTATTTCACTTTTCTTAGTGCATATCAAGACAAATACAATTTGAATTGTATACTAAGTTAATATTTTTGTTTTCCTATTTGAAATTATTTTTGTCAAACAATTCTTATGAACTAAAACTGATAAGTATTCACAATCACCTAGACTATATTT
The DNA here is from genome assembly GCF_031878675.1 of Megascapheus bottae. Lineage (NCBI taxonomy): Eukaryota > Metazoa > Chordata > Mammalia > Rodentia > Geomyidae > Megascapheus > Megascapheus bottae. The sequence goes on from NC_143519.1 coordinate 32,150,292, forward strand.
CCCTCGTTGGTTTCTGATCTCCATTAGTGCTGAATTTGCTACTATCATGCCTGCAAACAATTTTTCTTCCTATGTTTGTAAATTTTGTTGTAATATTCTTTCTCTATAGGCTTTGCTATTAAAGTAAAAAGTCTTGCTCAATATTTGCAGTTTCTTGTAGGATATGGACTCAAAGTAATTTTGGGAAATTATTTTATTTGGAGTTTTAAAAGTATGTTTGTCCAACTACCTGATCCCATATCTGGTTACTTGTTCTTGTCTTTTTTTCACAGACAATAAAAGAAAAACTGTTTAATTTAAATATTCCTTGGCTAGTTCAATCATCTTTCACAAGAAGATGTCTTAAGGCTCTTGCTGCTAAACCATTGTGCTAATTAGAATGCTTAATTCCATAAATATTCTTCGTTGAAGTTTAATATAATGGTAGCATTTATTGCCTGAATGAAATTCAGTATGTAGGTAGCCAGCATTTCAAAGTGTTCTCAGTTTGGGGTTTGAGAATTTCAAAATAATTTTCTCCAGTAAAAAGTAATGTTCTGAAGAAAAAGATTTTCTTTTGAATTAAATTAACATATGACTCAAAATGGAATCCTAAGATTTATCAGAATCATGTAACTTACATTTTATAGATCCAAAATAATAATGGTTTTGCAATGCAGAGAGTGTAGGAAATGTTTTAATAGATACTTGAGTTTTGCTCAGAATAGTATTTGTGATAAATACCTTTATTCTTCATTATTGTCAGAATGATCATTTTAACTTTTGGTTTGTTTCCATTTTCTTAAACTGTATAGACTTGCTTTGGAAATTTTGATCACGAATTTGTAAAATTATCCCTCCAAAATCCTTTCTTTATTCAATAGTTTTAAAGAATCTTCTTAATCCAACCCTCTCCCCTTTTCATGCCATGGTTGAGTTTTATAAATCATTTGATATTGGAGAACCGTATTCTGGAAGTACCTTTACAGACAGACAATTGAAAGGAGATGATAGATAACAGGAAAGAGTTATATTACAAACAACTGGGATGATTTTGATCTCAATCCCCAATTGTTCTTAGACTTCTGGAATCATTGCCCCTGATATCCCATGTGGTTCAGTTATCAGACATTTCTTTTACAGACAGTATCTACTTTGGGTGAAGATAGGCTTTTCTCATGGTTATTAGAAGCTCAGAAGTGCAGAGATGTACAAAGAATCAATACATTAGAAATGAATAACCTGGTTGGAAAAATGGACAATTAACCTGAATAGAAATGTCTGAAGAGAAGATATACAAATGATCTCAGGTAATGACTAAATGTTCATCATCACTAATCATCAGAGAGATGCAAATTAAAACCAAGATGAGAGATCATCTCAAAATGTTAGAGTGGCTATTATCAAAAAGACAAAAGATCAATCTTTCAGAGGATGTGGAGGAAAATGAGTCTTTTTAATTTTAAACAATTGACACAGTAGGAAATCAAAGAATTATAGTGGTCGAGAAGCAAGGGAAGCAGTGAAAATCAACATCATAGATTTCCTCTTGCTAAAAGTCCTCCTAGTTTAAATTCTTCTAGTTTCTTCTAGTTCACTCTGATTTTTCTTAAGAGTATGTGCCCATGACATGTTTTGACCAGTCCTTGGCATTGAGCTCCGAGTCTGGGCACTGTTCTTGAACTTTCTCAATGCTAGCACTCTATCACTTGAATCATACCATTTCTAGCCTTTTCTGTATATGTGGTACAAGAGGAATTGACCCAGAGTCTCATGCATGGTAAGCAAGCATTTTTGCATTAGCCACACTCCTGGCAACTTTAAATTAAGCTTATATTTCATCATTATTTCTCTCCTTATTGGTCAGAAGAGAAATGATTTGATCAGGTTTCTATTTACCTGTTAACATCTGATTTAGCAGCACAAATCTACAACAGTACATTTAGGAAAGATTTTGGCTTGCTTTTCCTCAATTTAAGTAGTTTCTCACAGTTGGTTGATATTATCTTTCTTATGCCTTATTATATTGCACATTTTGAAGTTTCTAATTCATACTAAAATTAAATCGATACCAAATCATATTAGATAGTAAAGATTTTTCTTTATCTGATGAATTACAGACTGACAATATTTTTAGAAATGCCATATATTGAATCGTCTTAAAAGAGCAAATTAATATACAACTGTTCAGTAAAATATTATGTATTGAACAAATTTGTGAATACTTCCAATGTTTGAGTTATACAGGCATGAAAATTATATTGTTATTCCAAAAATGTTATAGAACAATCTTGAAAGATCCCCAGGCCTAGATACATACCTTTAATGATAGATTTCTATTCCTTATTCTTTTTAAAAGCCTGTGAAATTTGTTTATTCTATTTTTAGATTTTTCCTGTTTGCTTTGTCCTCATTGGTTCAGAAATTTTATCTTACATTACTTAAATAACGGTATTCATTTTTCTTTGCCAGGCCTAGGGCTTTAACTCAGGGCCTGAACACTGTCCTTGGGCTTTTCCCTCCAGGCAAGTGGGCTGCCACTTGAGACACAGCGCCACTTCCAGTTTTTTTTCTATGCAATTGATACCAAGGAATGGAACTTTGGTTTTCATGCATGCTAGGTAAGCACTCTACCACTAAGACAAACTCCTTGCCCTAAATCATGGTTTTGATTTTTTTATATATTTGTTATTGTAATTAATAAAAAGGGTTACATGATATTTGCCAGATAGAAGGTGCATTAATTCACATATATTGATACCCTTTCACATGTCTTGGTCCCCATTACCCGTCTCCCCCCCCCGTCTTGGTTTTCCCCCCTTCCCTATCCAATTTCAAATAACCAAATACAAATAAATCCAATATATCAGATAACAAAGTGAGATACTGTAACAATATGAGATAACCAAGGGACAGCAAAAGAGATGAGAGATAACATATTACATTAAGGACAACAATCATTCATTATATGGCTTTTGTGTGGTTTTGATTTTTAAAAAGGATTTTATCATTGAGTTATGGAGTGCTAAAAATTATGATTGATGAGATATTCACAATTTTTTCTTTAAAAAATGGCATATTTGGAAATGAGAAAGTTGTAGTGATATTGAAACCCAACAGTAGAAAATAAAACCACAGTCTCTGATATTCCTTTATAGCCTTGTGCTAGTGGTTCACATCTCTAATCCTAATCAGGAGGCTAAGACCTGAGGATTACAGTTTGAAGCCATCCTAGGCAGAAAAGTCCATGAAACTCATATATCTCATATTTACCAAAAAGCTGGAAGTGAAGCTCTGACTCAAGTATTGCAGAGCCAATGTCCAGTGAAAATGGTCAAAGACAGTGCCTGCATCTTGATTACAAGTCCCAGTACCAGGACCAAGAAAAAAAAAATGGAGGAGTCTTCTCTGTTTTCAGGAACAAATTCTATTCTACTGTACTTTCTTTCTCAGGAGAAGCTGTATTTAATATCCAGCTATATTTTAATATCCAGCTTTGCTGTGAAGAGCTAGGGCATGCAATGGAATTTTGTTATGCTTTTTACTCATTCACACACATAAAAGTGCACACACACACACACACACACACACACATAGACTTCTCTCCTGTCACAAAGTCTTAACTACATTAAATGACTGTATTTCTACCTCACACACTCTAGGGGGAAAAACGAATGTGTAGTAACAAATTTAGCCTAGCTAAGTTGAACTTGGGGTCTCACATCTTAAAGAAAATGATTTGGGAATATTGAAACAAAAGTAAAGGTGATAGGCAAGTCCATCTGAAAAAATGGCTAGACTAATTTAGGGAAGGAATGTTCTGGATATGAAGATTTTTCAGTTATCCAGGTACCCTTCATTCTTTTTATGATCCTGGGATAGAATCAAAATCTTGGAAGGCATTATTATGAGTTGGGGTTAGGTCCCTGAAAGGCTGTATTGTACACGTGGGGTAACAAGAGTTATTCTAAGTATAAATATGAAGTTTAATGGGACCTTAAACCTGTTGGCATAGTGTAGAATTTACTGTAAAACAGACAGGCAATCTTAATGTCTGTGAGAAACATATTCACTGGTCCAAGCTCAAAGAATGTACTCAGTGACAAGATATGAAATAGAACCAAGATGTTAATGGTGATTTTTGATCAGGTTTCTGGTAGACATACACATCCTGGTTACAGCAAGCAATCTGTTCCCTAATGTGCCACAAATTCCTCATTCATGGGGAAATAAGGAATGTACGATCATCATGGATATCATCAATTTTACTTCTTTTTGGTTGGGTAATTTTCCTTGCATTTGTTGAATATTAAGAGAATGTACTATTTGTCTCCATGTCCTTTAGTTCCCTGTAGTGGGTGGGGTCCCCTAGTGTGTATTCATTTCTTTACATAATTTCTTATTTCATTGTGATCTACCATTATCCTTGCTACTTATCCCCTTTTTGATGCCTACATTACTCACCTTGCTTACCTAGGAATCTTCCAGTTGCTTGAAATTTATACACTACACCACCAGTAAGCTATTAAATCACTGTGTACAAGCCCCTGGTAACTTTACACTAAGGGTCAAATGATTTATCTTCAAAATGGCCACTTCTTTTTTTTTTTTCCCCACAACCAAGAACTGGATGTTTATTTCAAACTTAAACTGCGGGGTGAGGGGGATGGTTTTGAAGCCAAGACAATTATTTTTGGCAAACCAAGATGAACAGTTAAATCACCAATAAAGAAAAAAAAAACAGCAACAACAAAAATTAGTGCCAATATCAGAAAGTAACAACCTTTAAATAGCAAAAGAAAAACTAGAATCTAGTCTTCCTAAGATCTCTCCCTTGTGAAAGTTATTTCCTTTTGATTCTCATCTAGTAAAAGTCTCCTTTCCTTTCTCTTCCAACACATTTGAAATGTTAGGCTCACTTTTCATTGTCTGTGACTCTGATTCTTTTGAAGCTCATATGACAATATTCCTGGAGATTTTGAGATGTCTGAGTGTCAGATCTTCCCTATGGTGCTCATGCCAAACCATGCAGGAGGCACATGCAGTCAGTCCTGTTGTTCACGGTTACCACGTACTTAGAATAATAATGAAGCTAGAGAATACCTTGCTGGTCATTCTGGTAGCCATCTTAGATGTAACCTACTTGGGGTTTCCCACCTGAAAAAGAATTTCTGTTTCCATGGTTGCAATCCTAAAGATCAATAAGAAGAGTGAAAGGTACAAACTTAGCTAAGTCAAGTAGGCAGCACAAAATTAAGGTTGCAGAACCTACCTGTGGCCTCAGTGCTGAGAACAAGGCAGTCATTCAATACAGCAAACATGGGAAGGCATAGACAACTACAGTCTCCATTTCTCCTCAGGCCCAGGGTGGAAGCAACTCAAACAAGAAATTTTCTATACTACAATTCATACACTAGTCTATGAAGTTCCTGAATAAGATGTATTCACTAGGAGCAGTTTTAAAGGTAATTTTAATGTTTTTTCAATTTGCATTTTTTCTGAGTTTTCTTAGGTTTTATGTGTTCCTTTATAAATGTTGAACTTGCAAAGTAAAAAATAAAACTGGACTGAGAACTGGACAAAAACAATTAAATTAAGTAAATTTGTTGTGGCTTTTCCTCATTTTCTCATGCCTTGAATTTATTCTTTTTGGAGTAGTAAAATCGAAAAATTAATAAAAATTAGAGTAATACATTCTTTTTTTTGAAATCTAGAGCAGTTAAGATAATTGCAAAGCTTACCCTGGAAAATTGTCATTTATAATGAATGCCAACTCAATTTTAATGGTGGCCCAGTGGCAAGATCTCAGTGAGAGTAACTGCAGTTGTACTACTGTCTTCTGCTGCTATCAGCAATTGGAATGATTACTTTCTGATTTGTATTTAAAACTTATAGAAACATGCTTTTGAAAGGTTTTGTAGTAAAATGGCTTTCATTTTAAAATGTAAAGAGTTTTCTATTATTTGCAAAGACAGAATGGTCTTCTTTTTTCATGTCAATAGACTACTCACTGACAGATATCAAGATAATGGTGTCAGTTCATATTCTTTATCCAACCTACTTGCTATAGAAATTGTGAATTTCAAAGGCTTGCCTTAAATAAAAATTTTACCAACTTTCCTCTAATTTAGTCCTGAGAAGTACTTTCAAGAAAATGTTCTGCTCTTGCATACATAGTATATAAGCAACATCTTCGCTTTAAATGAGGGGTCAGTTCATGTGACCTTTCTCATTTAAAACATTCAAACTTTGTATTCTGCCTTTCAGAAAAAAAAAAGACACAGCTCATATTACATTTGGAAAAGAAGTTATAAACTATGCTTGAAGTAAAAGCAGGAACTCAACAATTGGCCTGTAGGATTTTGATTCTGAGAAGCAGTTTTGACCTATATGATAATGATTTTTTGAGAATTTTTAGTGACTAGAATATAGGGTAAAATTAACAGGCACAATGGGCTCAGTGTCACTTAAGTTTTTTTAATCTAACAAATATGTGACTCTACACTGCATTTTTCTATTTCAGTTTTAACTATATCTTAAAAAAAATCAAGATTCTCACATAAATGCTCTGTACATATGAGCCTATAATACAGTAACCAAATCTATAAATTCTGTAGAGGGAGGTAATAAAATTTGATGTTGTTAAAAATAATGAAATATGAAAACAAAGATATAAAAATCTACATAAACTAAAATAAGACTGAAAGGTATATGATAGATTTGAATTATGCAAATAAGAAAATATAACTAATAAAATTGAAAGCCATTTAAAAATGACTAATTTTGAACTCAAAAAGTAGCCACCTTGTCATGAGAAAAATGCATCAAAAACAGAAAAAAAAATAACAATAGTACTTTTATAAAGGATTAAAATGGCTGGGTTCTAAAAGGCCTTCCCTTAGACATGAGCTGAATGAATACTGAAGCAAAGGGAGTCACTGTAGGTAGCCAGAGGAGACAGAACAATCCAGTCCTGGAGCTGTCCCAGTTCTACAAAGGCCCAGTGGCATCACAATACAGTCACTGTGAAGTACAACACTGGATGCAATGTAGAACGTTTTCTAGGCAGAGCTGAGTTCAGAACCAAAGCTGATTCTGAATCTTTCAGGATCTAAGAGGCATGACCTTTGGAGCAGGTCATCATGTCTCGGGATCAAGCTGAGCTAAAATCCCCAGGAAAAATCAGTTCATCACCTATTGATCCATGAGGCAGACATCTAATGATCTGTTGTTAGATAAAACTTCCTTATAATTTGATTGCTGAGGAGTTAAGTTTTGGCTTAAAACTGAAGTACTGAAACACAAATATAAGGGCATATATTAGTAAAAGGAAGAATGTAAATTTATAGTCAAGTTAATCACTCATTAATATTGTATTGATATGTAATCACTTTGTATAAAATATTTTTCAAAAGATTACTAAATATCACAAGATTGAACAGAAAAAGAAGAGAGTATAAAGTAGACTTTCAGATATTTGTGAGTAGAAACTATTATAAAGTATTTCATTGGGCTGGGAATGTGGCCTAGTGATAACTTACTCATGTAACATGCACGAAACACTGGGCTTGATTCCGTGGAACTTCATACACAGATAAAAAGCCAGAAATGGTGTTGTGGCTCAAGAAAAATCACATACTTAGTAATTAGCTTAACCAAAGAAGTAAAGGACTTCTATGATGAAAATTAAAAAACAGAAAAAGGAAATTAAAGCTTAACTAAGAAAGCAGAAAAACCTCCCATGCTCTTGGATTAGGAGGATTAACATTGTGAAAATAGCAATCCTATCTAGAAGTTCAATGCAATCTCATCAATATCCCTATGTTATTCTTTTTTCTTAATGTCCGGATAATATGTAGAGGTATTATAATTACATTCCTCAGGTAGTAGATGCATTACTTCTCACATATTGATACCCCTTCTCATGTCTTTATTCCCATTTCTCTTTCCCACCCCATCATAATCATCTTATACTACCCTCTTCCCTTTTCTATTTCAAATTTAAAAAAAGCATATATACAATGTAGCAGGTAACAAAGTCAGATGCAGCAACAATATGAGATTAACCATAAGGACAAAAAAAGAGAAGAGAAATAACATAGTACATTTGTTGGGGCCTAGCCTCCACCCCTGAGGCCTGATTCTGGCTCAGCTGCAATCAAAGGGCTTTGACCAGGCATTCGGTCCTTTTTCATACCTCTCTTAAGGCACCTCTGTGTACATGACTCGATTGAACCCCCCGCAGTTTTGCGGGTCTCGCAGCAGCTCAAGTCTCGCGCGCTTTCCTGCACCTGTCCTGCCCAGTACCTGAAAGCCCCACCCAGACCCTTAGTGGTAGCACAGAGGCCCTGTTCCTATTGGCTAGCTTCCCAGTGCCCACCTTCTCCTACCCTAACAGTATATAACTAATTGTCTGACACAATAAAGAGATGAGAGCATCTGAGAGCATCAGAGAACCAGAGATCAGCAGAGATCAGCAGAGAGATCTGATGCGCTTTCATGGTTAACACTGCTTCTGACTCAGCATGGTTTTTTCTTCCCCGGTGATTGGGGGAGGGCAGGGTCTTAGACACTTACCATCTCGCTAGGCTCCCAGGGGACTACAGGCTGGCTCTGTGTGTCCCTCCCCGTTCCCGTGTTGCTGCCCCGGAGAGGAGCAACATACATTAAGAGTAACAACCATGCAAGATAAAGCTCTTGTTTCCATATCGTAGAGGTCCTTTCATTTAGTACCATATGTACCTAGGCGTTAAGCTATTATAATCCCCTGCTACGAGAGTCCTAGATGTGTAAAATGTCATTCTTTAATTAAATAGAGGAACCAATCCAAAAATCCATATGGAATAATAAAAGTTCCTGTATAGCAAAAACAATTCTTACCGGAGAGAACAGCAAAGGAGAAATATCAATACAAAAGTTCAGACTATATTGCAGCGTTATCGTAATATAAACACCTTAGTATTGGCACAAGAACAGGCCTGAGGACCAGTGGAATAGAACTGAAGACCCAGAAATTAACCCCAGACCTATAGTCACCTAATAGTCAATAAGGGAGCCAAAAAAGAAAAACAGAATTGAAGAAAGCCTCTTCAACTGGTGCTGGTAGAATTGGGTAAATACCAACAGAAAACTAATGTTGGATTCTTATGGGTAAGCTTTGCACCAGAATTAATTCCAACAGATCAAAGACTCTGAAGTAAAACCAGACACTATTACAGGAAGGAATAGGAGATACAGTAAGGCTCCTTGGCTCAGGTCAATGCTTTCTTAATTAAGGCCCAGAAACACAACAAATTAAAGAAAGTGTGGACAAATGGGACTGTATTAAACTGCAGAGCTTCTAAATAACAAAAGACATTGCTAGCAAGATAAATGAAAAGCCCACAGATTGGCAGAAGAACTTCACTAGCCATACAACAGACAAGGGCCTCATATCTAAAATATACCTACAGCTAAGAAAAAAATTGAATCTTTCAAAGCAAGTCCTCAAATAAATAACCATCCCATTAAAAGGTGTGCTAAATACTTTTAAGTGGGACTTCTCTGAAAAGAAAATAAGAATGGCCAATAGACACATGAAGAAATGCTCCACATCTCTGGTGGAGCAACACAAATCAAAAGAACTTCAAGATTCCACCTCACTCCAGTTCGAATGGCCTCTATCAAGGAATCTAATAACAACAGATGCTGGCAGGGTTGTGGCCAGAAGGGAAAGCTACTATACTGTTGGTGAGAGTGTAAACTTGTTCAACCACTTTGGAAAAAAGTATGTAATGATTTCTCAAAAGATTAAACATAGAGCTCCCTTATGACTCAGCGATTCCACTCCTGAGCATTTACCCATATGTTCACAAACAAGTACATACTAGCATAACCATGTTCATTGCAGCATTATTTACTATAAATAAGATATAGAACCAACCCAGATGTCCCTGAGTAGATGAAAGGATCAAGAAGATATGTTATTTATAGATAATGGAATTCTATGCTATCATCAGAAAGAATGACATCACCCCATTTGTAAGGGAAGGGACAGACCTGGAAAAAAAATCCTATTAGTTGAACTATGCCAGACAGAAAGAAACATGGGATCCATGATTTCCCTCATTTGTAATAATTAGTATACATTTATGATTCTCTTAGCAGAGGATAGAAATAGCTCAAAAGCCACCTATGATGAGGCTGAGGAAAATGAACTCCAGGATATGGAAACAAGAGGCTTATGAATGTGATTGTAGTCCTTAATGTATTAGATGAAGTTATTTCTTTTCCTGTTTTCTCTCCCCCTTATAGTTTATCTCATATTGCTACTGTACCTGATTTGGGTACTAGATATATTTTATGTAAGTTTATTTATTTGAAATAGGGAAGGGAAGGGGAAAAACAAGATGATTGGGAGGGTTTGGTGAGAGGGAAAGGAGAAAAACATGTGAAAACGGTATAATGTTCAAGAAGTAATGTACTCACTATGAGACAAATGTAACTGTAACCCCTATATACATCACCATGACAATAAAATACAATTTAAAAAGAAGAAAAATGTATTAAGAAAGATATCGCAACTCTGAAATAATGATTTGGTAACTGTCTTTCTAATTTGTGTTGAAAGAGAACCTTTCTCTCTTTCTCATTCTATTTTATGGGAGTATCTTTTCATTGTTGGACTATAAGCATATTTTCAATTCTCCTAGGTATTTTTCTAGGGACCTTGAATTATACTCTGTGAATTCACAAACAGGTGCAGAATGCAGAGCTAGCATTGATTCTTCTTGCCCAAAGCTTTATAAAAGATTGTTTGGCTCTTGTCAGTGGTTTAAGATATAGATCTTTTATTGTTTTTTCTTCATTTTTTTGTGATGGGATGGTTTTCTTATTCCCACTTCAACAGACAGGATTGTCATGACTGGAAAACTGTACTAAGAGAGACCCATTAGGAAATTTAGCAGGGTGGGAAGGAAGCTTGTTAGTACATGAGGGTTTGTTGGACATTTGGTATTTAGTCCATACTAATAAAAATTTCAAAGCATTTCAGTGCAATAGATATGAGGAAAGGGAACTAGATACATACCATCTGTCCCATCAATAATACTTCTAGCAACTCAGAAGGCTGAGCTCTGAAAATTGCAGATCAAAGCCAGTCCCATGAAGGAAAGTTCATGAAACTCTAACTTCAGTGAACCATCAAAAAGCCAGATGAGAAATAAAGCTCAAATGGTAGAGTGCTAGCCATGAGCAAAACTGTTCAGTGAACAAATTAGGTCCTGAGTTGAAGACATAGTACTGTCACAAAATTAAAAACAAGCAAGCCACCATCTTTACTATATAAAATCTGTGTTTTAAAATGCTTCTCTGTTTTCCAGAGGCAAACTTTAGTGTTTTTTTATGCTTCCCAGGAAGTGATCCCCTGTGTCTCCCGCCTCTTTGCTTTCCACTTTCCTTCTGTTAATCAAACTAATTACATCTTGCTGCATTGCCCCCATCCTGGGGACTTTATATTCCATATTTGTCTTGATTCATCTTCTAAGACATGGGTAAATCCCACTCATTCTATAGCTTTCAATTTAAATGTCCCTGGATATCCTGAATGTGTCACTTTATTCTGCAAAGCTGCATGATTACTTCAGACTTTCTTATTATATATCACTTTTAAAGAAGTCTTTGTATTAGGACCTTTCCAAGCTTGGTCCTGCTGAAAAAGGAATAGTATGAGTGCCAAGGTTTCTGAACTCTTGTGTGTAGAAATTTAGACTGGAAACACACATATAAAATGTAATAAAATTTTTGCATATTAATTTGTTTTAATTTGATTTTGGGAACGAATACAATATTCTTGAACTCAGTGGCACGCAGAGTGAACTGATTTATATCAGTAACCAAATTTTATTTTGCTTTTCAAAAGTAGAGGTTATTTAATTTTGACTTTTAATTTGAGCCTTAACATTTATCCTCCAGAAATATCTTAGAAAATTAAGCATATAAAACTTAGGAAAATGTTGCTAAGTAACTGCATAAAATGCTACCATTAATGGTCATTTCTGCATTGATATCAAGCTTCAAATATTTAAGTAGCAAAGGAACACGAAGTATATGTTAAAACTAAATTTAAACATGATTCTCAAATCTAGAACTGGAATGAAATTTGCACTAAAGTTAAATATCCTGGAAATGTTATGTTAATTAATTTGGAACTGGTGGAATTGAAAATATGTAAGATGTCAAATGACTTATTATTTTAGAAAGGATATATTGCCTTCTAAGTAAAGTATTTTATGAATATAACATCAATATATTTTGTTGAAAATAGTAAAATAAAAGCAAAATTCAATTGGTAATTTAACAATAATGTTTATTTTATACTATATATGTTACTGGTCATTGCAAAAAAATATATACCATAATTATTGGCAAACCATTACTCTGAGTACTAGAAAATTTGATAATGTTCATCAAGCTATATCTCATGAACAAAACAATATTTTCTTTCTGAAATCTAATTTGGAACAGGTCACTTTCAATTGACTCAAAAAACCCTGCCCAGAAAACTATAGCTAAAGTGACTGGTATAATCAGGAGAAAAAATGTCACACTGGATGAAAGTACGTTATGCACGTGGAAATAGGAAAGAGATTTGAAAAATATCTATTTAAATTTTACCATCAACATGAAAATAAGAAATTAATATGTGCTACATATTTCAATATATTATTCTGTAAGGAAAACTCAATACCTTGCTTGATATGTTAGATGGAAAACTGGAGAATTTTTCACATACCCTCAAGAATTGATACTGTATTTTGCTGCTGGGAAAATAATTATGCATGACTGTCAGACTGAATTCGACAATTCACAAGTAATCTCATTAAGCCTGAGACCTCTAACCAGGAATAAAATAAAACAAACAAACAAACAAAGACAAACTAAGTACATTTCTCTAGGCAATATTTATGGGAATATTTTACTTAATATGACACTGACAGGATGCACTATTTTGCATTATTTCCAAGTTTAAAATCTCTTTAGTGATTAACAGAATTTTAAAAAGTAGAATTACATCATCATGAATAGCAGAAAATCTAGATACTCAAAAGACAGTATTTTGGAAATAAATTTTATAACTTGGTGTGGGGCGGGTCAGGAAGAGGGAAAGTAGAAAAAAATGAGGGAGTAGTTAATAAAATCAGACAAGAAATGTACTCATTACCCTACATATGCAACTATAACCCCTCTGCACATCACCTGAACCATATAATTAAATTAAAAATACAAAATACAGAAAAAGTAGTATATTAATAATTGGGGCATAGCACCAGTAATCTTCTGTAATCTAATCTGCAAACCCTCTAGGGAGACTGAGAATGGAAATGCCAAGGTTTGAATTCACCATAGGCAGAACAGTCAACAAGATCCTATCTCAAAAATAACCTGGAAAAAAAACAAAAATAAAACAAAACAAACATACAAAACTAAAAAAAAAAATAGCAGAATCTCAAGTGGTAGAGTAAGATTCAAACAAGAAAGGGGCCTTGAATTGAAATCCCAATAAGGTATGGTCATTATCAGTGATGAAAATGGTACTGCTATGCTGAACACAGCATCATAAATCTTATACAATTTTGAAATGTAAATATGATTTAGTAAGAATGGACGGTTCAGATTGAGGAATGGGACAGAATGATGAAGCAGGTGATATCAAGCAACTTGCATGTAGTTAAAAACCGATTTGTTGAAATGCAACTCCTTCGTACAACTCCTTAAATATAATAAAATACAATTTTTAAAAGAAAGACTCATGCTATGCTGAGCAATGTTTCTCGGGCCAAGAGAGGTAACTATTGCTGCTATGTCAGAGCAAACCTTTAAAGAGTTCCTATGACGAACATTTTGACTAAGCAAATTCCTGATCAAAGCTAATTGCACATTTTAGACAATCTTGGTCCTCATTTTGTCTAATTGGAAAGGGCTTTCAATTTTATCTGTTTGTAAATTGTATTGTATTGTTGGGGTGATATACAGAGAGGTTACAGTTACATTCATCAGGTAGCCTGTACATTACTTCTTGAACATTGATACTCCTTGCCATGTTTTTCTCCCACTTTCCTTCTCCCCACCCCCTCCTTATCATCTTATTTTTCCCCTTCCTTTTCCTATTTCAAATACACAAATACAAATATCTTTGTAATATTGTTTCTAATGTCTCAAAATATTTCTCTGTTTAAAAAAATATCTATAATTATTCACTTATTATTGTTTGTTTTTGATATTTATTCATTTTCATTACATTGTGTTCCTTTGACTTTTTTTTCCTGTCTCTTAGGTTGTCATTGGATATGCATGCTAGTCCAGATAATATGGCTCCTGGATATTTGCTCTGAGACACATGAGATTCAGCAAATGCTGTTTCATCAATGATACAGAATCCAGATTGAATTGTATATGAAATAAATCTTACAGAGAAAAGGTTCCTTGAGATACATGAAGAAGACACATTTTGTAGTGGTTATATCATTTCACAAAATTTATATATCTATACTAATTTCACATAGTTTTTCAAAGGAAGAAAGGGTAACACTAAAAAGAAATGTACTCAGTACTTACTTGTACTTATGTAATTTTCACCTTTACAGTAAAACACATAAAATTTTTAAAAATATAACCAAATAAATGAAATTACTAGAGCAATCAACACTGAATTGGCAAATTACATTTTACTCAAAAATATTAACATACTAAATGACTATTAGCTACCACAAAATGTTCTAATGGCTGTGGCTTTGAAAAATGTTTATAGAGTTGTCTAGCACACAACTGCACTTATGTAACCTATTATATAACATATAACCTGATATGTAGTCTGTAAAAAAAAGTGCTGCTTAATAGAACACTCTTTAAAACTCTTCTTTGCCTACATTTTTTTCTGAATGTAGTCCTTGATAGATTACAGTGTCAGTGTTTTTATGGTTATATTGCAATAGCACTTTGACTTACATAATATTGGAAATGTGATATTGCTGATGTGATTTTTTTCTGGATAAGCCAGAAATTTCACACAGCATACAGATGCTATATTTTATTTCTTTTTAATTTCAAACTAATAAAGCTATAAATGTTGAGCAGAGATTGATCAACCACATTGAATGCTAATGAAACTTCTGTGCAAAGTACTCTCAGGCAGTTGATAATCAGGAATATTTACCCTTTTTTTTCTTTCTTTCTTTCTTTCTTTTTTTTTTTCAACAATCATATAGCCAGATTTAAATATCACAGTCTGGCTTCTTCTAGGGCTGTGTGTGTGTGTGTGTATGTTCTGGAACCCTCACTAGATATATCAACACACCATATTTTCCTGGAGGATTTTGTTTGTTTGCCTGTTTGTTTTTAATTTCACTCATTGATTCCTTCTTCACAGAAACAAAATAATTTGGAAGACTTGTCACTGTGAGTAATCCCTTCTGTGTTCCCAATCCTTTTCTCCTTGTTGCTTTTAATTAACTAACATGTCAATCAGATTTGCTCTGCTTGTGTTCTCCCCCCTTATCACTGTTTGTATAGACCTTCCCTTTAATCTGTATGTATATTCCATCCACCCAATTTGTTGATAAGCATGGGCTTTGTCTGTAAGAGAGTGAGAGGAGGTTTAGAAAGCTTGTACATTCCCCATGAAGCCTTTGCTAAAACTTTCCCAAATCTTAGAAAGATCAATGCTGCCATCTTAAGGCATATCAAATTAATTTCTACACATTTCTGATTTATCTCTGCATCACAGATTTACACTCCCAGTTTTCATTTTCTATTTGTAATCCACTCTAACATGGAAGAATTAATCCAATATATCATAAGCTTGATGACATTTGGGCAATATACACCCAAGTTTCTCGAAAAACATCTAAATTTCTAACTTAGGGAAGAATTGTGTGTTTATTATATACAAAGTATATTTTTGACCTTCAGAATTTGAGCTCTTCTTTAAAAACCCTAATAAGAATGCAGAAGTATATGGGTAATACTTAAGAATATTTTCAGATCTATAATTCCGCTATTTAGGTTTTAAAAGCTTAAAATGAAATCAATCCAATATTCAATATTGCACTGAGCATTCCAGTGGTAAATGTTAGAGGAGGCTGGCAAAGAGAGCTAAGAAGATGCCACGGCCTAGAAAAATTGCTGGCATATAGGAGGTATTAATGTTGAAGTAAGAAAGGAGTGGTAACACACTCTAACATGGTTGGGGTTTGGGAATGTGTACATAATTCATGCTCCATAAATAAGTAGGGATACTTTATGGTTAACTTAGCTGCATAACTTTAACTTGAAGAGTAGTACTTCTTTTTGCTTGCCACTAATTTCTGGGAATTGTTTCTTCTTCATATCAAGTTAGAAGTTTGCGGACATGTGAAGGTTGTCTGTCACTCCTGCTGTATATTTTATTCCGTATTTCTACATATACTACATAATTTCCAATTGTCTCTAAGACAATGGCAAGCATTTGTACTCTTCTTTTCTTAGGTGAACATTTATATGTGGTGATCTTAGAACATTTTATTTTCTATGAAATCAGTACATTGTAAAGTCCTAAATGGGTGAAAAACTGATTTATAATTGTGGCAAAGAATGAAGAAGACCTAAATGAAAATGGAGGTCATGGAGATGAAGCAACCATTATTTCTAGAAGGAACAAAATAATGTCACTAATTATCAGAGATAGATGTGAATAAATGAATACTAGTATTTACCCATAAGGTCTTAGGCTTGATAAAATATGTAGATAATAAATAATATCATTGATTGTTAAGATGGAGAAAATGAATGTAACTGAAAATAATCATGGGAATGAAATTGGTAAGGCTTAGGAAAACAAAAGATGTGTGGTTTCTTACAATGCCATATGCCTATCTAAACAAGCACACCAATTTGGCAAATTACATAGGCAGGAATGAAATTCAATGAACCATGAGCAGACAGTTTAACAATATGCATATAAAAAAGTGAAATGCACCTTTGACTATGGGGAGTCGGGTTAAAAAGAAGGAAATATATGAATGGAAAGAAACTGGGCAAATGTAATCATAATACTGAATGTTGCATAAATGATAATAGGATCACTTGAAAAATGAGGGATATGTGGGGGTTCAGGTAGAAGAAAGGGAGTATGATGAAAGCAGTGACACTGATTAGGATATCTTGACTCATATATAAATCTGTTAAACTTTAAACCTTTATGTACAACCATTTGAGGATAAATTTGAAGAAAATAAAGTGCAAGTAAAGAAAATTTCTGTGTTGATTCATACTGGATTTAGCCTGGAATATAAGATTCCAAGTTACATAGTGATCACTATGTTGTAAATAAACTTCACAACTTGTGAGAAAGGGGAGTGGGAAAGGAAAAATAGGAGAAAATAAGTGAGGGGATTACAATGTTTAAAATCAAATGTACATATTACTTAGGTAACCGCACCCCCCCCGTCAGACCCCTTCACACACACACACACACACACACACACACACACACACACACACACACACACACACATTGCCCTTAATTGTAAATGTTAGGTCAATAGGCTTGATGGTATGGAATATTTTTCAAAAAGTTAAAAATTAAAAGCAGAAGTGTGTCAAGCTCCATTGGATGAGTAACAGATGCTAATGAAAAATCAGATTTAAATCATGGTAGAAAGAGTTTTTATATTCTTATCAATGGAAAACATTGTGCGATGATTTCAGAGGTCATGATATAACAGAAATAATATTCTAATTGTCTGATCCTTAGTCTTAATTGGTACAATTGAGTAATGAATTCCTTCAGTCTTCATACACAGGAGAATAGATTCAATACTCAATATTTCAGAATACTTAAATCACAGTCAGTACAATTCTTGCAACTTTAAGTTGAAGTACTTAAAATGCATGTTTCAAATTCTTGTTGCAATCGAAGTAGAGATTCCTATTCTTTATTCAAACCAGACTTGACATCATTAGGAAACAATAATTACCGCTTCACATAGAGGAGATTGAGCGAAAGTTCCTGCATTTAAAACCATTTATTTCTCTAAAGCTTTTCTACACCAAGGTAGAGAAAGTCTACATTTCTTTTATTTTATGCTGCGTATAATTACCTGTTTAGAGAAAAATACCAACATTGGTATTTGGGAAAAGGTTACTTTTGATGATGTCATCATATCGGATATTGTAAAACTTCATAAGTTTTATTAAGGCTCCTTTTTATTAAAAAAATAATATACTGGGACTAGAGTGTGGCCTAGAAGTAGAATCAGTGCCTAGCATGCACAAAGCCCTGCGTTCAATTCCTTGGTACCACATACACAGAAAAGGGTGGAAGTATCACTTTGACTCAAGTGGCAGAGCTCTAGCCTTGAGCAAAAAATATCCAAAGACTGTGCCTAGGCCCTGAGTTCAAGCGGCAGGACTGGCAATATATATATATATATATATATATATATATATATATATTATGAATAACTAAAAGACATCTAAAATAGTGAAAAGCCTCACAGTGAGATTACACAAAACAAGTGATTTCTAATATATTCTCAGGGAAAAATACACAGCTGAGGTTGCATTTTGATAGTAAGGTTGAAAACTAGCAGAAAAAAAATCCATTGAATTCAGCATACAATTAGTACATCAGTAAAGGCTTGTAACAAATGCTATCTCTTAATCCTTTGTTTGAAATTTACTTGTGATCCTACATATTGACATTTGGGCCAAAACTAAGGAAAACTACCCCTGACACACTTTTCAATTTAATATTATTTAGATAGAAGCTTCAAAATATAAATCAGATGCTAGTGCAATCACTGAATTAAAGATAACATTCTTTGGGTAGTATATTCCACACACATCCATAATCCATACAACTCATCTAGCTATGTGAAAATTACAAATGGAATTTATAATCACTCCAGCAGGCTCACCTGCAATATGAAGATCAGTTCCAAATTCTTCAAATTATATTCTCACTTGAGAAGCAGACTGTGAGATGTAGAAGCAACGATTTACTGTCTATTTGATTTTCCTGAAGACAGAACTTACTGGAAAACATGCTTTAAAATGCATGCGGCAGAGAACGGAAGTTTAATGGTGGTACTATGTCAATTAATAAGAATTTGTAGTCAAAATATTCTTGCTGCAATTCTCATTATCTTTTCTGTGCTTACCCTCGCTTGCCAATCTGTCTGTGCCAAATCTCAGCCTAGACAAGAATCATTTTAGTGTATTCGGAGTTTGTGAATTCGGCACTGAATTTAGGCTATCGGGAGATATTTCTTCTCTCACTGCCTGCTCCTTATTTTTTGCCTCTTTTCTTAGAGCTTTTGCCTACGTTTGCTACATCACATAGGGAAACAATCAAGCCAACTTTCACATGTAGGTAACTCTCAAATTTGGAAACAGGCCATCAAATAATAATTTCTGCTAGAAATCACCTTGTGTCTTAAGTCTTAGCTAGGAATTAGCACCATACATTTGAATATGATGCCTACTGTTAGTATTATCTGCAACTATGAATCATGTACACAGCAGTACAAAATCAATTTTATTTCTGAGTTATTGGAAACATCCTTTAATTTATATTGCTTTTGGGTGTGAACACATATTTTTAAATGTGATACAAGTACAGAATTTTATTTATTTGCATTAGATAGAATAAGCTATCAATTTAAAACTTGAAGAAAAGAGCCATTGAAAATGCTTAGTTTAAATAAAGGGCTGTCATATCTAATGTATTTAGAATATAATGACAACCTATTGAAATGTAGCTACAGCAAATTTTCACCTGTAATCTAGGTAGTACATATTATTCAATAGCCTTTTTACAAATTTATACTAATTTTATTTAAAAGGTGCTTTCAGAGTTAATTTTCTGAAGAGCTGTTTCACATATGCTTCCATAAGGACAATATGATTTATCATTTTTTCCTAATGAAATTCCCTTGTATTAAAGTATAATGTCACTAAGGAGAAAGATGTTATCTAATGAATACTCTATCACCTAGAACATTTATATCATCAGAATAAATTAATTTCAGAAAAGTAAAGTGAGGGGTGATAATAGAAGGCCTGTACTAAAATAGATTAAGTATGTCTGAGCATAAGAAAGGATGGAACTAAGAGCAATAATAAAAGTACATAAAATGAAAAATGTTCTCTATGTCTGCATTTTTTTCTCAATTTACTGATACAAAGTTGAAAAATCTGATATAGCATAAAGTGGAAATTATTTTATTTCTAAACGATTAGCATTTGGTTTCAATAGGTCAATATGAATTCAGTTACTATGGTCAATTATGCAACAGAGTCATGCTGTGCTTGAATAATTTACAAGCACTGCAGTTTCCTGAGACTATACTAAAGAAAACATGCATTTCAAAACTGTGTCCCATGGACACAGTGATCATTCAATTTCATTAATTCTCATTCATTGTTAATGCTATATAATAATAAATTTCCCATTTTTCCTATTGTCAAGTTAAACTTCTTATGAAGTGCATAGACTAGGAAGGTACATGATAAAATATTAATCAATTACAGAAATATAGGGCAAATATATATTTTATCTGCAAAACAATGGAGCAATAAAGCCTTTTTTGTAAGATTAAGTAAATTTTGGCCCTAAGTGGATATAAAAGAATCTGCTGTGTCTGCTTTGAAGAATCAATATTTGTGCCCAAGGAAGACAATTTTCACAAAATAAGCATGAAATCACCTATAGCACACTGTAAAAACATAAATGAAAATTTATGCTGTTTTATGCTGAAGTAAGAACTCAGATTTTTAAAACTAGCTGGAAAACGTTGCTAAACATTTAGGTAGCAAAAAGTAATGATTGAAATTATTATGACCTTTGGTAAAGTATCCATTATTTCACTTATCCTTTTAATCTCCAGTGATTACAGGAATGGTTATTTAATTCATAACCATTTAGCTATTAATTAAGAATAGTTAATATGCTAAAAGTACTATACACTCTGAAAAAAATAGCCACGGTCCACTTAAAGATTGATCTCATATTTTTCTCCTGAAGGAGACAAACAGCTCATTTATTCTTTTCAAATACTCAGTTTTTCTTTCGTGTCTTTATTTAATGAGTTCACTTTCATTAACAGAAATATTATATTTCTGCGTGCAGTAACAAAAGGCTCTAGAATTTCATAGGCCTGAAGCCAAATTTCATTTTTTGCTAGACTGTAAGATGAAACAGTAACAACAGGATAATCATAATTATAATCCCAGAGCTGAACAAATAGTGAACAATAGAGTGTGATAAAAATTAACATCTTTTAACACTTGAGCCTAGAAGTTGTATATTTTATTCCCCCTCAAATTTCACTGACCAAAGAAAAATTACACTCAAAAATTACATTCAAAAATAACTACCACAGGGAGCCTGGAGTACAATCGCACCACAGTCCTCTAAGGAAACAGCTAGAAATATTTCACAAACAGGCACTGATGGATTTCATAATTGTAAAAGAAAATATGAGAAGTCAGATACTTGAAATGAATTGAGAATGTCTTCAATTACATGATTAGTGTCTAGACGCTTGACATTTCTTGTCATTCCAATGTCACTTCCCCGTTCTGAAGCATTGAAATCTGAAACTCTGGGGATAGTGCTCGAATGTTTGGATTGTATTAACTTCACCATTTGATTTTAATGTGAATTTCCAACAGCAAACCACAGTTGGAAAGATATTTCTTAATAGAAAGTATGTTTGCCTTTGTCTAATTTAAATCATTTGGGCAATTATTATTTCACGTTTATTACGTGACTGGCATAATTTCTTCCAGTACATTATTATAATCTAGGACTTTATATCAATGTTTTACATGCAGTGCAACAATAAACTTTTCTATACTGAAGAACCATACTGAGTGTTTTGTTTTACAAAATATTTGAAAGATTATAAGAAAATGATAAGAAGCACGGCTAAACTATAAATTATATAACTTCAATCTTTTTATTTATTAAAATACTTCTCAACTAAGAATAGATTTTTCAGTCCATACTTATAACGCATACTGAACAGAAATTTATTTACAGAAAAGTTTTCATATCCAGGTTTTCCCATGTTTAGGGTTACTGATATAAGCAGATTAGAGGTAACACTGCACAGCATCAACCTGGAAAGAAGCTCTTGCCCTGTTCATAGAGGAAGATGCGCCAAGTCTCTGTTCATTTTTCATAACACACTCACTGCAGGCAGGACAGACCCAAGCACCAAGAACCCAAGCTATGTGGCTTAAAAGGAAAGTCATGTTTCCTAGACCTTGATCTCATAGATTATATGTTTAATACTATTATATTTTCCTTAATTGTAATATAATCAAAGTGATTACATTTAGAAAAAATCATGGTTAGATTACTTACATTTATAATTCAATCTTCATGAAAATAGACATTTTAAGTCAGATAGTGTGACATTAGAAATCTTCAAATTGAAATAACCTCAGTTATACAAGAAAAATCTGAAGAAAAGAAAAGAATCTGAAGTGTATGTTTCAATCCTATGTAGTCATTATATTAATTATGCTATTTGGAATAAAAATAAATTGAAAACACTGATATAGTTGTATAGGTATGTGTGAAAATCTTATGTTCCTTAAAATATTAATTATTTATGATTAGTGTAAGCCACTAATTAAATTATTTCTCTTTAGAAAGGTGAATACAAAATAACCTTGAAATCAGTACATGTACTCTAATTTTTTTATTAAGGCATGTAAAGGTGCCTTAATATCTTCAAATTATTTAAAAGTTATGCTTTTAGTTTACTAGGGTACTCTTACACATTTATTTAGGGAAAATTGGTATATGATTTCCTAGAAATAATTGATGATAGATAAAAATTTCAAATGTCTTCAAAGCATAGCAGTTATTAACAAGTACATTTAGTTCTAAATAGTGTTTGAAAGAACATTAATAGAAATCCATGTAGAATGCAAAAGAAATGTGAGTACCTGATTTTTTAACAAGGAGCTCATCAATTTTATTTTCTTTAAAATTCTCCTCAAGTTAGAATTCAGATATGTGTTTACCAACTGTAGTCATATGAGATAATTTATCTTAGCACAAATAGTTATCATAGCAAACACACATTGTAGAATTTTTTCATTCCATTACTGGGAGTATTTTCTTTTAAGTAAAATACTAAAAATACTCAATCTCATATTAACCCCACCAACACATATTAGGTTAAATTATAAAACACTTGAGGTTTGATTAAACTATAAAACCTGTGTGATAATACCCACATAGAACTGAACAGGGAGTACATGAGTAGATTTACATATTATTCTTACTATAACTTTACAATCATTTAATTCTTTGACATTTTTGCCACAAAGTAATATCTCTCCAAGTAGATTTCTTTCTTTTTCTTTCTTTTTCTTTTTCTTTTTCTTTTTTTTTTTTTTTTTTTTTTGCCAGTTCTGAGGCTTGAACTCAGTTCCTGGGCACTGCCCTTGGGCTTCCTCAAGGTTAGCACTTTACCATTTGAGCCACAGCACCACTTCCGGCTTTTTTTCTTTCTATGTATTGGTACCAAGGAACCCAGGGCTTTATGCATGCTAGGAAAGTACAATGCTCTACCTGGCCCCAGACTGTTATTCTTACTAGTAGGGAAGGAAATAGAGGAGCCACAGCTCCTGGCTTTTTGGTGACTAATTTGAGGCAAGAATCATGAGGTCTTTCCTGCTCAGCATGGCTTCAAACCTCAGGGAGCTAGGATTGCAGGTGTAATCCACAGGGTAGACCGTTACCATCAGAATTTTTACACATTCTATTACTTGAGCCACACTGTACTTAAGATATTGGGTTTTTCTTTTCTTTTCTTTTTTTTTTTTTGGTAGTTTAGTGGAATACAGAATATCACAAGATGATTGGGGGGAGGGGAAAGGAAAGGGGAACAAAAACATAAGAAGAGCTATCAATGTTTGAAAAATAATGTACCCATTCATTACCTGATGAATGTAACTATAATAACTCTATACATTATCCAGACAATAAAATATAATTTAAAAAAAGGAATCTCAAAAAAAAAAAAAGGAATTTCACAGACTTTCCTGTCTAGGCTGAGTTTACAGCTGCGATCTCAGAATCTCAGCCTTCTGAGTAGCGTGAATAACAAGACACACACACACACACACACACACACACACACATGCTCAAAATAGTAGATTTAAAGTAATTCATTGACAGATTAGACATATGAATATTTAATCAACACCTAATAAAAAGATAAACTGAATAGTTCTAGATTTAATGAAACTTAAAGAGAATGTGTAGCTGGGCATGGTAGCTCATGCCTATAATCCTAGCTACTCAGGAGGCTAGGATCTGAGAACTGCTGTTCTAAGCCAGCTTGGGCACATAAGAACGTGATACCCTTATCTCCAAATAACCTCTAGAAAATGGGAAGTGGGGCTGTGTCTCAAGGGGTAAAGCGTCAGCCTTGAGTTTAAGAGCTCAGAGACAAAGCCCAGGCCCAGGGGTAGGTGGTAGTCTTGAGCTAAAGAGCTCTGGGACAGCAGTAGGCCCAGAGTTTAAGCCCCAGGACCCACAAAAAAAATAAGAATAATGTGTAACAGTTGGACAAAGGGTAAAAAAAAAAGACAAAAAAGAGAATGTGCTCTTGCAAATGGTGATATAAAAATATCAAAAAGTACATAAAGAGTAATTTGAATGAATACAAATTATTCCCTCAAAAGCATGTAAATCCACAGCACATATGATTTAAATGGTGGCCAAAGTATGAGCTAATAATATACCCTTTTTTGTCCCATTTGTTAAAAGATGTGATCACTGTTCTTACAACAAAAATTTAATCAATAAACTTCATAAAAACCCACAGCAAAATGCTCGGCTCATCAAGGAAGTCAATACACTGCTATTCCTATTACTATGTCTGTTTAATTAAAATAATTCTGTTTTTAATTTCACTCTTAATCTTTTTTGTAAATGCAAAGGATTTAAAATATTTTACATAATACTCCAACCTTTATTCCTCATAACCAATCTCACAAATTCAGGTGTTTAAGTTCCATTTGAGCAAGCTTATTTCTATTGAAATTTGAAAGGTCTGTGTGACCTGTAAATGTTATCAGAAACAGCACCTCTATTTGACAAATGGCCTAATCACTCCACTCTAGATCAACACATTTTTCTTGTTATAATAAAATGTCTCTTCCAAGACTTCATATGGATTTTAACTTTCCTGGATTCCTTAAAAAAAGTACTTTATAATAAAGCTTTGTCCTGGAAAACTAAATGTTCCACAAGGTAAATGCACCCTCTTTCCTGCATGCTACACAAAAGCCACTTTCAAGGTTCAGAGAATAACTATTCTTTGGTTCCTTTGTGACAATTGTCAGTTTTTGAAAATGCACAAACCTTCCTTCTCATTGAAAGGAAACATGGAACATTCAATACTAGAGGTCAGGACAGCATTAGGAATCTATTTAAAAACATGGCTAGATTTCCCCTGATATCTGCCTCTGTGCCAACTTAGGAGAAAAACCATGCTACACTAGGATTTTAAAAGACCAACAATTGCATTAAATATATCCTAGATTTTCATGGATATGTGACTTTCATTTTCACAATACTGTAAAATTTACAAAACTGTACTCTTACAACGTTATTAACTAGTCATTTCTTATACACACACTTTTACATTGGCTGATAATTCTCTTTCTTATGAGATATTGTTCTTTGAAGCTTAAAATTTACTTGCACTAGAAAATCATTCTTAAGAGACTGGCCTGAATGCTGACCCACGATTTATGATAACACCAATATGATCATGATTATTTTATTGAATGATAGGCATACAATTAACATTTTAAGTAACTTATACTTTCTCATTTTCTGATGTAAGATATTGATAAAATCTGACTTAATGAGCAGATTGATAACCTTTGTGATTCCCTCCAAAATATTTCAATATTTCAAATACAGAGTCATGGCTATAATAACATAAAATTTAATTGATTGAAACCTGACAGCCCCATTGAACTATGTAAAGAATGTCACTCTTCAATAGTAATACTGTGCAACAACTTGATATTTACCTGGTGGTAATTTGCATTAACATGCAGGACAATTGTAATTTTGACTAATTCAATGTGATCTCAAATTGACTTCCAAGTTTTCAATAAGTAGGAGTAATAATAGTTAGGAAATCTCGATATAGAATAATGAGTATAAAATAGCAAAAAGAAACGTTTAAAATTCCATTTATGAAAAAAGTTTCTATATTATTAATATGAGTTCTGAGCTCAAAGACACATTGGTAGAAAGCAGAAAAACACAGAAAAGCTGGGAGTCCCAAGTATGTGTGCAAATGTTACATGATCAGGCAACATAATTTTTTAAATTACTAAGTTTATTATATTCTCACTGCACTGTATGTCATAAAACACATAATTTATTTGATAATTTAGGAAAAGGTAACAACAATATGAAATGTGGGACTCTATCTCTAATTGGCCTCCAGAAAACCAGAAATGGAACTGTGGCTCAAAATGATGAAGTACTTGGGTCCAGGAGCATGGCCTAGTGGCAGAATGCTTGCCTAACATACATGAAAAAGCTGGTTCGATTCATTGGTAAGACATACCTAGAAAACCTGGAAGTGGTGCTGTGGCTCAAGTGGTAAAGCTCTAGCCTTAAGAAAGCCCAAGGACAGTGCTCAGGCCCTGAGCTCAAGTCCAGAACTGGCAAAAAAAAAAAAAAAAAAAAAAAAAAACTAACCTGGTAGTGTGCTAGTCTGTTGCAAAATAAGCTCAGAAACATCAGATAGGCCCTGAATTCAAGTTGACAACAAACAACAAAATAAATAAATAAATAAACAACATAAATTTTGTATAGGATCCCAATTAAGTAATCATTGTATCTTTAAAAAATTAGGCATATTATATTTCCCAACATATTTTTCTCCTCAAAAGAAATACTGCAGGGCCGGGAGTTTGGCCTAGTGGTAGAGTGCTTGCCTAGCATGCACAAAGACCCGAGTTTGATTCCTCGGGGTACCACATACATAGAAAAAAGCCAGAAGTGGTGCTGAGACTCAAATGGTAGAGTGCTAGCTTTGAGAAAGTCCAAGGACAATGCTCAGGCCCTTAGCCCAAGCCCAGGACTGGCAAAAAATAAATAAATAAATAAATAAATAAATAAAAACCTTCAATAATTTCATTTTTGTGTTTCTAATTTTCTATTTGTGCTTTTTGATGATGAGTAACAGCATAAAATCTGATCTAAGCCATCTAGTTTTAGTGTTATGTTTACTGTTGCAATGAAATCTAAGGAAGAGAAATTATAGTAACTAAATTACACACTGTTCCTGGACAGAAAAGCAATAAAAGTGATTTTAACCTACATAGTCTTGAAATACTATAATCTATGAAGATTTTTACTACATTGTATCATTTTATTCTTAATAATTAAAGTAATAGTTCTGATGATTAAAAAATCCTAGTCCAATAATTTATTATCCTTTCTACATAGGGGTCTTTATGTCTACAATAATTTGTCCTAAGGTTTTTAAAATAATTAACTAGTTTCTTTGCGATCTTGATCAATAGTGTAAGACAATATGCTTACAGGAGCTTTTTTTAAAATTAAAACCTAGACTTGGAAGCATAAAAACAAAGTGTACTTCCAAATTAAAGGTTGCTACAATATTTAAACTCTTTTTAGCACAACGGAAAAAGATAAGTTGCTTGGTTTGCGTTGAAAGTACATTTGAGGCCAGTTAGTGCTACATGCATGCCCTGTATCATGAAGCAAATGAGCTGAAGCAACCTGGAAGAAGAATTGAGGAGAACAATTTATGCTAGATAGGGTAATGTGAATGATTTAACTATACAATGATTCTAATTTTGAGTATGGCTTTAACCATATAATTTCTGTATTATTGTTGTATTTTATTGTTAAGATAATGTATAGAGGGGTTACAGTTACACTTATCAGGTAATGGGTACATTACTTCTTGAACCTTGATATCCTTTCTCATGTTCTTGTCCCCCTTTCTGTCCCTCCATCCCCTCCCATGATTTCTGTATTTTATAAAGTAAACTGAGAGTAAGAAAGCTTCTACAAATACATAATACCCTACGTGGAGAGAGATAGTGTGTCAGAAGAAAAGTTAGCAATCCCTCTGATGGAATATACTGACTCAGTTGATGTTATTGAACTGGTGTGATAGGTGTGGAGTACTGTGTTAAAAGTGTATTCTCACATTTTGTGCAGTTCAAACAACCCACGATACTATCCTGTCCAGAGTCTGGATGTTAGATTAGATCAGAGCAGTTGCTTTTATAGTATCATTATCGGCCTATGCTAGACATCAAAAACATGTCATAATACCCATATGAAAATGACTAAGTGGCAGAAATTTGGTGTGAATTTCTAGAGAGTTGGTCTTGAAGGTATATAAGTATAGGGTTGTTCAAAATCTCATGAAAAACTGTGATGTTATATGGACTAGCAATTCTGTGTAATTTTTGTAGCATTGTTAGCACAAGACAGAGTAAATTCTACTCTACTATGATGTGTGGCAGGACAGTAACATTTATGCCCTACATTAATTGGATTATACTTTGCCACTTGGTAGAATTTCTTTTTTCCATATATTTTTATTATAATTAATAGAAGGGTTACATTATATTCACCAGAGAGGTGCATTAATTCACAAACATTGGTACCCTTTCTCACACCTTGGTCCCCATTTCCCTCCTCACACCCCCAACCCTCATCTTGTTTTCCCCCCTTCCCTATCCTATTTCAAGTAACCAAATAAGCATATATACAATATAACAGATAACAAGGTAAAATATTGTAAAAATAGGAGCTAACCAAGGGACAGAAAAGGAGATGAGAAATAACATAGTCACTTGGTAGAATTTCTACGCATATAACTTCTGCCAAAAAACGGTACCTATCAACATGTGCATTATTTACAATGTGTGCTTATAAGAACATTGTAACATTTCAGACCGAAATATCAAAATCTTGATCTATTATCTAACTGTGATGATGACATCAATTCACAAGATTGCCTATATTCATTTCTGTAATAATTGAAATCTATTAAGATGATTTACTTCCTTAGGATTTAAATTGATTAACTGAGGCATAACTACTTGAAAGGATAGCTATGATATTATTAAGTGAGGCCAAATATAATTCTATAAATGAATATATAAGATTACTAATAACATCATTCAGTGCTCTAGGGCATGTTTTCTGAACATTCAGTATTGATTGTAGTAGAGGATAACACAACCAATTTGTCAGGATTTTATATTTTAATTTATTTTAGAATCTTGATGAGATAGGCAAAGCTAAAAATCAAGTATCCAGTGAGCACTCTTATCTAATAAATCCCTAGCTTTAGCAATGTTGGACATTCATTGTAAAAATGTATTTTTTCTAGGTTAGAGTCTAAATTTATCTCCCTTATAAAAGGTGAGAATCACTTTTCATTCGTTTGTGGAGGTGACTTCTGTCTCTCTTTTCTGTCCTTGTTCCTCCAGTGTATGTATTCTGCCTGGGTTTTTCATTGATTTCTTATCTTGGTCATTCTAATAATTTGGGACTTCTTTATATAAATCAAACAAACATGGAATAAAAAGGCCCTACAAAAACAGAAATATTGCTGGACATTGTAATTCCCTGCATTCATTTAATGGGACTAAATCATATAAGACATAGTTTCTCACTAAATCTCAACCACAACTCTATATTCTCTTTAAAACAATATTTCACACTGTTCATAACACTTGACAAATAGAGGAACTATGTATGTGGGTGCCCATAAATTTCACATCTGTGCCATTTATTAATGGATATAAGTGCTTACTCAGAAAAGTAATGGAAAGGATCATCATGGTTGAAGAAGCTTTTTCACTGATTATTATGAAGGAAAAGAATATTAATCTGGATGAAAAGAGTCTGTAATCATATCATAATAAGCCTCCTTGAATTGAAGTTTTCTATTACTTGGATTTTAGTATTTCTTGTTTTTTCATGATGATCCATAATATAATTTGCCACTTTAATTGTATATATGCTATGATACTTAAAAATAATTCTGATTAACATATATATAGTCATTACCATAATGATAATTTAAGAATATAATCAGCCATATGGTGGCTACACATATTTACTATTTTTGCATGAATAAGCTCAGTTTTTCATTCTTTTATTCTAGGTTAGAAAAAACAAGGCCTGTAATTGTGTAATGCAACTCATTAGCAGAGCACTTGTGTAGAATGTGCACCCACCTTTGGTTTGAAATATCCACAGTAAAAGTAAAACAAACCAAAGTAAGCAGCTTGCCTGGCATCTCACATACGGAAAGACTGAATTAGGAAGATGGACAGGTTGAGTACAGTTTGCTATACACAAAAAGCAATCAATTAAATATTTAAAAACAGAAAGCCATTTTTGAAACTGATAAATTACAATTTCTGATTTTACAAAATAATATGCCTATGTTCATTTTCAATATAGCCTTCATTAGCTTCTTTTTCAGCATCTCAAACATTGAGCTACCACATTGAAAAATACCTTCATGAAGTCTTAAGGTAAATTATAACATAAATGATATTTAAATATAAGTTAAAAAGTCTATATTTGAATTTCCTGAATCAATATTCCATTAACATGCTAAAAACAGCAGGCTAAGATGTATAATTTAAGACAATTTTGGTGAAGAAAGAACATTTTATTTTACCCATCTGCACACAGCTTTATTTTCATAACAACAACTAACTTGCACATATTTCATAACTTTCATCAAAATAAACTTTTTCCCCTACTTCATAAGAAAATACAATGTTTTACAATAGCTGAATGATATAATTAGGCTCACTTTCACTTGGCACTGCAGCCATTTGAACATTTTTGTAACCAGTGTACACTATTAAAGATTCTGTCAGAATGGATTAAGTCTTGCATTGCTTTTCCACAAGTACATTTCTGCTTGCTTGAAGGAGTAAATGGAGAGCAATTCATGAAATTAGAAAAGGTCCCTCGGTTCACACGATGCTCTTTGTGACATTTCAGACTTCTTGGGTATTGTTTTAGTTAGTATTGAGAATTCAATATATATTGGCATTCCTTTTCGCTATTGTTATTAGTAGAGATTCTTTCCATTTACTCCACAATGTCTTCATTTCATTGCATTTGGTTCGGTGCACTTTGTTTACAGCTATCTAATCATACTATAAAATGAGCCTGGGAAAGCTTACTTGAATATTGAAAATAAAACATGAAAAGTTTACAATACACTACCTTTGCAACAAGTTTTACAAACCCAGAACAACTTCAAGAGGAACAGTCTTTGACCATTGAGAAAAACTCAAACTAATAATTGTGTCTCATGTCATATTCTGTTAACTTTTTAAACAATATTTTCACACAATGATTGGAAACTTCTAAGTGTAATTGTTTCAAAATTAGAGTTGCAATTGCTGAAGAACTATAAGTAAAATTTAAAAAGAATTATTTATTCCATTTTCTCAATATATTATTCATAAGCCAATAGTAGTCAACTGTCCTCAGAATTTCTAAATTGGTAAAGGAACATATTTTATACATATAATAAATCATCTATAATAAAGATTCAATAATTTATTGTTCCATTCTACTTAACAAGTACTAGAAGGCTATATTTTAGAATTGTTTATACCAATTCAAGAATTGTTAAGCATCTCAAAAGTAAAACACATTGCGTGATAGTGAATACACTTGTGCAGGGATATTAATATGGACTAACATACATAACTTTATGACAATGCTGAAAAGCCTGAGACAGCATCAATTCAAAACTGTGTTAGTAAATCTAAAACTTCAGCTGAAGAAAAATTGTCATATCTTATCCCAAAAAATTTTTATCCTATCCTATTTTTTCTGATAATGTGCTTTTCCCCTATCCAAAGTGTCTTATTCCTTTGGGGCTTTGAACCTCTGATTCTTATCTGAGAAGCAGCAGCTCTGTCTTTTGTGTTTGTTTCTAATTCAGTATCACAATAGACTCATTTTCGCTGTTCATGAAGAAGAGCTGATTAAAGCTATTATAATTCATTTAATAATTATGTTTTGAGTCTGTACAGCTAGAAGCATTATAAAAGAAACAATGTTGTTCTTTTGTCCTTCTTGAGCTTATTTTTTAAGGGTGCTAGATAAAAATAATGTTTGATAAGTTACCAAACAAAGCCTCAGATGGAGTTCTATATGAATATCAGCAATAATAAGTGACATTGATTTTAGGGAAAAAAAAGAGCAAAGAATATCTAGGATATTGTCACAGTGACCAGAAATATGTAACAAATGGGAGTTTTGTGGGTGAGATTTTAAAATAGAGGTGGAATTTGATTCAGAGAAAGCAATACTAGTCAATTAGTTTTACTATTGATAGGTTATTAATTAATCTTAAATTAATTAACAAAAATGTGCAATTCTTGATATATCATATTACTGTGCTTCTAAAGCTAGTAAACTACAAGCAAGCTAATGAACTCTAAAGGTGCTGACTCATGTCCTTCAGATCACATCTATATTGTTTCCAGGTATAAAGTTCCAATTATTATATTTTTGTTAAAATTTACTTCTTTTGTGTCAAATATAAGACTTAAATTCAGTGTCTGTGCACTGTCTCCAAGCTCATTTGCTCAAGGCTAGTGGTCTGCTACTTTGGGCCACAGCTCCACTTCTGGTTTTCTGCTATTTAACTGGAGATAAGTATCTCATGAACTTTCCAGCCCATGTTGGCTTTGAACAGCAATCCTCAGATCCGCATCTCTTGAGTAGCTAGGATTACACATTTGAGCCACAAACACCGTTAAAGTTTACTTTTAATATGGTTGTTCCTTGCTATATCGCTGTTTACTTATTGAAACTTCAATTTCTCTCTCTCTCTCTCTCTCTCTCTCTCTATATATATATATATATATATATATATATATATATATATTGTGTATATATGTATATATCACTAATGTATTTCAAAAATCTACACTATATCATCAGCAAATGAATACGACACTGTACACGACTGAAATGCTGTATATCACTATCACTTGCCTAAGTTTGTCACTGTAAGATTATACACAGCACATTAGTGGCTGGCGGAATGGAAGGTGATCAACCACAGCACTGTGTTCTGTATTCTGGGAGACGTTTGGCTCAGTGACCATAGCATTGATCTATTTGCTGTCTCACACTTTACATCAACTCGGATTTCTTCCCCCAGTGTTCTGCTGCGTTATGTTTTTGTGAAAATTTCATGAAAGTTTGAATCTATTTCAAGTCCTCATATGCCACCCAAATATTCTAGCAGTGAACCCAAGGACCAGAGGAAGTTGTTTACCATCATAGAAAAGATGGAAATCCTCAACACGTTAAAGTAAGACAAAAGCTAGGCGTCTGTGGCCACCCTTAGAATCTAGCGTCATTACATAGAGAAAGCTAGAAGACTATTAGGTCTACAGCAAAGACTAAAAGAGGGTGGTTATTCTTACAATAAGGCCATTGTTAACATGGAGTCTGCACAAAGAATATCCGGGTCAATTCAAATACCACCCAGACGAAGGCCAAGAAACTTTATGATAATTTTGCTGAGGGCAAAGATGGTGGTGAGGGTGAGGATGAAGATGATGACGACGCAGAAGCAACAGCATCAAACTCTTTTCCCATTCAGGGCTAGCAAGAGCTGGTTTGAAACATTTCAAAAGACACCTTGGACCAAGAGGGTTTCTCTGCATAGAGAAGCTGCCTCTGTGTATAAAGCCAAGGGGTAAGTGAATGACTTGTATAAATACAACCTTGAGGAAGGGGGTTTATAAGCCTGAAGAAGTTTTAAACATGGATGACACAGAGTCAGGTAATAATATCTATCAACTTGTTAATTATTTTTGTTGTTTATTATTTGTCATTTTTCTTCTTTTTCTAAAGTGGTTCTAGGGGGAATAAACAGCGATTACTGGATGTTGTCCTATTCTACTAGCTGTTTCTTCTTCAGGCTTTCTCTACAAGAGTTTTAACTCTGGTCACTATTTATGAGAGTGTGAGCTCTATGGAGGATTACAGTGCAATATTACAAGGAAATGTGAAACTTATAACGCCCCCCATCCCACAATGTATAATACTATATTCTGTTCCTGATCTATTTAAATTATTGTATATTATTTTTCAACTGTGTTTTCTTCATTAAGAGCCTACCTAAAGTTCTATTTTTCCCCCCTTCTTAGATTTAGGCTAGTTGATTGCTATAGAATCTTAGTTCTCTCTCTCTTTTTTTCTAAAGTCTTAATTCTCTTATAGGACCCAACAAAAACATGAATTTTCAGATCTTCTGCATTTTTTAAAAATCTGATAATAATGATAAAAAAATTATTTCTTACTATAGTCTTCCCTAATTTGTGTTCAAGTTCTGATTTCTCATTAGAGTCAACTCCAAGAATCCTTAAAGGAATTTTTGTGAGATTTACCTAGGATATTTACTTTTGCATGCAATATTCTTACATTGTTGAAATTGTACACAACTAAGACTGGAGTTACCAAAATCTAGACAATGTAGATGAGATGAACAGGGAAAATATAGAAAACATCTAAAAGTAGGGCTGTGGATGGTAAAATGCATGTGTTGTTGGAAATAATATAATTAATGCTATTCATTCTGATGACTAGACAACTGAACATGTAAGATCCTGATTGTATATGAATATGGGATCTTGTTAACTTATTGCTTATTTTGATGTGTTTCTACTTTTGAAACAAGTTTAATTGAATTTGTTCTGTT
The DNA here is from genome assembly GCF_031878675.1 of Megascapheus bottae. Classification (NCBI taxonomy): domain Eukaryota; kingdom Metazoa; phylum Chordata; class Mammalia; order Rodentia; family Geomyidae; genus Megascapheus; species Megascapheus bottae. The sequence goes on from NC_143519.1 coordinate 32,185,100, forward strand.
AAATGCTTATAGCTAGTTATTAAAGGTAAATATGGAACATATTTTTAAATCAGAAGATACAGGTGAAGGAGTTTTATTTCATCAATATCTACACAGATAAAATAAGACAAAAATAAACATTTTCATGAACAGGACCACATTCTTTGCCAGATTTGATACATTATTGAAATGACATTTTATTTTACCTCCTAATAAACTTGTCTGTTGAAAGAATAGAGTGAACAAATTTTTCCTTTGTATTATTCTTTCTACTTAAGTGCAGGTTCTGTGCATAGTGAATTCTGGCAGGTTTTGAAGAAATATGGCTTTGTGCCATGATAATTAACTTCAAATTCTGGATGACATAGTATTAGTAATGAACTAATCCTATTTATAATGGGAACTTCAGATAATAAAATTAGACTATTGTATAAGTGTGTATGTTGGTTCCAATTAATTCTCTCTGTCAGATTCCAATTGGTAATTGAATTGAATTTGATGGTTTTCAGTTTGGCTATTAACATGTACCTACATTATGTACCTAATTCCTTGGGGGATAACTGATAATAATGTGCCAACACACAAGGCATCTGTACATGTCGATTATGTAATCATCTTACATCTTCAGCATAGATGTAACTTAGGAGGATAAGAGTATTAAGAAAGGAACATGCTTATTTTGCATTCTTATACTAATGGATTCAATTCATAATTTTCCAGCCAATATGAGCAAATCACAAAAATACCACGGAATCCAAATATTCAGAATCTCCACCCACCAAAAAAACCCACATAATTAGTCAGTTGACATAAGAAAAATTGATAAAATAATAAAAATGTATAACACAATGGGATAGTGAAATGTTTATTTTTTTCTAAACAAATCAAAACTAGTCAGTCGATATCATGAGAATAAATGACTTTACCTTTGAACATGTATTTTCTCAAGTGCCAAATAAGCCCACACACATAAAGACACCTGGTGTAATTTTGCAGGTGAGCGAAGTCTTACTACCACTTCTCTGTGATTTTATTTCTGCCTTCATTGACAACTCCCTTATAAGCAAGTTTGTGGGAACAGAAAGTAAGGCAGAAATGGGGAGGAAATTAACATCAGGTATTTCATCTTCATGGGTATGTTACACAAAAATTGTAAATCATTGAGATTATGAAAAGAATTTATTTTTTCCCATAATTTGCCCTTTAATTTCAAGTACTGATTAAGCATTTGTGTTTCTTGGAAAGAACTGATTTTTACTTCATATTTCAAATGTCATGTTTAACAAATAAGTATTCAAGAAGGGAATCTCTATATGCAATCACTAGCACATAGATTTTAGAACATAATTAAAATTAAGCTGAGGGTTTGTATGTCATAGATACATATCAATCTATATAACATTATACAGGGAAAGTATATATCCCCTCACAGATTTTTATATCTATGTAGTTATGTTTGTATCTCCAAGACCATGTCCATAACCTTGGGGACTCGAATATTGAGTCATCCCTCTTTTATTGTTTGTATCTAATATTCACATATCAAGGAGACTGCGCTCTTTGTTCCCTCTGTCTTGACTTATTGCACTCAACATGATTTTCTCTACTTTCCCACTCAAAGAGCAAGTGCCATTCACCATTTGACAAGAATTTCTCATGGGACAATTATTAGGAACCTGTTCCTTGAGAAAGAATGAGTATAAATTCATTCATTGATTCAACAAATAATTAGGAATGCCTCTCTAATATGGGCAGGAAAATAATATATTCATTGAAAGAAAGCAATAAATCTGACAAAAGTCTCTAATCATTGATCGTTTTAGGAGTTATAGAGGGACTCCAGGCATTGGATGCTCACATCTGTAATCCATGCTATTCAGGAGGCTGAGATCTGAAAAACACAGATCATAGGTAACCTGATCAGGAAAGTTAGGAGACTCTCTTCTGCAATTAACCGTCCAAAAGCCAGAAGTGGAGTTGTGGCTCTAGTGGAAAAGCATTTGCTTGAGGAAAGAAAGCTCAGAGATATTTCCCAGGCTTTGAGTTGTAGCCCAGGACAGGCACAAAAAAGTGATAAAAGTATGCATCATACAATATAATAGTATGCTATACTATTATATACATAGTACATATTACATACGCCCATATAGATATTTTGTGTATTTAATATCATTTAAACAAGTTTTACTATTTTCCTCATTTCTAAATATGAGCAAACATCACTTAACATTTTGGAATACATAAATTTGCATTTTAAACACTATTATGGTCTAAGTTTTCATATCTTTGATTTATAATATTTGTGAATGTAAAAGCTAATGGCATTATCCTTTAATCCACTGAATCACAATTTTGATTCTTGTGGTGTAAAGAATTTTACTTACAAAATATGGCTGGAAACTTTGAAAGATTTATTTATGTTTGTCTGAACATTTGAACTACTACTTATAAAGTAATAAATTAAACAAGATATTAAAATGCCAATTCTGAGCATTTATAGCACACCAATTAAAATGTTATATGAAGCAGAAAAGTATGTTTCTTAGGAATCATGCATACCACATTCTTCTCTTGCTTGCTTTCCTTTCTCACCTCAGTAACTCTTAAACCAGCATTGAAAGCTGGAGATATTCATTAGTCTCGAGGTCAACATCTGAATCTGTCCATTTCCATCCTTTCCAAGGAAATTTAAAACAAGACCCATGATATTTCTCTCTTAGTGTATAAAATGGGGTACTATACATGATAATTACCAAGATACACATTGTTACTATAAAACTGCCACCAGAAAAAAACCTCTATGAGTTCAATAAAATTTACTTATCTTTAAAATCTTTTAAAATTGAGCCAGGAGTTTGGCCTATTGGTAGAGTGCTTGCCAAGCATGCATGAAGCTCTGGGTTTGATTCCTCAGTAGCACACACACAGAAAGGCTAGACATGGTGCTGTGGCTCAAGTGGTAGAGTGCTAGCCTTGAAGAAATCCCATGGACAGTGCTCAGGCCCCCAAGTTCAAGCCCCAAGACTGGCAAAAAAGAGAGAAAGAAACCTTTAAAAAATGTCCCTCACTCAAATTCAACAACTCTAAATAAATCTAAAATTGTTTTAGCATCTCAGAAGACAAAATCTTTCTTTTTTCATTTCAAAACTTTTATAATGGATTTTTTCTTTTTTTCAGTTGGCTTAATTGATAAAAATGTGTGTATGAGCTAATCAATTTGTAAAGAACTACAAGTTGCTTAAAATCTGATTTCTTCCTTCTGGGAGTAAATTTTTTTAATTGTTGGGGTGATGTACAAAGGGGCTACAGTTACATTCATCAGTAGTGGATACATTACTTCTTGAACCTTGTTACCCCTTCCCATGTTTTTCTCCCACTTTTCCTTCCCCCATCCCTTCCCACTCATCTTGTTTTTCCTTTACCTTCCCTTTTTTCAATATACACACAATATGCCAGGTACCAATGTCAGATATGGTAACAACATGATGTAAACCATAAGGGGAAGAGAAGAGAAGAGAAATAGCTTCACATAGTACATTAAGAACAACAATCACAAAGATAAACCTCTTGTTCTGTATCCTGGGGTTCATTTCCCTTAGCCTCATCCTTTTATGGCCATATGTGCACACCTTTTAGTAAACACTCTAATGCACACTTCCCCTGGGTAAATAAACTACTGAGGATAATTTGACACCCTTGTTCACTTAAAACTATTGCCATTTTTTAAACTTTATTTCATGTAATTGAAGAAACTTCTGCATTTCCTGTTCAAGGTCATGAAGATTTGGGTAAATTCATCCTTCTAGTATTATGCACTTTGAAATAAGTCAGTAGGCACTAATGTGAATCTTTAAAAATATTGTCAGCTATTTGTCAGTTCACTCAATAAACAGTGAGGGTCCACATAAACGTTTTTAAGAGTATATAAACCTCCGATTTCTAAGTGTTCCTTCTTTTATAATTTCAGCCTTAGCTAAAGGAAGAGGCACGTATCTGGGAGCATCATACTTCTTCCTGTCCGACAGCTAATGAGGCATATGAAGCATTGACTGGGGCTTCATCATGCATTCAGAGCAGCAGCCAGGAGGAGCCACATTCTTCCTGGCAATGGAACCATCTGCAGCCAATCCCAGCAGGTTTTCCTTCAGGGCTGTAAGCAAAAAGGAAGAATACAAATTGTGTTCCATTCTACACAAGTCTAGTTCAGCACAGGCTAAATGTAAGGGGATAAACTTAAATCAACATGCACAGATGCTTTTGTTGTTTGTTTGTTTTACTAGGGTATTTTTTCAGGTCTTCAGTTTGACTTATACAATTAAGGAGAATAAAAATTATTAGATAAAACTGAAGTGCATTTTTATTGTCAGATAAAACTGAAGTCCATTAGAGGCAGAGAGAGGGTCACATGTGCAAAGATGCACATCTGTTGGGTCTTGATTTTAATCATTTATTTGATAGTTATTTCTGTACTAACAGATCCAGCCACGACCAGATGTAGCATGTCTCTGTTAATAATCTGAGCTAATTGAGCCTCCCTTTTGCCACTTGCCAATTATCTATGGATCCATATTGAGATTCTCTTTCTTATTTTTTCCACTAGATGGTTAGACAAAGATAAACCATAACTGAGAGTAGGTGCGAAATGATTTTTGCATTTGCATTTTCTTTTCTTGAGAGTAGCTGAATAGAAATACTATTCAATAAATTTCCCTTGTAAATGTTCAGAGATTGTTGATAGCTTTTGAAAGTGATTTTTTGTTTTGATTAAAGGAAATGGAAGCGAGAAAAGGGAGGGAAATATTAAATGAAACGTATTCACTGTTGGAATATAGATTTTTTATTACTCTGACTGAGGGCTTGATAGAGATTTTCACCACATCTAATAATCATTTTCTCAGTAGGCTGTAAAAAATTAGAAGATTTCATTCCTTGTAATCAAAG